>NC_084868.1:10000-325357 GCF_951802175.1 Populus nigra
AACCCTAAACCCTAAACCCTAAACCCTAAACCCTAAACCCTAAACCCTAAACCCTAAACCCTAAACCCTAAACCCTAAACCCTAAACCCTAAACCCTAAACCCTAAACCCTAAACCCTAAACCCTAAACCCTAAACCCTAAACCCTAAACCCTAAACCCTAAACCCTAAACCCTAAACCCTAAACCCTAAACCCTAAACCCTAAACCCTAAACCCTAAACCCTAAACCCTAAACCCTAAACCCTAAACCCTAAACCCTAAACCCTAAACCCTAAACCCTAAACCCTAAACCCTAAACCCTAAACCCTAAACCCTAAACCCTAAACCCTAAACCCTAAACCCTAAACCCTAAACCCTAAACCCTAAACCCTAAACCCTAAACCCTAAACCCTAAACCCTAAACCCTAAACCCTAAACCCTAAACCCTAAACCCTAAACCCTAAACCCTAAACCCTAAACCCTAAACCCTAAACCCTAAACCCTAAACCCTAAACCCTAAACCCTAAACCCTAAACCCTAAACCCTAAACCCTAAACCCTAAACCCTAAACCCTAAACCCTAAACCCTAAACCCTAAACCCTAAACCCTAAACCCTAAACCCTAAACCCTAAACCCTAAACCCTAAACCCTAAACCCTAAACCCTAAACCCTAAACCCTAAACCCTAAACCCTAAACCCTAAACCCTAAACCCTAAACCCTAAACCCTAAACCCTAAACCCTAAACCCTAAACCCTAAACCCTAAACCCTAAACCCTAAACCCTAAACCCTAAACCCTAAACCCTAAACCCTAAACCCTAAACCCTAAACCCTAAACCCTAAACCCTAAACCCTAAACCCTAAACCCTAAACCCTAAACCCTAAACCCTAAACCCTAAACCCTAAACCCTAAACCCTAAACCCTAAACCCTAAACCCTAAACCCTAAACCCTAAACCCTAAACCCTAAACCCTAAACCCTAAACCCTAAACCCTAAACCCTAAACCCTAAACCCTAAACCCTAAACCCTAAACCCTAAACCCTAAACCCTAAACCCTAAACCCTAAACCCTAAACCCTAAACCCTAAACCCTAAACCCTAAACCCTAAACCCTAAACCCTAAACCCTAAACCCTAAACCCTAAACCCTAAACCCTAAACCCTAAACCCTAAACCCTAAACCCTAAACCCTAAACCCTAAACCCTAAACCCTAAACCCTAAACCCTAAACCCTAAACCCTAAACCCTAAACCCTAAACCCTAAACCCTAAACCCTAAACCCTAAACCCTAAACCCTAAACCCTAAACCCTAAACCCTAAACCCTAAACCCTAAACCCTAAACCCTAAACCCTAAACCCTAAACCCTAAACCCTAAACCCTAAACCCTAAACCCTAAACCCTAAACCCTAAACCCTAAACCCTAAACCCTAAACCCTAAACCCTAAACCCTAAACCCTAAACCCTAAACCCTAAACCCTAAACCCTAAACCCTAAACCCTAAACCCTAAACCCTAAACCCTAAACCCTAAACCCTAAACCCTAAACCCTAAACCCTAAACCCTAAACCCTAAACCCTAAACCCTAAACCCTAAACCCTAAACCCTAAACCCTAAACCCTAAACCCGAAACCCCAAACCCCAAACCCCAAACCCTAAACCCGAAACCCTAAACCCCAAAACCTAAACCCCAAACCTGAAACCCCAAACCCTAAACCCGAAAAAACAAAGCCAAAAAAACGAAAAAGCAAAGGAAACAAAGAAAAACAAAACGTTGTCGCCTTGCTAGGAACATAACAATTACAATAAAAATTTGCATGGTTTTTCACGTGAACAGCAACCGGGTGCTTCCACGTGAACAGTAACCGGGGCCTATGATTTTGTATCAACAGGCATGACAGCCTTCATTTTCAGTTTCCGATGCAGAAGCCAAAACCAGCTGGGGATGAAAACAGACCGAGGATACCCAAGCCATGAGGGGACCATGCTCATCCAATAATCAAGTTTCAGGGAGGCTCCATATGTATTTGAAGTGGGAGGGGATCTTGTTTTGATCCTTTTCCAGCAGGCAAGTTCGAACAAGCTGAAAAATTTCATCTCCAAGGCTCTGCACTGACTTATGGACATGGTGAAATATTATGTTGTTGCGCTCATACCAGATGAAATACATAGTAGTATAGAGGATTGACTTGGCCAGGTTGTGGGTAAAAGTTTTGGTGCTCTTGAGGGTTGCAGCAGCCCACTGCAGAAGGTTTGGCCAGTTTAATGGAGGCCAAAATATTCTGGTTCGCTTGGCAATTTCACGCCAAACCGAAGATGTGTAGGGGCACTGGAAGAAGAGGTGCTCATGTGTCTCTACCTGTACACCACAAAGGATGCATGTGGCTGCATGGATTACCCCAAAATTTAAGAGCATGTCCATTGTGTGAAGACGTTCCATTGATGCAATCCACAGGATGAAGGCATGGCGAGGGATGTGCCCCGGGAACCAAATGAGGTGATGGAGAGTGTTTGTAGGCCGTGAATCCCTTATCAGTTCCCATGCTGAGTTAATGCTAAACTTGCCGGAGCGGTGGCCTTTCCATATATAATGGTCTGATAGGTGAACCTGCGGGAGGAAGGTAATCAAGTTCTAGAATGGCAGGAGATCAACGTGCCCCTCTGGGAATGCCCAAATGCCTCCTGATATGATTTCAGCCACTTTTGCATTCCAAGGCAGATGAGTAGATGATAGCAATCGGAAAGGGAGGAGATCGCATAGTCTTCTGCCACTTGGAAGCCAGTAGTCCAGCCAAAGAAATGTGTGACGACCATTACCAATGAAAGGGACAAAGTAACCTTTACTCCAAGTTCTGCTAAGAAGCAGCTTCCGCCAGGACCAAGTGGAGGAAGAGGGAGCAGTATAGAACCAGAAGCAGCGACCACGAAGAAGAGTAGAATGAATCCAGGACACCCAAACTGAAGAACTTTCCGTTAGGATCCTCCAGACCAGCTTGAGTATAGCTGCCTTATTCCAGTCTTTGATTCTTTTTATCCCTAATCCTCCTTCAGACTTTGGGTAGCAGAGAGAAGCCCATGCAACTTTAGCACCTGTAGGGGTGAGGGACGTGCCCTTCCAAATGAAGGCAGCAAAGATGCCTTTAATTCGTCTGATTATGAAAGTAGGCAGGATGAAGAGACTTGACCAGTAGACTTGAATGGAGAAAAGAGTGGATTTGATAAGTTGGAGCCGGCCTGCATATGTTAGTGAAGCAGAGGTCCACAAGCGGATCCTTGAGACAATTCTTTCAACTAATAGAGTGCAGTGTTGACGAGAAAGTCTTGAGCTGATGAGGGGAACTCCCAGGTATTTGACCGGCAAGACTCCTAGTTGGAATTGGAGGCAGTTTGTGATGGCCAACCCGATGCTATCCTCTACACCCGAGAGGAAAACAGAACTTTTCCTGTGATTTATGATCAGACCTGATATGCTAGCAAAAGAGTCCAGAGCTCCTCTGATTAATTCCACAGAGGCTAAGTCAGCATGGCAGAAGACCATAAGGTCATCAGCAAATGCTAGGTGAGTGATGGAATTCTGTTTGCATCTCCAGTGGAATTTGAAACTTGGATTCTGAGCAACCAGCCGAAGCATACCACCTAGACCTTCCATGGCTATCACAAAAAGATAGGGAGAAAGGGGGTCACCTTGCCTGAGGCCTCTGCTAGATGGGAAGAAACCATGAAGAGAACCATTAATTCCCACTGAGAAGAAAGCCGAAGAGATGCAGGCTCTTATCCATGTGATCATGCGTTCTGGAAGTCCAATACATTGCAGACCTTTAATGATGAATTGCCAGCTTATTATATCAAAGGCCTTCTTTAGATCAATCTTTAGAGCACATCTAGCCGGGCCCTTGTTTAGGTGATGGTTATGCAGCAGTTCTGGCTGGCCGAGACTGCGTCCTCTCCTCTGCTCCTTCTTCTGCTTTCCTTTGCTTCTGTGTCCACCGATGGCTTTTGTTTCCCAGCAGCTTTTGAAATGATGAAGGAACTAAGAAGATGATGAAGACGCTGGCTGGATTTATTTTGACTGATTTCTGGGTCTTTCCTTTGTCTGCAGGGACGAGGACAATTTCAAGGATAATTCTCGTCTCTGTGTGTGATGCTCTCTTGTTCTCTCCTTCTCTCTGTGTATTTTTTTTGTTTGTTTGTCTCCTCTATTTCTTTGAGAAGAAACCAGGGGAACCTAAGTCTGCTTTTTCTTTCTTTTTTAGTCCCCGGTTTTTCTCTTTTTTTTTCCTCTCTGTTCGTGGCTTTTTCTTTAGCCTCCTCTGTTTCTTTGAGAAGAAACAGAGGAATGCAAGTCTGCTCCTCCTTTTTGCCTCTTGGATTTTTTTTTCGCCCTCATTTCTTCGTTGTTTCTCTGCTTTATAGAGTCTGATCGGTGGTAACGGATGGCATGTAGAGGGACGACAACATTAAAACATCCTTAACTGAGGTGAGCGGATGATTACTGCCCATAACTGCTGGAAACGGTCTCCGGTTAAAGAAGAAGAAGATGAACAGTGCTCTTTCAAACGACGCAGTTTTGGTATATGAGGTGGCCATTTGCGTTTTGGCCCTTGAAGTTTTAAACGTTTTGTAATTAAGCCCCTAGTTCAAACTGTAATTGGCCCCCTGCATTTACGCGCAATTTTCAATGTAGTCCTTGGATTTTAATTTTGCAATTTTTACCCCAAACTTTAATATCTCTTCAATTAAGTCCCTGAATAAGTTAATTTAATTAAATCCAAAGTCCAATTAAGTCTAAAACTTATCAATTCTCTAATTAAACCCCTAATTGGATTAATAAAATTAAATTCAAGCTTAATTAAGTCTCAAAACTTATCAATTCTCCAATTAAACCCTTGATTGGATGAATTAAATTAATTCCAAGCTTAATTAAGTCTCAAAACTTAATCAATTCTCCAATTAAACCCTTGATTGGATTAATTAAATTAATTCCAAAGTTTAATTAAACCCCAAAACTTCCAATCATATTTCCCTTAACCCAAATTTTAATTCATTCTTCATTTATTTCATTTTACTTGTTTTTTCATCATTATTATTTTGTTTTATCATTTTTTTTATCCTTTTCAGTAAATAAAATAATAATAAAATAAAATGGTCAAAAATTGGGTTATGACAAGGGTCGGGCGCTTTATCATCAGGAATAGAGAAAAGGGCTGCTTTGATCTCTTCATTTGTGACTGGCTGCTCAAGTCCTGATTGCTGTGCAGGAGATATTAAAGAAGAGTACAGTCGTGAGATATCCTCATCGGGTTGAGGAGGGGCTGTTAAGAGATTTTGATAATACCGAACAACCAAATGTCCCAAATCATTTTGGTCATGGATAATGTGTCCTGCTTCATCTGCTAAAGCATGGATCCTGTTTCTTGATTGTCGATGGAGCAGAGATCGGTGAAAAAATTTTGTATTTCTATCCCCCAAGTGCAGCCATTGAATTCTGGAGCGTTGTCTGTAGAAAGCTTCTTCATCCTTGCTAAGCCGGGCAAAGAGTTTGGCTTTATCCCTTTCTGAAGTAATGAGATCAGGTATGGTGGGGGATGAATCCAACATGACCTGAGTTGCGGTCCATGCTGCCTTAGCATCAGCCATCCTCGTAGAGATATGATTTGAATTGTGTCTATGCAGATTCTTTAGGGCATGCTTGAGGGCCTGCAGCTTAGATGTAAAACTGTATATGGGGTTACCAGAAGAAGGTGTATGCCAAATTGTTCTAACAATATCCAGGAAATCCTCCCTATCAGCCCAGAAGTTCAGAAACTTAAAGGAAGAAGCAGGTGGTCGCTGCAAGTGAGGCTGGAACTCTAATATCATGGCGCTGTGGTCGGAGTGATCCCTAGGGAGGACCTTGTAATGAGCTAATGGCCATTTGAGGAGTAAGGAGTGGTTAGCAAAGATCCAGTCAAGTTTCTTCATGATAGAATTACCCCCTAACTGTCCATTGTGCCAGGTGAATTTTAGACCGGAGTAGGGAAGCTGAATTAACTCAGTATCTTGAATGCAAGTGTCGAAATCATTCTGATGCCCATACCAGTTCGGATCACCCCCTGCTCTGTCTGAGGACTTGAGGATTGCATTGAAATCTCCTAATAATAACCATGGGGTGGAAGAGAGTAGGGGAGCTTGCTGAGTGATATAGTTCCATAAGGAGCTTCTACCAGCGGGGGTGTTTAGCCCATATACAAAGGTAATTTGGAAAGTTTCCTTTGTAGTAAGGGAAAACACATTACAAGTCACCCACTGGTCAGAAAGCTGGAGGCAAGAGAGATGAAATATAGAGGGATCCCATCCCACAAGGATTCTGCAGGTGGGGGATGTGTTGGAGTTCGATAGGAACTTCCAAGCTGGGAGATTGAGGCTTGTGGTAACAGTATTCAAGTTAGCAGGAGCAATTTTGGTCTCTAGCAAGCCAATGATGCCCAACATAGAATTAAGGGTCCAATTCCTAATAGCAAATTGTTTTGGGGAGCTGTTGAGCCCCCAAGTGTTCCAACATCTTATTTTATTCATAATAAAATAAAAGAAAATAATAGAAACAAGGAATAATGCTAGAGGCTAGAGGCCACTGGCCTTACGCGACTTCTTCCCCTTCTTTTTCTTAACTTGAAGAGAAGAGGTTGTACCTTGAGGGAAAGAGGCATCCAGTGAAGATTCTGTGGTATCTGTCAATGGATTGCTATTGTTAGTAAGGGATGCCATTCTATTTTCCATGCAATTAGAAAATCCAGTAAGCAGATGCTGACAGTCTTCCATGTGTTGAGGATCATGTGTGGACTCTTGGTCTGATCCACAATTATCATTCCATGCTGTTGCTAATATAGGGTTGGCATAAGGAATTATGTGCAACAGCGAGGCTTCCTCTGGAGGTTGAGCAATGTCACTGTTGCTTGTTGAAGCTGGGGAGGCCAGGTGTTGCACCATAACCTTAGAAACAGGGATGTTGAGTGCATGTTCATTACTTACCGGGGGGAGAGTATCGGTAACCACTTGAGGGGCCATAAAAGTATTCTCACGAGGGGTGTTGACAGCTGCTGGAGGGATTCGCATACTTGTAGTAGGCTCACAAATTTCCTTTCCTTTTACCGTAGGAGCCAAGGATGGCACAGAAGGACATACATGACCAAATAGACAGCACTTTCCACACCTTGGAGGCTTCCATTCATACTCCACCTGTATCATAATAGGTTCCACAAAGAGGGGTGTTTCAATTTCAAACTGGTGGATGAGTGGAAGGGCTGCATCAATCTCTATACACACTCTTGCATAGTCCAAGCGAGTGCAGTTGTAAGTTTGTTCATCACAAGATAAGGGGCGGCCTGCCATACTGGCTATGAGGCTTAGACCGGCCTTAGACCAGAGTGGAAATGGTAGACCATGTAATCGTATCCAAACTGGTAGTTTGGATATCTTGTTCTTATCAAAGACAAAATGGGGGTGCCATTGCTGCAAGATGATTGCTTTTCCCCCAAACATCCAAGGACCCTTCTCCAAAACGTCATGCATGGCTGCTTCAATGTTAAATCTGAAAATCATGAAACCACCCGCTGTAGTCATAACGTTCTCTAGCCCATGATTCTTCCAGGCTCTAGTAGCAATCATATTGACAATGTGGTAATTCATTTTGAATCCAGGGCAGAAACCGACCATACACCTTGTCCATTTTTCTGAAGAATCTGTTAGAAGCTCTTCAGGTATACTGAGTCGGGTTCCACAAGATTGCCTGGGAATAGGGTCCAAAGAGAACCTTGTGGTGGTGTCCGTTACTCTGACTCTCTCAGCCAAGGACCCTGAGGAGGGGTTATGAGCCTGCTTTTGTAGATTAGGGTTCTGTGACATATGAGGTGGTTTTTTGGTTGGGGGGCTTTGGGATGTGTTTGAGTGGTTGTGTTTTTGGCAGGGGGTGGCTGGTGGTGACCATGGTTCACTTCAGGGAAGCAAATCCTGAAGATGGGATGAAACAGCGTGGGAAGAAGGGGGGTGGCTGATAGAAGAAAAAATTCACCGGGGAGAATTGACAGACGGTGGGGTTTTGCAAAGATCTGAGACGGTTAGTTTGTAGGGGGGGTTGAGGTGCATAACATGTCTGAAGATGGAAGAGATCCAATGGTGGTCGGAGAAAGTATTGCTCCGACAGCCCACTCTCTCACTAGTAGCCACTTCCAGACCTTCTCTCTCTTTTTCCCTAAACCCTAAACCCTCCCTCCCTAAACCCTAATCCCTAACCTTAAACCCAAACCCCAAACTCCTAACTCTTATCCTCCAATTCCTATACCCTAAATGCAAAATATCCTTAACCCAAAACCCAAACCATAAAGCCTAAAACAATAAGTTTTAAGCCCTAAACTCTAAAAAACCCTGAACCATAAACCCTGAACTCTAAACTCCTAAACCTCTATCCTTAAACCCTAAACTCTAAACTCTAAAACTCTAAAACCTTAAATCCCAAATCCAAAACTTTAAAATCCGAAATTCTTATCTCTAAACTTTAAATTATTTATCTTGTTTATTTTTGTGTTTTTAAAGTATTTTTTTAAAAAAATTAAATAATATTTTTTAATAATTTTATATTGTTTTAATATTTTAATGTTGAATAAAAAAATATTATTTTAATATATTTGTAATAGGAATTGGTTTTTTCAAGAAAGAGAATGAAAAACTTTTGATGGGGTTTAAGTTTTAGAAATCACTAAAAAGAAAAGGAATTTCGTTCAATCTTGGGCCGATGGTTGGCATTAGGGTCGCCATGCCCCCATTTGGTGAATCTGAAAATGAGGAAAGAAGAAGGGGAGAAGTTTTGTAGAGCTGAGTAGAAATAGAAAAGGAAAGAATGGAGAAGTTGAAATGTTTAGTTCCGGAGAGTATAAAGCGGATGGTGGGAGAAAGCTGTGATGAAGATCTTGCGTCCACGTCTTCTACTCTACTTCACTGCCTCCTTAACTTGCCCCAGTTTCAACAAGTAACTAACAAATCAATTCGCTTATTTACTTCGCACTTAATTAATATTGTATCTTCTTCAATTAATTCAGTTATAAAAATAATGTAATTTAATTTTTTTGTTCGTAGATGATTGATGATTTGGCGGATTCAAATAATAGTCTCTGTGGAAAGAACAAGAAAGTCGCTATGGAATTGAAGCAAAAAGGAAATGAATCTTATTTAACAGCAGAGTACGCCTCTGCTTTGGAATCCTATTCCCAGGCACTCCGTGTTGCTCCAATGGATGTTGTTGATATGGACAAAAATCTGGTTGCCACCTTATTTCTCAACCGGGCTTCTTTATTTCATGTCAGTGCAGTAAAATAACAAGCTGTTTTCATTTTTTAATATCTAAATCTAAAACTGCTACTAACTATTCCCTACTTGTTATATTTATTCAACTGATTCAATTCATTTTAAAGTTTATTTTGTTTGTTTGTTTGTTTGTTTAGAAAATAGGTTTTCTTACCGAGTCTCTACGGGATTGCAAGCGCGCGATTCAAATTTCCCCAACGTATGCCAAGGTGAATAGGCAACATATGCAATACTTACAGGATCACTCTGTGAATCTATTGATTATTTAGCAAAACATTTGATTCTACAACAAGTTTAAGGGGTTTTAATTTAGCTAAAAAAAATTTCCTTGGGAGAAACTGCCTGCTAGAGATTATTAAGTAAATTAGATTCCATTTCATGACATGTATCTCAATTTTGTTCCATATTATTATTCATGGGCAGCCAAAATCAACAAGTTTGATCACCATGCTGGTGATTTAGATTTAGGCCCGGCTAATTTGCCTCAGAATATATTTTGATTTCTTCATATTTATGACAGTTATTGTGGCACACTATCTTCAAAATATTGGGCGCATTGCTTCATCAGTCTTTTCTGTTCATGTTATACTGTATCATTACCTATTTCTTCTTTAAGGTTAATGCTTTCTTTGGAAAATCAAACTGCGTGCAAGGATTAACTTTAGGTTAGAGTTTGGGCTATCATGAGTTTTTTGAACTTATTTTAATTGATGGAAGTTTGGTTGCTCTTCTATTTCTCTTCCTTTTTTGGGGTTTCCGTTGTCCAAAGCTTTAGTTCTTTGTTTATGTTTGGGTTTTGGGTTTGTTTGTTGTCTTCAACCTTGGGGTAGTGAGCACTTTGGATGAGATCTGTTGATTTTATGTTAAAAACCCCTTTTCCATGTGAAGAATGTTAGTCTTTGAAATGACTATGTGCTTCCCACCTAATTGTGATCCTGTCTCATTACGTTTGCAGTTCCAATCCTTATATCTATTCACATGGTTTAAGAGGACTTTTTATTGTGAATGTTATGAGCTGGATGCTAGTATTCACCATCTCTGAATTTGGCTTCTTTCCTGCAGGCATGGTATAGGAGGGGCAAAGCAAATGTTGATTTAGGAAATTTTAAAGATGCTGTCAACGACTTCAACAATGCTAAAAGTTTTGAGTTGTCATTGGATGGAAAGAGGCACATAGAAACTGAATTAAACATAATCCTAGAAAGACAAAGAAGCACAAGCAGGATGGCAGTTCAGGAGAATGAGAACTGCTTTGGACATTTTGGTAAGACTTTTTAAGCTTTTCAACTAGCCATATATTTCTATCGTTTAATCTGTGCTTGGTATGATGTTATGCATCCCATGTTTTTGTGTTCCAAACTGAATTCTTGTATAATTTAGGCAATGTCTTAAGTTTAATGACCTCAAGAATGAAAGACTCCTATATCCTGAGCACATGAGGCTTTCCTTCTCTTTTTTTTCTTTATAATAGAAGTTTCAATGAAGCCCTCTCCTTAAAATGCATTCAATATAGTTGAGAGTTGAGATAGAGTATTGATTAATAATTTGTTTTACGTAGCTTGTTGCTTGTATCACATGGCATTGCTTGCAGGGATTGGTATGTTGTTTAGCACTCCCTCAGTCCCTAAATAAGTGTCCTACTTTCCTTTTTTTGGCACTCCTAATTTAAATGTCCATATTAAAAGTCAAATTATAATAACTACCCCACTTTACTTCTTTACCCTTTATCATTATCTAAATTTACTTAGAACAAAAATTGAGATGAAAGTGGAAAAACATAATTAGGGATAGAGATGGAAAGATAAATTATTGATAAAACAAATGAGTTTTTTAATGGCTTCCTTGAAAATTGTGCGCTCTTCTTTGGGACACTCAATTCTGGACCGAGGGAGTATTTTCTTAGTGGATTCAGGCATTTATCTTCCTTGTTTAATCAAAGAGACTCCCTGGCTGATTTCAAAGGTTTGTTTTTGCTCTTTGTTTCTCTCTCCTCTAATTTCTCCTACATGGATGGATGTATATAAAGCTTTTAGGAAATCCATATCTTAAATTGTTACGCAGATACATTTTCCTAAGAAAGGTGTTTCAGGATGTCTTAGAAGTTTAACAATCCAATTCCATCTGGTCAACGATGTGCAAGTGGTGCATGTATAAGGAGATACTTACTCATGTAAGTACTTAGACATGTTATAAATTGGGGAGGAAAGGAAAAGAAACTGCTTGAGTCGTAGCGTGAATAATTTGTTTGATTGGGAGTAGGCATTTTTCAGTACCTTGACTAAAACACATTGTTTACTAGGGCACTGACACATGATCAAGATACATATGCTTAAAAATTGAAGGATGGTACATGAATTAATATTTTATTCATTGCTTTCCAATCTGCACATTTTGTGCAAAATACAAAATTATTCCACGGCTTTGCATGAATGGTAGACATTCACACTTTGGGACCTTTATTTCTCTAAATCATATATCAGGTTCCAGTTTTGCTTATGAGCCTGATGCTCTCATTCCCTTCTTGAATTTGCATACAGTACTTTTAGAATTTCAGTATCCCAACATGGTATTTAAATGCATTTCAGCAACTTATAAACACCAGTTTCATCTTTAATCTACTGTTTTAGATAATAATATAAATGAATTTTATTGGAAAGATAGCAAGGAATGACACGAAGAAGAATAAGACATTTTCCCAAGTTGCAAACTGAAACATCAATCTAGATAAAACTAATTTAGGTTGGTTTACTTGTGAAGGTTTTATAGGAAATGGAAAATTAAAGAAAGTGCATTTACTAATTGAAAATGAAAACTGGTTTCTTGGAAATATGTGTTTTCTATTTTTTCCATTTGTCTAGAAAATTGAAAAACATCATAAAGTTGTTTTCCATTAGAAAAAAAATTAAGTGCCTTGTTTGGTTCACATAATATTTTTGTCCATTTCCTTTATTATTTTCGATGTAAGCTAAAGAAGGCCCTTTTTTTCTATTTGGAAATTTTATATTTAATAAACATGTTTCATTGATTTTCCTTGGAGAAATCTTTTTAGAAAAAAAAAGAAAAAATGATGGAAACTAAAAAAAACATTTCTTAAAGTAAAACACAACTGTAGTAACTCCAATCCATCTGCCTATCTGTTAAAGAAGTACCTCCAAAAGCCCATGCAGCACGACACCACAGAGAAGCCAAGAAGACCTTGATGTCAAATAAGTATTAAAAATCCTTCCATTCCTCTCCATTAAATGCACCAAATAATTTCTAATAGCACAATTTTGTTCTGCTGTTGTGGTTAGTTTTGTATAGAATAAAATTTCCTGAAATAATAGATGTATGATAAGACATCTACTCACCTTCAATTGGGTGCTTTATGAAAACTGCAAACTATCTTAATAGCATGCAAATAATTTTTTGTGCGAAGTGATGATTTAAAGGCCTCTTTCAAAGCCTTATTATACAATTGCACCTTTAGGAAGTATATATCCTAACAAATTATAATGATTTATGCAAGAAAACTGCAACAAGTCCAACTAGTCTTGAATGAGGTTTGTAAGGTTCATTATCTCAACCTTACAAACCTCATTCCAGACTAGTTGGATATATATATATATATATTCTTTTCAATGCAGGTCATGCTATGCAAAAATATAAATTTAACCTGCTATATGTATATGAATGAACAAGTCGTGTCATACTCTCTTTCAATACTGGGTACGTATGATACCTTGTCAAAAGTTAACAAGAGTGTGAATATTTTCTCCCTCAAATTAGGTCAAAAATTCTAAATGTTACTGCTTCAGTTGAAACAGTAACGTAATTAGTTCAAGAAAAGTATAGGAGTTATTTTTATCTGGGAAAATAAACTATGGGATGTACATTTAGAGTTCAACTTTCTCTCTAAAACAAATTGGCCATCCAATATTCAACTGTGGAGCTTGGACCCACAAATAGTTTTAAAATGCTTAATCCCTGTTGATCGTTTGTTTTGTATACATGATGCTCTATATTACTGCTCAAGCTAATCATGTTTTTCTTGCTCGTTGCACTCAAAAGCATACTGGCTTATGGAGTGGCTCAGAATGGAATGTTGCTATTTTATCATGGTTCTAGCATGAACTGTTGGTCTTTATCTATATATCTTTTTCAAGATGTAAATTCAAAATGAAGTGTAGATTAACTTTTGTCACAGATGAGCCACGCCAATTAAAACTATCACAAGTTTCAACACCAGATAAGGGAAGGGGCATGGCTTCACAATGTGACATTCCCCAAGCATCCTTGGTTCACAAGGAAGAACCTTATGCATTGGTATAGATTGATATGCTCTTTTTGTTATGAACAATGTTGGGTTAATATATCTTACTCGTTTCCACTTATTATATTTATTGGATATGTTTTCATTTTATTATTCTTAAAAAAAGATATTGAGAAAGATGTACTCTGAAAATTAGGACAGGATGGATACGTGGAGAAGCACTCATGAGTGTTTTTATGTGATCATAAAAATACAATTAATGTTTAATCTATAAGAGCAGTTAAATCAGCTATACTCAATGGTATAGAATTTCACTAGTAAAGACAAATGTTCATGAAATGAGCGTGTTTAAATGCAGGCTTGTGATGTTAGTATAAAATTGTGTTTTATAGTACCCTCTTGTCACCATTTGATGCACCTGCGTTTCTCTAATGAGGAATATTGATTACAGTCTGCCCTTTGATCTACAGATCATATTGAAGAGTTGCCGGGAAACACACTGTCATTACTGCTTGAATCAACTACGAGCAGATACAGTCCCCTGTACGTCATGTACAATACCACTTTACTGCTCCGAACATTGCCAGATACAAGCTGGAGGAGAACCATTCAGTAATTTTCAGGACAAAATTGGAACCAAGGAAAGTCACTCCCATAGCCATGGAGAGTATAAGTTTGCTTTATGCAGTGATTCCAATCCAATTGAGTGCTTTCCTGAACACAAACATGAATGTCTAGGTGTAAACTGGCCTGCCATATTGCCATCTGATATAGTCCTGGCTGGTCGAATTCTAGTGAAATCTACCTCGCAAAGATGTTCTACCGAGTCTAATGTTCTTTGTGATCTGGTACATCTCATGCATATTTGCTATATTACATCAACCACAGGTTTTTTTTGTTAAATTGAGGATTTTACTCACCACCTTATGGTTTAGTAGGGTCTCTCTCACAGCTATACACAAATTACTCCAGAAAGCAAATTGGAGCTACATATATATGCAATTGTATTGTTATGCTGTCTGCAGCATTCTTTCGGCTTTGAACTTCCAATTAATGGAGTCTCTTTATCACAGGTGGTTCTTTTCTCTCTATCACTCTTTTACAATCGCTACAGACAGTCAGATGATGAGGCGCCTCTGGCTGTAACTTATTTTAAATATAATTCAAAATGTTGAACAGTTACTCTCCCCTCAACTTGTCTATGATACATATTTTTGCATGCCTTTGGTGAATTGGCTTTAATGAAAGGGAATGTGGATGTGGTCCATATCTGCTATTTTATTTCAATCTTGGTTCATGGGGGCATGTATGACATCATGAGAATTGATGAAGAATCCAGTTTAGCTTTTCATTGTTGTTTTGGTTATGGATCAGTGTGTTGATTTGCAATTTGCCTTTGTGGATTTGGCAAATGCAAAAAACCTTTCAGTGTTGCCCTTTATTTTTTACCTATGACTCTCATTTTGGTGAGTTAGCTTGTGCAATTATGAGTCTTAAAGGTCTGTGTCAGTCCAGGTTACTGTTTCCTTTGGGGCTGGTGCTTGAGTGAAGATTTCACTATGATTCTAGCATGCAAGGAAGTTTGTTCATGACCATTATTTTCCATTGTTCCTCCTTTAGTGCCTTGCAAGCATATAAATGTTTGGTAGATAGTATTAAAGAAGGCTAGTGAATTGAAAAACTCTTCATTTACCTAGAAGGATCTTACCAAGCTCAGTTTCCCTTGATACCATTTCTGATTTCTTTTTCAACAATCTGCACTTCATCTCTGTGAGATTTGACAAGATGCAATCTCTTTGGAAGGCAGGGGTTAAATTGATGGTTCATAAGTTGCATGTTCTTCTATTAAGGCAGTTAGGCAGTTTAAGAGCTGGATACATTTGTTTATGTTATATTAGGAGAATGGTCTTCGGTTTTGATGCTGGCTGAGAACATCAGAGACAGGTAAGGTTGGTTAGGACTTTGTGAGAGGCTCTTATCAGATGGAGTTGTGGAAAGGCATCGAAAGTAGTTAGCAATTAAGTCTTGTAACTCTTTCTTTGCTTTTTCTGTTTGTCGTTTCTTTTAAACCCATCAATTGCTTCTTGTGTATGTGGGTTGTACCCACGCAACCTCTTTAATTTAAACAACCCTGTATTGTTATGAGCATCAAATTTGTTCATGTGGAGCTTTTAATACTTGTTCGAAATTTAATAGTTCAGTGTGTGAGCTCTCCTTTTTAAAAAAAATTTGGAAGAAAAAAAGAATTAATGTACTGGACCTGCTAAACAGTTTGCAATTATCCTGCGAAATGATAGTAACTTGTTCTATCTCTGTGTCATGCCTTACAGTCTCTATGACTAGATTTACATGTTCTAGTTATGCTGGTTTCAAATCAACATCCGTATTGTTCTGAACATGATTGGTCATTTTCTATTTACATAGTTACAACTATCGACACCTCTATCAATGTTATTTCATTAAATAAAAGCCATTTGTTTTAAGGTTCCATTTCTTGTTTGAATACAGTAGTTTCAAGTTTCAACTATCAATACCTCCATTCCATCAATCTTACTTCATTAAATGAAAGCCATTTGTTTTAGGGTTTCATTTCTTGTTTGAATGCAGACTATCATCCTTATATCTCAAATCAGGGTGAACTCTATGGCAATTGTCCGAATGAAATCTGTTGATGACCCACCAGATCAGTTCAGAAAGCTTACCTCTGTTGGAGATGCTTTAACTAGTAGTTTGGAACAGGTTAATGGCTATGCTACAACTCTCCCTTATGCCTACCAAGCTTTAACATTATCTTTTGGTAGAGAGAAAGGTCCCATTGTCCATTGACATGATTACCAATCTTATAGGTTCCCGTGGGTCAAGCTATATACAAAGCTGCCAGTTTGTTCAACCATTCTTGCTTGCCAAACATTCATGCATATTTTCTTTCGCGTACTCTGTTTATACGAACAACAGAGTATGTGTCAACAGGTTGTCCCCTGGAGTTGTCCTACGGTCCTCAGGTATCAACCCTTTTCAGCACTGACACATTTCCTTCACTCGCCTTGTTTTTGATACAAGAATATGAATGTTCTTGACTCTCAATAATTTACATACTTGTTTAGATAACATAGAAAATCTAGATGTCCAATGCTCACATGTTGGATGCACCAATCCTGTACACATACCTGCATGCACCTACCAGACATTTTTCTTTACCTCCAACTGCCATAATTTTCTGCAACAGTTTGTGTTTTTGAAACACTTGAGCTGGTGAAGTAATTGGCATTTCAAAAGGTGAATGTGCAGTTGTGTTTTGCAGGTTGGGCAATCGGACTGTGAAGACCGCCTTAGGTATCTGGCAGATAAGTACTCATTTCGATGCCAGTGCCGTGGTTGTTCACAATTAAATCTATCTGACCTCGTTCTTCATGCCTTTTGCTGTGTTAATCATAACTGTGCCGGTGTAGTCCTGGAGAGCACCATCATAAACGGAGAAACACGCAAACTTAATAACTTTCCTAGAGCTCCTGAAAAACAGAAATTTGATTATCACTTGCAGGTATGCTTTGTCTTCTTTATAAAACCCAGGGATAGCATCAGGTGTATCACAGACTGTTGGATTCCAGAAATTTAAATGTTTAACAGTTGCACTGGTCTTTAAGGGGCACAAATGCTCAGAAGTGAATTGTGTTAACCACGCACAGCTTCTTACTTTGAAGAAGCACCAAAAGGATAACAAACAATTGCCAGCAAAATGAAGTTGGCACAACTTTATCGCTGTCAGAATGTGCTCATATCCAATCTTATAATTTATGAATATCAGCTGTTCCTAGACTGCAATACATTAAAAATCATGTACTTTTTCCTGTTTTGTGACCAAATTTTCTTTTCTTAATAGGGTCACAAGCTCAATGTTGTAGATATAAACGATGTGGCAAGCCTTGCTCTCAAGTTTAACAATAGCTCCCTTCATATTCATCCTGGATTTTGTTTGCATTGTGGCTCACATCGTGATCTGGACGCTTCGCATGAAGCCATCAACAAAGCTTGGAGTTATATCAAGAGGTACATTTTTATTTCAGCCTAGCCTTTTCTTTGAATCATTTTTAACTATATCCTACAAGGAACTTGCTCTTCAGATATTTGCAGAAATATATAGATATGCAATTTGTTTAGTTTGGTTATGTTCATGAGAATATTCATTTGTTGACAGGTTGCAGGAAGCAATCATTTCAAAAGATATCTCAGGAACCACCCTTTTAGATGCTTCAAGGGCCCTTGGTATTTTGAGATCAACCTTGCATGCATACAACAAGAGTGTTGCAGAGGTGAGTTCCAGTTCTCTACTTCTAGGCACAACTTGATGCATTGTTGTTTCACTTTAGTGCAACTCTTTTTACTTTATCTTTTCTCTACATTTGTTTTCCAGGGCACAACTTGATCCATGATTGTGTACTTTTTTTCTGAGCAGATATTTAATCTATATATTCTCCATTGTAAATAGATATACATTTAATTGTGCAGATACTATGTTAATGTGAAACGAACACTTGAGAGCAGTACTATATCTGCAGTTAATGTGAAACTAACACTTGAGAGCAGTACTATATCTGCATTTCATGTAGCCAGTGCAAGATGGGATTACCATCCTTTATTTCAATGTTTATCCTGTGCAGGCTGAGGACAATCTTGCACAAGCATTTTGTTTGGTTAGAGACTTCCAATCTGCTAGGGAACACTGTAAAGAATCAATCAAGGTAAACTAATTGAGATTGCTATGCTTTCAGCATTTCATAAATGTTGTCAACAGAATTATTTTTCAAATTCCCACATTTGATTTCTAAAGAACGAGAACCAGTTTAGGCATATGTGAACAATGAACTGCATTAGTCAAATTGTAACATCCTTTATAAACGTTTTAGATGTGCATATACATTTTCATGTGTGCATATCTTAGACCAGTCGCATCAGGAAACGTCCTGTGGTCTCAAAAGAAAAATATTTTTCTCACCTTGAGTTGCACAAAATGTTAGGACAGAGACAGCAATCAGGACCCGGGATACTTCATAGGACAGCTTTCTTTTCCAATACTGAACTAATTCAATGTCCTTTAAACTGCATTTCAATTGTTTAGTGTCATTGCAATGTATTTGTTTCTAGAAATAAATTGAGGTGTGTTATTGGTTGTCATATCACTTGCTACTTTGATATAATTTTTTAGAAATGAAATCTGACTGACATTTCCATGTTTTTGATTAAATGGTAGATACTCCAAACACTGTATGATCCTGATCACATTGTCATTGGATATGAACTGGTCAAGCTTGCAAGCATTCAGCTATCCTTGGATGACCCTGCAGCTGTGGACAGCACAAACCATCTGGGCTTGATATTTGCGCGGTATTTTGGACCGCATGTAGACTTTATTGTCCCATATCAGCAGTTCCTGAAAAGAGTAGCTCACCGGTAGATGTTAATTACTGTGTACCTAGTTTAGTTTTTTACCTATCTAAATTACAGGGGGGGGGGGTAAAAATGAATGGGTAAAACGAATTCCCAAATAAGGATGAAAACAGAACAAGAGCAAAGGCACGGGTTTTTAGTCAGCAATTGATGGTCCATATTTCCTAAACTAAGTGGAGATGAAGACAAGGGAGAACAATTCGAAGGTTCAAGGGAAATCAGAATCAGTACGTCGAAGGATAGGTTTCATATCTGCCTTAAACTGATGGGAATTGAGATTACGTAAAAATCTAATGTTTACTTTTCTAGTTGTTTTCTTATGAATGGTTGCCGAAGTATGAGTGCTTTTTAAGTGAACTAAGCAGTTGTCAAACATATATAACCTTATTTTACAAGTAACTATACACAAGTGATTGTTACAACTGCATATACTAACCAGGAACTCTTTCCTCTGACAATCTCATTTTAGGTTTTATTAGATGGCATATATAAAAATGGATTTTGGTTAAAGGGTCCGAAGAAAACCATCTCATATGGATGGGACGGAAGGACGCAGTAGAAATATCAATCTCATTATAGAAAACCAACTCAAAGGAGAATGACTTCTAGTTTGTAAGGGCTGCGGATCAAATTGCTGCCTAGTTAATGGATCAAGAGTTTGTCTGTACGTGGCCTGTCGTGTTTCTTAAGATTTTGGAGTGCATAATAATGCCCTAACCACCTAATACCCAACTGTCCAAATTAGAACTTGTACCAAAGCAAGTCTTTTAAGTGTTTTGATAAAGTTATGGCATATATTTTGATGGAATGGACATCTGTAAAACATATGATGGTGTGTTTGTGAGCAATGATGATGATGATGATGGGCATTCTTACAATAGACTCAAGAAAGTAGGAAAATATCCGACATTGGGCCGTTCATAAAGATGCTGCCATGCCTACGTACATGTATTATCTCAGTAGCAAAATAAAAATAATAATTATCCAAGTTGGTGGAAGGGCGGACGAGACGGCAAAACGTGAAATTTAAATATGCAGCAGGGACCTTCTAAAGTGATGAAGAAGATGACATTATCAAATATCATTATAGCTACTTAAATTTGCTAGTACGCATGTTAGTGGGAATGGTTAGGCCATAGAGTGGCTTCTAAGACAAGACAAAATCAATTAAAAGAAAGCACCATAGGAGAGGGGACTTTTTTCTTTTTTCTTCTCTCTTGTTGATATGACAGAGCAGCAGAATCCACCTCGTTCCTTGTTCTATCGTCCTCAGCGTAGCATTTGAGACCAGCCCGGCTCCACTTTTAGACTTGTTTTTGTACGTGGCTGATGTTGGAAGTTTAGTAGCCTGACATTAATTCAATATTGTAGCAGCCATGGGACTGGGCGGAGGCACTGCCCGGTTGCTCCTCCTTACTTTCTTTACTTCAGGAATTCATCTCATTTTCTCTGACACGGACCCTAGTGATGGTAATTCAACTGCTTTGCTTCCTTTCTCCATCTCCTTCTTTTAACGTCATTTATTTCTTCGATATTGCTATTATTTATTAACTTCTTTTAACCTCATTTATTTTTCTGACAGTTTTCAGAAGTTGTGGCTAGACAGGAGTACTGTTGCTCTATTGTATTTGTCTCATTTCCTACACCCACTAGTTCATAATTCTAACTATGATTTCTGTGTGGTGGTGCAGCTGCAGCACTCCAATCCCTCAAGAAGCAATGGCAAAATACACCACCAAGTTGGGGGCAGTCTCATGATCCATGCGGAGCACCCTGGGAAGGAGTCACGTGCTCCAATTCAAGGATCACTGCATTGTCAGTACTGGATTCCCTCCTCGTGATTATGATCAGTAACTATTATTATTCGTTCATCGTCTCCACTGTAATAATCCATCTAGAGCAAGACCATTTTGTTCATCACTAAGCATTTTATACGTTTCAGGGGGTTATCAACCATGAACCTCAAAGGGAAGCTAAGCGGTGATATTGGAGGACTCACCGAATTGAGATCCCTGTGAGTTTCTTAATATCTATCTTGACTGGAACAAGTTTATTACAAGCAATTCAAATCGTACTTCTACGTTAGCAAGATTGCTAATAATTAAGACACATTTCCACAAAAGGGTCCGGTGCATGCAACAATCAATTTTAAATCTTAATATTCAAGCTTTGAGGTTATTTTATTGCAGGGACCTATCATTTAACACAAACCTCACAGGATCCCTCACTCCTCGGTTAGGAGATCTGCTAAAACTGAACATCCTGTAAGATGAAATACATACCCAATCTTCTACTTGGCAGGCCGGCTTATGTGTCTTTTATTTATGTGTCTTTCCTACACCTCCTCAGAATCCTTGCTGGTTGTGGCTTCAGCGGTAGTATTCCAGATGAGCTGGGCAATCTTGCTGAGCTATCCTTCTTGTAAGAGTTGTTAAACCAGTAACAATTATGAATGCATGAATTAACAGGGGCACTATATGTATCTCCTTCCCTTTATTCAACAGTACTACCCTTCGTCACAGGGCTCTCAACTCAAACAACTTCTCTGGTGGAATCCCTCCTTCTCTAGGTAAACTCTCCAAACTCTACTGGCTGGACCTTGCAGACAATCAATTGACAGGACCTATCCCAATCTCCAAAAACACCACCCCAGGCTTGGACCTACTACTAAATGCTAAGCACTTGTGAGTATATATTTCTGAAACACCTCCAATATAAAAGATGATTAAACATATTGTATTTAAATGTGCCTAGCAGTGCAATTAATTAAATGGGTATTGCACAAAGAATAACTAATTTTTGAGTTTGCAGCCATTTCAATAAAAACCAGCTTTCAGGTTCCATTCCACCTGAACTTTTCAGCTCTGATATGGTGCTGATACACGTGTAAGTTGTTAATCAGACCAATTTTTTTTTATCTCTCATTACCCCAGTTCTTCCCTTCTAATTGCTTGTGATTCTTTAATGACAGATTGTTCGATGGGAACCAACTTGAAGGAAATATTCCTTCCACATTAGGCCTAGTTCAGACTCTCGAGGTTCTGTGAGTAAACACTGTCCCAGTTTTATCTTCCCTTTTTAAAGTATTGCCCTCTCTGCGAGCTCAATTAGGACTCTGATTCATTTTGTTTGCTGCAGTCGACTTGATAGAAATGCTTTATCTGGCAAGGTCCCAAAAAATTTGAACAACCTCTCGAGCCTCAATGAACTGTGGGTACTCTTACTCTCACAGTTTAACAAGGCAGTGGTTTCAGTCTGTTAAACTTAAATGAGCTTAATCAAACTTTTCCTTCCTAAAATGTTTCTTTCAGGAATCTAGCACACAATAAGCTGATAGGCCCTTTACCAAATTTAACAAAAATGGACGCCCTCAATTATGTGTAAGTCAATCAAAAGGAGGTTCCCTTCGGTTCTTCTAACTTGTTCTTTTTCCATGTTAATGAATCCTGATCTATGATTTACTTTTGCAGGGATCTTAGCAACAATTCTTTCTATTCTTCAGAAGCTCCTGATTGGTTCTCAACCTTACCATCTCTCACCACCTTGTAAGTCTCCAGCACATCAGAACTGTACTATATATCTGGAAATGTTATAGGGCCGTAATCTCATTTCAAAAATCCATGATTGATATGCTGCAGAGTTATAGAACATGGATCGCTTCAAGGGACTTTGCCATCAAAAGTGTTCAGTTTTCCCCAGATACAGCAAGTGTAAGTTTTGACCAAATTCCAATTGAGCTCCTCAAAACAATTTGAGAACATGCAAAATTGATCATTCGTTTCTTTAAATTTTGAAGGTTATTGAGGAATAATGCACTCAATGGCTCCTTCAACATGGGTGACAGCATTAGTACACAGCTTCAACTTGTTGATCTTCAGAACAATCAGATTTCCTCTGTAACACTGACGGCTGATTACACAAACACATTAATGTGAGAAAGTTTCTAGAAATTGCATTTATTTACATGGAAAAATTTATTCTTTCAACCACTCACCATCAATCTTAAATTTTCATTGTCATGCACTCAGACTTGTAGGAAACCCGGTGTGCACTGCTCTCTCGGATACCAATTACTGTCAGCTCCAACAGCAGTCTACAAAGCCTTATTCCACTAGCCTAGCTAATTGTGGCAGTAAAATGTGTCCCCCTGAACAGAAGCTGAGCCCTCAGAGTTGCGAATGTGCCTATCCATATGAAGGGACCCTGTACTTCAGAGCACCCTCCTTCCGGGAATTGTCCAATGTGAATATGTTTCACTCACTAGAAATGTCTCTTTGGGGCAAACTGGGCCTAACTCCTGGTTCCGTTTTTCTTCAGAACCCTTTTTTTAATGTTGACGACTACCTTCAGGTGCAGGTCGCACTATTTCCACCTACTGACAAATATTTTAATAGGTCTGAAATTCAAAGTATTGGATTTGACTTGACCAACCAAACCTACAAGCCTCCCAAAGATTTTGGACCCTACTATTTTATTGCCTCGCCTTATCCTTTTCCAGGTAACTTAATTCATCTTTTTATTCATGCATGCAGTTTCTGTCTTATCATACTTGGAATCGATAATTTACTAGAAAAACAAAAATATGTTTCAGATGCTTCCAGAGGAAGTTCTATGAGCACTGGTGTTGTTGTTGGGATAGGGATTGGCTGTGGCTTACTGGTTATGAGCCTTGTTGGAGTAGGGATTTATGCCATTCGTCAGAAGAAACGTGCAGAAAAAGCCATTGGATTGAGCAAACCATTTGGTAATCAATACATAACATCTTTAATATTCTTGCTAGCACATGAATCGTTGAGATACTGGTTAAATGCAGCATGAAAGAAATTTTGGATTATACATAAAACCTTGTGTGTTTCCAGCTTCTTGGGCTCCAAGTGGCAAAGATAGTGGCGGGGTACCTCAGTTAAAGGGAGCAAGATGGTTCTCATATGAAGAACTAAAAAGGTGCACTTACAACTTTACAGAAAGCAATGAGATAGGTTCTGGAGGCTATGGCAAGGTATATCGATCTCCAAGATTATCAGAAAAGTTGAGGAATAGTTGCTGCTTAGTCATCTCTTATATTATTAAATATGCGCCATCTTGTATCCAGGTGTATAGAGGAATGCTTTCTGATGGCCAGGTAGTGGCAATCAAAAGAGCTCAGCAAGGATCAATGCAGGGCGGGCTCGAGTTCAAGACTGAAATTGAGTTGCTATCACGAGTTCATCACAAAAACCTTGTTGGTCTTGTGGGTTTTTGTTTTGAACAAGGAGAACAGATGCTAGTTTATGAATATATGCCTAATGGAACACTACGGGAATGCTTGTCAGGTATTTATGCTCACTCTACTTTAGCTATGCAAGTCAGCATCGAGAACAATGCATGCTAAGACATTTAGTAATTTTCAGTTTAATTTTTTCTGGCCCACTAATGGACATGTACAAAGATACCCAGGGGAATTTTCCTTTTAATCAGTATGCATATGCTGATACGTGAAGTGGATTGATTATAGGGAAGTCTGGCATTTATCTTGACTGGAGAAGGAGACTTCGCGTTGCTCTTGGGTCGGCTAGAGGATTAGCTTACTTACACGAGCTTGCAAATCCTCCTATAATCCACAGAGATGTCAAGTCCACCAACATTCTGTTGGATGAAAATTTAACAGCAAAGGTCGCTGACTTTGGCCTGTCAAAGCTGGTATCAGACAGCTCGAAAGGACATGTTTCAACCCAGGTTAAAGGAACCCTGGTCAGCATTTACTTGCTTTTGTTTTCAGTATATTGATCAATATGGGCATTGCATGCCATATATATCAAATCTTAATGGTCACATATATTGTGTTAATTATAAATTTGGATGCAGGGTTATCTGGATCCTGAATATTACATGACACAACAGTTAACAGAGAAGAGCGATGTGTACAGTTTTGGGGTGGTCATGCTTGAGCTGATAGCAGCTAAGCAACCTATAGAGAAAGGGAAGTACATTGTGCGGGAAGTAAGAATGGCAATGGACAGGAATGATGAAGAGCACTATGGATTGAAAGAAATAATGGATCCAGGCCTTAGAAACATGGGAGGGAATCTGGTAGGATTTGGGAGATTTTTGGAAGTGGCAATGCAGTGTGTTGAAGAGTCAGCAACAGAGCGTCCAACAATGAGTGAGGTGGTGAAGGCAATAGAAATGATATTGCAAAATGATGGGGTGAACACAAACTCAACAACATCAGCATCTTCTTCAGCAACAGACTTTGGAGCTTCAAGAGGCGGTGGTCCCCTTAGACATCCTTACAATCATGATGTTGTAGCTGCCAAGAATAAGGTGGATGTTGTCGACAATATTAATAATAACAATGCCTTTGATTATAGTGGTGGCTACACTCTCTCAGCAAAAGTTGAACCCAAGTAGCTGTAGCGACCAACCCTTTTTTTTTTTTTTCCTATTGTTTTCCTTCCTTCATGTTGATTTATAGTGTGTTCAATGCGATATGAAAACAAAAGGCCATTATTTTATTTGTAGTAGTTTATATATACATGTGTAGTTTACGCGCTACCCTTTGTTAACTTTTTTTATTATTTTATTATTATTATTATTATTAAAAAAAAAAAAAGGGAAGGGAAGAATTGGTCATTCTAGTTGCGTGCAAAACCATCATTTCATAGAAGGTACAACAATTTGATATCACTTTCGTTTTCCATTTTTTATTTTGAAACAAAATGAAAATATAAACAAAAAAGTTTGTTTATTTTTTATCTTATCTGGTAAGACATAATAAAAACTAAGTATTGTTAAAATTTTCCAAATCAAACAAAATGGTTCTCAAAAATTATATTAGTGGTTGTTGGTTTTACTATTCAAGAAAAATAAAAAAAATCTCATTTATATTTATATCTGTTTGAAAGTGTGGTTGTAGTTTGAAATGTATCAAAATAATATTTTTATTTATTTTAAAAAAATTATTTTTGATATCAACACATCAAAATGATCTAAAAAAACCAAAAATATATTAATTTAAAATAAATAAAAAATTAAATTTTTTAAAATCACATTTGTTTTTCAAAAACTTGAAAATGTGTAAATGAAAAGAAAAGAAACTGCTAAAATTTTCTGCAGGAATTGGGCTTTTTTTTTCAATAGAATTGGGATTCTTCTTGGTTGCTAGTTTAGAATTGGTTTTAATTGTTGGGCTCTTGATTTCCCCCAACTAATTTGAGCTTCATTAGCAACTTGTGATGTAATTGGTCTAGAGCCCATATCATGTAGTTAATTAATGATTTGAAAGAGAAAAAAAAAAAACATTCTTTCAGATAACGACATATATAGTATGGAGTATGGTCTAGATCTGGTTGATAACCTAAAACGATGTGTTTTATTATAAATACCACTAGATTTTTGTATTTTATTATGGAGTATGGTAGTTGATAACCTAAAACGATGTATATTATGATAAATACTACAAGATTTTTCATTTAACAGTTTTTTTTATCTGTTTTGGAATATGGTTTATGATAGTAATATTCTTTATTAAAGTTTTTGAATAAATCATATTAATATAGGATGTGATAATAAAATTAATTTCAATTCACATGGAAGATATATATTTTATTAAAAAATAAGATAGCATGTTTAAACTTTTTAGCAAGTATATATATGAGTAAGCACTAAATTATTATTAGATATTAGTAAAATAAAAAAAGTTTACGAGCTGTCTTGGAAAATAAAAAAAACAGGTAATTATTTGAAAAAGAAAAAAAATGGAAGGGGAAAACAAGAAAAGCAACAATAATAAGGGTGGGAGGGTGAGGGGAAAAGAAAGTAAAATGAAGTGCAAGAGTATGAAAATAAATACTAATTACAAGAGGAGGGGAATTATTACAAAAAATACTAAAATAGCTCAGTTATGCATAGTAGATTGTAAGTGTTTTACTATGGGTCGAAGCAATGTTATCACAGAGAAATTATTTGGTTCTCACGATAAATTGTGAGTTGTTTTGTAACAGTTTCAAATTATAAACTCAAAATATATGATATATATTCGTAGCTATAAATTTTATTTTTTTATATATTTTATATATATATAATTTTCTGAAATTTCAGCAGAGTTTCCTTTATATTCTTTAGATACCAAGTTATCGACTCAATCATTTCTCAACCTGTAACATCAATCACAATATTCGTCCCATTATTTGGACTTCAAAAAACTCAACCATATTTCAATATCTCAAATCTATTTTCTATAGAACACTATAATAAAACTAATAAATTCTTAACATGCATCGTCTCTCTTTTTTTTTAGTATTTGTGCTCAAATATATACACAACCAACCATAATTCAACTTAATAATAATAATAATAACATTATAAATTACATCATACATAAGATAATAAGTTAAATATTACATTTTTAGATATTGAAGTATATTTACAACAAAATATTAGTTCTTCCAATTACATTAATCACATAACAAAATTATTTATCCAAGCATCTACTTTCCAGATCGAGGGTGCGATGTACCTAAAAACATTATCGCATAAAACATGATTAAAACAATTGCACATTTCAATAAGTAATTGATTAAGGACTAATTATTCATATACATTAAAGTGACTTTTCCCATTAATTTGTAAATTAATTTTCTTAACATGGCCATGCAATCAGGCATAAATTCCAGAAATCAGGAAATGATCTTCAAGGCTTATCCATTCAACAGAATATTATTTCCAGTAATTTCCCATTCACCAGGGCATTATTTCCAGTAACTACCCATTCACCAGGGCATTATTACCCATTCACCAGGGCATTATTTCCAGTAACCAGGAAATAATTTTTCAAGGCTTGCCCATTCACCAGGGCATTATTTCCAGTAACTAGCACTAGAATTTACAATCTATAAAAATTCATTCTACAATAATAATAAAAAAATTTAAACTAATTAATTACTCCAAGGTGTCGAACACCTACTTGGTGTCTGTGCGCGTGAAGATGTTCCTTGTTGCTGATTAGGTCATGCGGCCTCCTCTGTACCAATAAAAATTACTTTGTCATTGTTCATTCATTCGAACCGGTAAAAATTCTAATACCCATTACATATTCTTTGATTAAATCCAACACCCTTAATTAAGTTTAATTGATTTTTAATTCAAGGAGGACAAAACCCTCCTTTATGAAACATTTACTTATTATTATTTTTTTTCACAAAAGTCCCTATACAATTTAATCTATCAACATCAATTGTCTTCAATTTGATAAGATTCCTCAATAATATTATTTAAACTTCATTCTCTAATTTTTCTTCTCTATTTAGCCAAAAACAACCTAGGGAAGGAAGTGAAGATTTTTCTTTTCTCTTTGAAAAATTCTTACTTCATTCATATAACAACACTTATAAACCTTCATCTTCCCATATTTTCCAAACAATTGTATTTAACCTCAATTCCCCCAAATTATTCCTCTTTTGGCCAAATATTCAATTAAAATGAGGAAAAATAATTTTTGTTTCTTTTACTTAAAATTAAACACTTACCCAATCATAATTCATGCTTTCTAACATGGTTCAAACATAATTTGCATCATTCCTATAAATTATAACATAAATCCACAATTTCACATAATCATAATTTTGCATAATCCTTCATCAAACATAAAATTAAAGGAATTAATCATTTGGAGCATGTTATTTACCTCACTTTGATAAGGATTTAAGAAAAGAATGCAAGAAAAATCAAGTTTTCTTCTTCTCCCTCTTCAAACCGTAGCTTGAAATCCTTCCTTCAATGCATTCACCACCTTAAAAAATCAACCCCCTTTTTATGTTTAATTAAGTTACTCACTCTAATTACTCGCTTTAATTAGTGAAATCAATGAGCATGTAAGTAGAAAAATCACACAATTCTTCCCCCTCTCTTTCTTTGAAACTCACGGCTAAAAGAGAAAAAAATGGAGCATTTATAGTCTAACTTTTACTTATTTACACATTGGCCCTCATTTCTTCTCATTTCTATTTTTGCCACTCAACTCTTCTTTTTACTTAATTCTCACCTTAACATCTTATATTTTATTCTATTGTATCCAATTACAATACTTGGAATCCTTTTATTTAATATATTCGGTACTTTATTTATTTTACTCAGATTATAATTTAGCGGGTTTTCACAGGTTTGGTTTTTTTATTTTGTCATGGTATGTTGTGGGTTCATCTGTGATTTTAGGGGCAGCTTCGAGGCTGGGTTAGTTGACATGTTGGGTTTTTGGTGAGAGATTGGGGTTTCTGGTCTGTTGGTTGTCTGTTGGTTGTCTGTTGTGGGTTCATATGTGATTTTGGGGCCGGCTTTGAGGCTGAGTTAGCTGGTGGCTTGGCTTGGATTACTAGGTTGTTTGTTGTCAATAAGTGTTTAATGAGCTGTCAATCTCCTGATTTGTTCAGAGTGGAGGGCTGGTAGTTAGATATAGGTCTTACCTGCAATGTACCCGATTGCATGGTTGTTCTTGAGAAAGTGCTTATCTAGTAGAGTTGGATGGGATTTTAGTTGATTTTGCACGAGATGACAATGGTCTCTTTGTTGTCTCTCTTTATTTTGGGCAAGTCACTACGCTGGGTTGTTTATTTTAATTATTTCTTTTGATTTTGCTAGATTCAAGGTGTAAACCCTCGATTATAATTTTTCTAGGTTATTAAAATATGAGAAATTTAATAAATATAAAATGGGTTAAATTAAATTAAATTAAATTAACCTAAATCAAGATAAAAATGGTGAAATTAATGAAATGAAAAGTGAATATAGTGCTAAATTGTTAAAGAGAAAAATATATGGGAACAAAATAAATACGTAAGACCAAGAGGGGTCAATGTTCAAATAACAGAAGATTAAAGGTTTATGTACAAATGATAAAATGACCCTTAGGGTTTAGAGGATTAATGTATATGTTATATAAAAGGGTTAAACAAGAAAATTTGGATTTTTCTTGCTAAAAATCACCTACTGACCAATTTAGCGCTATTAAGCATAACGCTCAATCTGATCGTCGGATTGGATTGAAAATTTACGAGGGACTCCTTCATATATATTTTCATTTATAGTTAAAATTTTAGAGCGATCAGAGTTTGGTAAGGTTGTCAAATAATGTCGACAATTAGACTAAAAAATAGCATGAAAATAATTAATGGCAGTGTTGTAAATATGCTTGATTAGCTGGAAAATTTTAGCAGCTCTCTTCTTCATGAAACCATGGCTGGACAAAAAAAAAAAGAGGAGTAAAGAGAGCTTGGGAGAGAAAGAGAGAAAAAGGCAAGGAGAAATCTAAAAATTGTGTTACGAAAAGTGTTTTTAGCTAGAAATTAACAAGAAAAAGGCAAGAGAGAAAAAAAAATGTTTTTTTTTCAATTGTTTTACAATTAAAAACAACGTATGTTTCCAGAAGTAGAACGTGACAAACTATCTAGTAATAAACTATAAAGTGTGTAGTTTCTTTACTGTAACTACTTTATTTTTTTTACTCTCATATTTTAATATGGTTTTTAATAGTGAGATTTTTTTAAAAAATTAATTTAGTTTTTGAATTTTTTTTGAACAATTGAGTTTTTTTAAAAATCCAAATGAGAGTCCAATTGCATATTTTTTTAGCCTAATTAGAGTCTAATTTATTTGAAAAGTTCATTTTAATCTTTTATTTTTTAAAAACTATTAGGTAACCAGTTCCTATAATTTTATACATTACATTTTGGTAACATACTTCATTTTTCTCTTTTTTAGTTTTTTTGAGATGAAAGAGAGAAAAGGGGTCATCAAATTATGACTTAGATAGAGTTGTCATTGACGACGATTTTGACTACTAAAACGGTCAATTTTTTTATTAAATAATTCTATATGATGAGGGGAGTTAACATTAAGTCGTTTCTTATATTGAAAACATCTAAAAACATATCTGAGCTCTTAAATATTTTTATTTTCTAGTTGATTATGGGTTTTAGGGCCTTTTTTTTTTTGCATTTTTAGAGGCCATGAATTGGTTAAACAATGTTTTAAGGATGTTTTTTAGGTGTTTTGGGTGTTAAAAATAAGTTTTTTGGTTGAAAACACAAGAGCCTTATTTTTCCGACCACCACAATGGCTGGATTATGGGTAATTGTAGGTGACACAATTTTTTTTTTTTCAAAAAAGAATGGGGCACTATTTACTCCAAAACAATAAAGACCCGCACGCGAGCGCTTTTTTTATGGGCTAGGCGCTAGGCCTGGCTTACTTAACCTACAACGCTTGACCTTATTTTTTTATATATATTTTTTTAAAAATCATAACTTTTTTATATGTATTTTTAAAAATAATTTTTATATTTATGTTTTGATTAATACATATTCTCTATGATTTTTTTTATTTAGCCTTTTTAAAATAATAATAATTTTTTTATTATATTGAGTGTGTTTATTTTTTTTCATGAGATTAATATAATTCATCTATAATTTTTTTATATTTTATAGAAATTAAGTTTATTTTTAAAAATAAAAACATTTATTTTATTACATTATTTTTATTATTACATATATATATATATTTATTTAATAAATTTTATATTTTTGTCGATTTTTATTATGTAGATTATTTTTATAAATAAATTTATTAAATATAATATTAAATATTTTTTTTCTATATTCACCTCTCAATTTTTTTCATTTCTGCGGTGGTAAAATAAAAGACGCTAGTTTGAGAAAAGGTGTCACGTGCAATTCTCCAACTCTGTGTGCGTGGGCAATTCTCTCGCCTTTTCTTTCCTCTCTCCTCTCTGTCTCCCTCTCCCTCTCTCCCTCTCTCTCTTTCTGTGCATCCAGAAGAGGATCCATTTGCATTGTCGAGTTGGAGTTTGTATCTGTAATTGGATAACAAGAGGCAGAAGAAGAGTAGAAGAGGAGAAGCGGTGCAGTACATAATAATAATAATAATACTCGTAATGTTTTGATAATGTGAATGATTTGTTGATTGCGAGGGAAGGAAAAAGCCTGCCCCTGCCTCTCGTAAATGCAATTGAATGAAATTTGAATCTGACGGACGGCCCTGCAGCTGCATATTAGATTAGATTCGATAGGAGCGGTGGTAGAAAGGAAAAAGAGAGAATCTCCTCGGACGAAGAGAGGGAGGAGATGAAAAGCTATCATAATAATCACAATCAAGGGAAAAGGCGATGGAGATGTCTGGTAATAGGAGTGCTATTTCTGGTGCTGCTTTCAATGCTCGTTCCTCTCGTCTTTTTGCTCGGCCTTTACCACAACGGCTTCCACTCCACCGGTAACTCCTTACAACAACATCTCCCCCCGCTCCCCCACCCCCCCCAAGATCCAGCTTCCCTTTCACTTTTTCTGTTGTTTTCTTCTTTCGAATCTAACTGATACATACACACTTTACTTTTTACTAAATACACGCCAACCAGATCTCTTTCTTTCTTTTTTTGTCACATCAAATGAATTCGATTACTAAATTATGTCATTCATCTTCCTCCGCAGGACATCTCTCTGATCGACAAATTTCTTCTGCTTCTGCTGTATGTATTTTTTCAATTCAACAATTTTTAATTGAATTGAATTATTAGGGTGTCTTTGATATGATATTACAAGAATTCTTTTCATTTTACGGACTAATTTTATTTTTATTTGCTTGTAACTGTAGACAGACCAGTCAAGCCACATAAAGGAACTTATCAACAACTTTGCACCAACTCTTCCTAAGATTCATCAAGTAATGTCCTTACTTTTTCCTTGTTTTTCTTGCTGCACTTTGGAACCTTACTCTTATTTACCAGTCTACTTGAAAACTGCCACCGTAACTGAGACTGATAGTTTGGTTTTCGTTTTTTAGGATTCAACATTAGGCAGTTTAACCTCCCGTCACTTTCTTATACGTATACAACAAGAACTTTGAATGTGCGCGCGCGCACACGCTTTTCGATCAGTATGATCACTTTCTTATTCTCTGGCATGCTCAGCCTCGTCCTGCAATATTTTATTATTCATATTTGAGCTTCCCGATTCCCATTAGGTTTATTAAGGTTGAGTGATAAGTGGCATATTAGTATGACGCAGTCTTCAAGATTCAAGCTTCATTATGTATTGCTAAATGGGGTTATGGCTTTTAAATAAAATATGATATTAAATGCTAAATAGACTAACGACTCATGAATGGGGAAATACCTGCAAATAACGTGAAGGCCAAAGAAAAAGGAACCTAGTACAGAATTGCAGAAGTACCAACTCTGTCCCTGCCTACAGAGTTGCCTAGATTTGAAACTGAAACCTCTAAACCAAGAAATTTACCATGGACACTATACCTACTCCAAATAAACCTATCAATTGCTGAATGGAGTTGCTATTGTGTTAATCAGTGGAAAAACATTGGAAACAATTATGTTGAGTTTGCTATATGATTAAAAAGTTGGGAAATGGCGATGGGTTATTGTCTTTGGAAGACGTTTGTTGTGGTATGGACCTTCAGAATGTGTATTTCTAATCTGTTTACAATTGTATCTGACAAATGCAATCATTGAAAATCCCCTCACCATAAAAACAAATTCATCCAACCCTGATAAATAAATTCGTTTAGAGATAAACAAATAAAATTCAACAGGAATGAAACTGTCAAGTGTATTTAATGAAGAATAAAACAATAAGATGTCAAAAGAATTCTCTTTTAACTATTCACTCAAGTTAAAAAGAGATCTCAGAATCTCTGAAAATTCTCTCTTAATACCATGGTTTCTGTTTCTGTTTTTTCCTCTTGGCTTAACATCCTCATTGTATTGTTGCTTTGTAATCCAGCAAAGTTTTGATTTGTAGCAATGGTCCATGTATGAGATCAGAAGCATGCATAACATGTGGAATTTTGGAAAACTTAATTATTATGCATAATCTTCAAAAAGTTCCCCTTTAATGTGCATCAATAAAAATCATATTGATTGATGATGATAACTTTGTGCTAATAGGATTTAACCTTGGTCAATTATTTGGATTTCTTCTTTCTTCCTTTTCTTTTTCGTTTTGTTTTTGGAAAACTAGGAATTTGATGTTTGACAGTAAATCATTCTGCTGAGAAGTTGTCTGATTTTGATCAAGTTTTATATCTTCACACAAATGCAGAAACAGTAACTGAACTCTGATTGTCAGGGACATTCTCGATATATTGTATGATAAAAGAGAGATTTGGTGGTTCTCTCTGTTTGATAGAACAAGATTTTATCTTATTTGCTTTACCATGCTGTTCCTGACCTCCTAAAATGGCATTTCATTTCTACTATTCTTCTCTTCATATAGTCATTGTTTGATCTGGAGCGATTCACCAATACTATTAACACTTCCATTTGTTACTCTCTTCATATATGTATTGAAGAAATTCAGGGCCTTAATATTTTCTGTTCATCTCTGGCTTCATATAACTTTAGCAACTGATCGCTTTCATTTGTAGTTCCTTTCCAAGTCCTGGAGTCAAAAGTTTTGCTATCCATTGTTAAGGGGTCTATAAAGGTGCATTATCTGGTGCAAATATCTCTCAGTGTAATGGCTACAAAAGAAGCTATTACAAATTTCATATTTCAATTCAATTCAATTTCAAATGGAATTGCTTCTGGGCTTCTGCAAATATCTTGTGCATCACCTTTTGCCCTGTTCCCTTGTAGTATTAGATTTATTATGGTTCAGTTCCTTCAGTTATGAATGAAGCAAGATACAGATTCACTGGAAGCTTGAGCTTTTAAGGCCTACTTACAATTTGATTTAACCTTATTAAATTTTTTAGCCTATGTACAGGTATCTAAATCTGTTTTTAATCCACTGTGTTTTCTCGTATTTTGTATCTCAGGATTTAGTTATAAACTTTACAAGTGGAGCAGAAAATAAGACCGCAAGTTCAGGTGTTGTTCATGGCAGTCAATGACAAAAAATCTCAAGCGTTTCTTTTATAATTGTCACTTTCCAACTAAAAGACTGATTATTTAAAAAGAAAAAAGGCTTATTCTCCTTTCCAATCATTAACAGGTACTCCTGTGGTGCTTCCTGTTGTACCTCAACCACCTCCCATTAGAAATGTATGTATGCAAGCATCCGAGTGCTTTCTGAAAAGTTAGCCATTTATAATGCTTTTAAAGACTGGAGTTTTTTAATATGCTGTGGCAGGATGCTGCAGCTGCTGGTACAGATGAAATCACAAAGCATAAAAGAAATGCAGTTGAGGAAAGTGAAAAATGTGAGCTCAGATTTGGAGGCTATTGCCATTGGCGTGACGAGCATAGAGAAAATATGAAGGATTTTATGGTGAAGAAATTAAAAGACCAACTTTTTGTGGCTAGAGCATATTATCCTAGCATTGCAAAGCTTCCATCTCAAGAGAAGTTAACTCATGAACTGAAACAAAATATTCAAGAACTGGAGCGAATTGTTAGTGAAAGTTCAACAGATGCTGATCTTCCACCACAGTAAGTCATTTTAAGTTTCATGTCTTTATCTTCCATTAGTTTGAACAGTGCATGGAAATGTTTTTCTTCGATGAAGCGAGGAAATAATCATACCAATTACTACCATTTTAACTACATAATAAACGTCAGTCGAGGGAATGGAGCTTATTATGTGTAAAGCTAAATGTTTCAATGCACACAACAAAGGATGTGTGTTATGAGAGTGCTGTTGCACTGTCCTGGCTTTAAGGAAAGCATGCCACATGAGATTACAGCCTCTCCTCACTATTGTGGGACAAACTCATTCAGGCATGATTATAAACAATGATATTGACTCTCTGAAAATTTATAGGAAAGAACAATGCAATTTGGTATCTAAATCTTAAACTCAAAACCTAAAGGAATGTGCATGCATAAACTATGCTGACTTTCTGGCTGTGAAGAATTTTGCAATGATGACACTCTTCCTCCCACTGCTGCTGATTTCCACCCGGTATTAGAAGTCTCAGGTCGTTATTCTTTGTTCTTCCTAGGTGTCATGCTTTGCCTATTTTACACACAATTAGTGTTCTCCACATTATCTTAGCTCATAGAAATTTATGCATTTGTGTTCCAATTTGTACTTGACTCACCTTAACATGTTTTTCCTTTGCTGTCTTAACAAAATATATTGTTCTTGTGGTTTTACTCTTTAACATTACTGGTTTCCTGTTTGTCTATAATAAAATTCTAGTGCCAGTGGTAAGCTCTGAGGATGTCATGCACATGTGCATGTTACAGCTTCTGCACATGTTGGGTTGCTGGATCCTCCTAGTCCCAATTATGGATCCTCAAGGCTTTGTCCATTCTGACATCCTTCTCTAACAGCTTCAGCCATTTTCTTTTAGGGGACTTAGTTTTCATTTTCATGTTTGTCCTGCAGCATCAGGTGTGGTCAATGCAGATGTAATCCATCTTTTCAGTATCCTAAAATTTTCATTGCATGACACTTGCCTCCCCCTTTATTGCCTTTTTAGGATTTAATTTTTGACATTTTGATGCAGCCTATGGATATAACTATAAAATTGAATGAATATTTAAGCAAAGACAAGTTTGTGACTGCAGTAGATTTCTGTGAAAGATCAGTTATGGCAGCTATATTAGGGAATATAAAGTATCAATTCCTTTGATCTCTCCCCTAGTTAAAATTGGAATTTTGTGTTGCTTATATTCTATTCCATTAGGAGTAAGAATATTTCAAGTTTATAAACATGCTTGTAGTCTTTCAATTCTAGAGATTTTTATGAAGAAAGGTGCAACTGTTTGATTTACCTTATTGAGAGTGTGGTGAATTTTAATTCAAGGTTGATGATTCCTTGATCCCTACAATCTGATGCTTAGTTTTTCCATTAAAAGAGTGGTTCCTTGAACCTTATGATGTGAGCTAGTAGTTCTCCACCATTTTCCCCTTGATTATGCATAAATTGAACCTGTGGTCAATTTCCAAGTCTCAAAATATCTAAATTCCACAACCTGATTCTAACAATAAGTATCAGTTTGTCCTGCATCACTTTTTGAGCAGCTTCACCCACGTTTAACAATACTACAGAATGTTGAAGCAGAAGTTGGTAAATGATCTGTTGAGCTTATTGTTGATTAAGGTGTTGGTGTTCCCTCCCTTGTTGCTATATGGCCTCATTGTTTTTTGATGAAATTTATGCTCGCATTGTTGCTTGCTGTCTCCTTTTGATGTGGACTGTCACTCTTTGATACTTTGTCTCTTGTAATAGATACTGCTTAACAATTTTACATAATTCCTGCTCCAGCACACTAATTTACCTGTTTCATCAGAATTCAGAAGAAATTACAGAAGATGGAAAATGTGATATCTAAAGCTAAAACATTCCCTGTGGATTGTAATAATGTTGACAAGAAATTGAGGCAGATACTTGATCTAACCGAGGAAGAAACTAATTTTCACATGAAGCAGAGTGCTTTCCTTTATCAACTTGCAGTGCAGACCATGCCAAAGGGTTTACACTGTCTCTCTATGAGACTGATTGTGGAATATTTTAAATCTTCTGCACATGATAAGGAGTTCGCTCTGTCTGAGAGATATTCAGATCCATCATTGCAACACTATGTTGTATTCTCCACAAATGTACTTGCTGCTTCAGTTGTAATCAACTCCACTGCTGTGCATGCAAGAGTATGTTGCTAGTATTCTTCCATGTACTCTTTACATTAAAATTTCTGAATTCTGATTATCTAATCATTTTCCTGCATGCTTCAGGAAAGTGGGAATCTGGTTTTTCATGTTCTGACAGATGGACTGAATTATTATGCAATGAAACTATGGTTCCTTAGAAATACTTACAAGGAAGCTGCTGTCCAAGTTTTGAACATTGAAAATGTTACCCTGAAATATTATGATAAGGAGGTTCTGAAAAGCATGTCCCTGCCAGTGGAGTATCGTGTTTCTTTCCAAACTGTTACTAATCCACCAGCATCTCATTTAAGAACGGAATATGTATCTGTTTTTTCCCATTCTCACTATCTTCTTCCTTATATATTTGAGAAGTTGAAGAGAGTTGTGGTTCTGGATGATGATGTTGTTGTCCAGCGGGACTTGTCTGACCTGTGGAACCTTAACATGGGAAGGAAAGTGAATGGTGCTTTACAATTATGTTCGGTGCAGTTGGGTCAGCTTAGAAGTTATCTGGGAAAAAGCATTTTTGATAAAACTTCTTGTGCTTGGATGTCTGGATTGAATGTAATTGATCTGGTCAGGTGGAGAGAGCTAGATCTTACTAAAACTTATTGGAAGCTGGGACAAGAGGTGAGTGATTTAGTTTTACCAAATTTATTTTATGAGATATTACTTTTGTGAATAATTTGTTGTTTGACTGTTTTAATCATCTATGAGGAGAAACTAGTTGTATAGTATATATGAAATAGTAACCCAACCCTCTTTTGATCCAATGATCCAAACATAAAGGTATATCAACTTTGGCAAAAGGATTTGGTTGACCAATTTATGTGATTTCTAATCTTATGCAAGAAAACTAGCTGGATCATAAAACATGAAACTGTAATCAAATGCATCCACTATATTGCTATAACAACTTTGGTAGAAGGATATTGACCAGTATGATTTCTGTATTTTCATGTGGTGGTTCAGTGAATATTTAAATTTTTACTATCATTAGATTTTGACCACCAGGTAGATCTCATTTGTTTTCCTACATTTCAAACATGGAAACCAGGTTAGCAAGGGAACAGAGTCAGCTGAATCTGTTGCATTGAGCACAAGCTTGCTTACCTTTCAAGACCTAGTTTATCCGCTTGATGGTGCATGGGCTTTGTCTGGACTGGGTCATGACTATGGGATTGATGTCCAAGCCATTAAGAAGGCTTCCGTGTTGCACTTTAATGGACAAATGAAACCTTGGCTTGAGGTAGGAATCCCAAAGTATAAACATTATTGGAAGAGGTTTCTAAACCGACATGATCAATTATTGGTGGAGTGCAATGTGAATCCATAACGAGCCAGTGGTATAGATACTGCCATTGTTTGTGGAGAGCATTCAAGAAGCATGAATGTCCAGATGTTTTCTTGGTGCTCATAATTTTTCTGAGCTTAGATTCCTGAAAAGATATTGGGTTGCAACAAAGTGCCTTCTGATGTTTTGGTAAATAAATGGACTGGAATATTTTATCTAGTTTCTAGCAAGCAGAAGGGAATGAACACCTTGGAGGCGCCTGTAGTTGCCAGGAGAGGAGAACGTATTGGAAACTGTAGTGAATGACAAGAAGAACTGCGTTCTCTGCTTCTTATTTGGTAAGTTGTTGTGGGATACAAATGCTTAGCAATATTACTGGACACAAAAAGGGTTCAGCTGTATGCTAAATTTCAAGAAGATTGAATTGCCATCTGTGTTGTTACTGGTGGTGGAGAAAGCAAGTTGTCTTGTGCCTATCAAAGTTAATTCTTTTCTCAGGTTGTTTGTTATTTGATTTAAAGCGTGATTAATTAATTTTGTGATGAGAAACTTAAAGGGATGATTTACCTTACCTTTTGTATCGATATTTAATTGTCAATTTGTTCATGCATTAACCTAATTGACATTGCCGAAATTGTGGCCTGTCAATTGAGGTCCTGGCATGCAGCTGGACATAGCATTGAGGAGTTTTTAGTCGGCAATAAATATTTCTGAGGGCCCGGGGCTCCTACTCTAGATTTTTCGTTTTTGGACTCCATCTTCTGGAGTGTAAATGTCAGATTTCAGATATCATGCTAAGCTAAATTCCAAAGGCAGGGTGAGCATGATATAGTGACACATCAACTTGGGATGTTCCCGAAGGCCAGAAGTTGGAGGATGACAAATTCCTGTGTAATTTATTGTTATCTTGTGATATGTTGTGATTGATTGGTATGCTAGAAAGTTTGTATCCATGCTAAAGAGTGGTTTGACAAGGTTGTGGATCGACAAAGTCTGTCCATGCGACTAGTTCGAGAATGAATAACAAGTTTCCACTAGATTGTTGCATTTAAGAGAGCAAGTATGCCTGCCTGATAGAAATGGTTATGGATAGCGACAGGCTATTAAATATGTGAAGGGCAATTGACTTTATTTGTGTGATATTTGATGTGATGGTGTAATGGCTGGGTTTGCTGCGGTGGTAGATAGGCAGCTGCAAAGGTGACTGTTGTAATGGGAACGTGAGGCTGCGCCAGTAAAGATGGGGTTGGCAGAGCTAGGTGACCATCTTTGATGCCACCAACCCTGATATCAGTTAAAATCCATGTGAAGCCTGCTCGAAAGTAGTTGGACTTGCAAACGGTTGCGCAACCAAGGGTCTATAGAGAATCTCTCTTTCAACCTTGCATAATGACGCTGCTTCTGCTCGTATGGAAAGCCCATTCAGTGTGAAGCCTTTTCCCTGCTCTCCTGCTAGAATATTTCCTCAGCCCAGTAGCTCTAGAAGATCAAAGCAAGTCGTTCCAGGCCTTGAGCCCTCTATCCATTAAGATATGCTTAAAGGATCTCCTTACGTTAGATAATGCTCTTATCAATGTGAGCGAAGATGACGGGGATACGGCAAAGAAATCGTGGGGCAGTGCCCAAACTCTTCGAGGAGAGATTTTCTTCCTTCCTATCATATTCCCACAAGATAGTTAAAGCCAGCTGAGCCATCCCTGACGTTCACCTTCCGCCGTAGAGGCAGATTTCTATTGGGTGAACCCTCATAGATATCAGGTGCCCACATATATAGAGTCAAAAGAAAGAGGGAGTCCGAAGGGGAGGTCAAGTAAAGGTATCCATGGCCCGAGTCGGCAAGTGGGCTTTAAACACATACATAATATGCGCCAAGTCTCGACACGTTAGAAGATGAACTGACAGACAAGGGGCGAAGCGGAGTACTTGACGCCTTCTGCACAGTATTAGCAGAACAGCTCAGGAACTTCTATTTTGAATCTGAGTTTCTACCTTTCCCCGTTCCCGTGTAAGCTATTCCATGCGATGTCTTTCACAAAGGTACAGGGATTTGATAATCGATGGAGCTGGTGAATCTTTTCTTCCCTCGTAGGAACTTGGTCTCTCTAATACATCAATCAATATGGTAGATAGATCAGGTAGAAGATCAGCTGCTACTCTCGCTGTCTTCGATCGGCTTCAAAGCTTCTTCACCTTTTGCGCTTAGCACTTCCACTGATGCCTGACTTTCGTCTATGTATGGGTTAGATTAGAGAAGCAATCCTCCTTCTATCCTATCAACTAAGCTCTTCTTCGTATTTCCCCTAAGGAGGTCAAGAATTCATCGATTCCACATCCCTTGATTCAACTATTGGAATATGACGAAGGATCGGCCGAAGCTAGAGCTAAGTAGCTGTGTCAGGGTAAGTAGGGAAATCATAGGTGGACTTATGAACATTGATTGGATTGGTTCATTTCGTGGCTAATCCGAAAAGGTCAGCCTATAGACAAACCTAATTTGGATGGAAATTCCCACGGAGATGATTAATAAGATATCCCTGAGCTGGCTATGTCATCTGTCTACGTTTAGAGTGCTTCCCCGCAAAAAAAGATGGAAGCCTATTTGCTAATACCAAGCAATTATCATGATGAACTTTTCGACAAAAACAGAGAAAAACAAACAAGATAGCAGGTTATTATCTTAACCAAGACAACAAGAGCGACAAAACACTATAGCGAGGATACAATAGATAGACTTACCCGAAGAACCAAAAGAGATATTTCTTTTTAGCCTTCGTCCCTCGGCGGCCTCCTCTTTAACTAGGGGGTTATGCCCATCCCATTAAAAATCATTTGAGCTTCCCCTTTTCTAAGATCCTGGAATCTTAGTTTGCTTCCTTTCTTCTGTCCCTTGGGACCGCTCTTTGGTACTTCAACTGTTTACCGATTCTCGTCCCAGAACCTGGGGTCAATCAGCCCAATCCCTGGCGTCTTTTGTTTCGGTATGCTGAAAAGCTAGCAAGTCTTTTTCATTGATCTTCTGCCCGTCTATCTCTTTCTGGTTAAATGCGTCTATCAAGGGCGTGTAAACGGGAAGAAGGCCAGTCGATGATGATGGAACTGTGGTTGTTGATTGGGTCTGGGACCTCCGGGAGAAGGGCAAAAAGAGGCCGCGGATGCTGAAAGACCGGATTTTATACCAGCGGATTCGAGAGCAGCGGAGTTGCCTTCCTTCTGCATTAGAGGTCGATTGTGCGACAATAGGCTTCTTTCACCGAAAGGAGCGATGGGATCCAGTTGCTTATGCCTTTAGTTAACAAGTTAACAGTGGACCATTCAATACTAGTGGCTTTAACAAGGGTTGAATTAAAATCCCAGGGGCACCCTCTTCCAGCGCATCCAACTCAGTAGTGGGTGCAAGTAACATGGGAGGTAGCAGTAGGGTCGCCACTGAAATTAGGCATACCAAAAAAGATCTATGGCTTCGGCCATGCAAGAAATCCGAGTCCCTTTCCTCTTATTTTCCCATATGCATCGGCTTTCCTAAACGCCCGACAATCAAACGTGAGCCTAATCTCAAGAAATCTTTCTTTTCTCCTAGGAAAGGCTAATCTCCGCTCTAGATGGGAAATTGATCAAACCTCTCTTGTTCGGAAGAATCGAAACATATCGAAATGGTACCAGCCGTACTTAATAATAGAAGGATTTGGCAGAAATATGTAAAATTGTCCCTCCTAAAAAAATGATTCCAGAATAAATGGGCAATAGTTAGGAGAGGTGCGCCAGCGGCGAGCAGAAACAAGGTTATTAGATATCTTAATTGACAGAATGGAGGAAAGGAACCTGCACCAAAGCGCAAAATTGGAATTAGAAGAAAACGCATGGCAAGCTCTAATTGCTAGGGCCAAAAGTAACTAGCCTAGTGCGCCATGAATTCAAACAAGAAAGGAAGGGGGAATCGCACTCCTAGTTCTAACAAAACCACCTTAAAGAACCAATTCGACCCTTTCTAACCGAGCTAGGTTAGAAGCTATGGAAGCATGGAAAACTGGTGAAGCTTTGGATGTTTGTGCTCTAAAGGATAAAACCATCATTAAGGATTTCGTATTCACCAAAAGAAATTCTATGGGTTTAGGATTAGTTTTGCCTAACAAAGCAAACCTTATAGGATTTCCATTATGAGACATATTTCCTTTAAATATGTGCTTTAAGCCTGTTTTTCTAACCATATGAAATTTGTGTTATGTGATTTTTTTATTTACTACTACTATTATTATTATTATTATTATTATGATTCCTTTTAGATCATTACTAAAAAAATTGTAGTAATTAGCAACTAACTACTCCGTTACAAATAATACTAAAATCCATTGCTAAAACAATTTAGCAACGGAATCAGCAACGACAAATATCGGATGCAGATTTGTCGTTGCTGATTTTTTAGCAACGAATTTATCCGTTGCTGATTTCGCAACAACGAAAATTCTGTTGCTTACAATCAGCAACGGATAATCCGATGCTAACAAACCAGCAACGGATTTTTTGTTGCATATATTAGCAACGGAAAATCCGTTGCTGGTTTTGTGAATCAGCAACGGATTGTCCGTTGCTAATTGATGAATTATTCACAATCATCAATGGAGAATCCGTTGCTGAGTATATTAATTTTATTAAATTAATTTTTTTTATTTATTAAAATGACTTTTAATTTGTTTAATTAATTATTTATGAATATTTTAGAAGTTGTAGAATATATATAACCAACATAAATTAATATTAAAAATAATTGTATCACTAATAAAAAATGGAATAAAAATAATATTCATATTATAAAAATTTAGTTAAACTTGCATTAATACAAATAAGTCGAAATACAATAAAAAGAAACAACAAAAGATACAATCACGGTGCTGGTTGCGAAGACGAACCATGATATTGTGGATCAACACAAGATGAATCAGGATATAGTGGTCGAGGTGTAAGTCGATAAATTGGTTGAGAAGTGGGACCCATAAGTGTCATTATCTGGGGAGCCATAGGTGGCGGCATTGATGGGGCCAAAGGTGGTGGTATGCCTTGGCCAATATTTGATGTCCCACCATGGTATCCAAGATTGTTCACAAGATATTCTTTCATGGAATCCATCTGCCGTTTCATTTCAAGAATAAAATCATCTTTTTTCTTTATCTCCTCTTCTTTACTCTTTATCTCCTTTTGCAATGCCCGATACGATGAACTAGGATATAATGACTCCACCGAGTAGGAACGCGATGAAGAGCTTGTACTAACTATAAATTTTGGCATACGAGGTGCAACATATACCCTACCCTTTTAACTCCTCCTGAAGCCACACACCAAGCTACTCCATCAAATGAAGGATGATTTTTCCAATTAGTTCCATACTTTGAAATCATCTCCATTTTATAATTTTCCTACAAATAAAATACATGCAATAATAAATTCATTTGAATGTTAAATAATACTTAAGTTATATAAATAAATAATCAAATAAAAATACATACAACCACTTTTTTAGACTTATTGTCGACGAAGCTACCAGACTGCTTAGTACTTTGATGCAAAGCTAAAAAGACATCATCCCATGGAGGTTCTTTTCCACCAGCTTCCTCTTGCTTCCAAGATTAATAAATATTATAAAAGATAAATATAAAAATTTTAATTCATTTAAGCAAAAAAAAAATCCTTACCATATTAGCTCGATATGATGCAAATGACACTGTTCCTCCAGAATGAGTGCTTATTTTGCCATCTGTTTTGGTTAATCGATTCCTCCTAGCAGATTCCGACCTCCTTTGAAATTCAGGGATGGACCAAACATCTTTGATCATTTGCTTCCAGTCGTCATTGTTTATCCAAGCAGGATCTTTATCAAAGCAATCTATAATATTTGTAGTGTTTTCATTTGACATGGCTTTCTTGCGAACTCGTGTCAATTGTTGATTCAAAGCAATCCTAGCCTTATCTTCCCAAATATTACGAAAAATCGACTCATCTTCCTCATGAAAGGAATATTTTTTCTACCAAATAATATATATACCAAGTAAAAAGAGTGCACAAAATTTCAAAGTATGGAAATGATTAATCATATTGTGTTATGTTGTTCAGAATTTGCAAGATTATGTAATAACTAAAGAAATTAAATGATATTAAAGAGTAAATAAGAAATAAGAACAAATTAGAACACAAATCAGTCCCTACTACAATACCTCTATTGGAGAAGAGATGCATATTTATGGTTATCCGTAAATAAAAAAAGAGAGGAATATGACAACTCCTTAATCCATATCTTATTGATTCAGCAAACTATATAAACTAAACACCCCACATATAAAAGAAAAGGAATATAAAGCAAGTGAATCCTGACAAGATTTTCCATTTCACATGCAGGTTCAAAAATCAATACCCCAACACGTCAATAAAGTAGTCTCAATGAAAGAGCAAATATATTTCCTTTTGAACTCAAACACAAACAAATTACAAGAATATTATAAACAGGAAAAAAAAAGAATATGGCAATTAGTGTTGGTTCTTAACTTAAACTCTTTAAAGAGTTCATCCCTGCACATTGAATCTACTTTTTCCCAATAGTGCCATGCTCCCTTAAAATTGGACCTCAAAATATCTCCGATTGCACGTCCACACGATGCGTTATTGAACCTAAAAAAATATAATAACAAACTTTTATTAAACAAATAATTGCACAATAATAAGTAATTTTTTTCATACTTGAAAATATAACCTTAATAAGTTAGTTTTTAAAAGTTTCAACTTACTCTGTTGTTCCATACAAACAAAGCTCTTTTTTTTCTTGTTATTGGATCTATTTGTGTGTCAAAACCCTTCCTTTTAACACTTCAATCATAATTATATGGAGAACAGGTTGAACTGTGGTTTGATGGGATGCCATCTTGATCCTCATCACATACATTTTAAAATAAAAATACTTTAAAAACAACAACAATCTCGATAAAATATATGGATGAAGAGGAATAAAAAGTGCAATCCAGCAAAATCAACCGAGTTGTCAAAAGCAACACCAGTAACTCGCTTGAGAGAGAAAAGGACAGGACCGAGGAGAAGGGAAGGAAGAAGGGTGGTTTTGGAAGATAATTTTCAACGATCAATTCTCAAGTAAATATTACAGTTGACTTGACTATATGTTCTTTCATAGTCAGCACATCTAAGTCTTTCATAGTCAGCATATCAAGGATAGGTTCACAGTATAGTAAGTGGAAAAGAGAGACAAAGAGAGCAAAATTAAATTGGAGAATGACTAAACAAAAAGCAACTAAGAGAGATCCATAACATCCTTGGTGCAAGCAGCAGAAAACACTGAAAAATCTTAGGGCAAGACCATCCACTATAAAACTCAAAATAAAGTACATGTTTGTCTATTTGCATTGGCAATAGGAGGATTATATTAGGGAAGCAGGAACAAGCCTGTAAGCAGGAGCAAAAATTCTTACTTCTTTGTATCCAGTGCTATCCAGAAACATCTCAAAGACCTCTACTGCAAAATATACCAAAGAGTGGACAAACAATGGGAAGCAGGAACAACTACCTTCATAGGAATTAAGAAGAAGAACGAACCTGTGCTTCAAGTTTATTAGAAATGGTTTCAAAGGTCAGTGAAAATGATATATGTAATCTGATCCATAACACACACTTGAATAAAATAGCAAATAAATAACATTGAAAGCCTAAACTTGTCAAGTAATATGAGGAAATAATATGAAATCATCCATACATATAATAAAGATAATTCATTACATATACTACAAAATATAATTAACTCGTGCTACTCATTATTATCATCACTCACTACAACATTATCCAGTTTTACCGACGGACTAATTTCGTCGGTGACAGTAATGAAATCCGTCGGTGAAAATAATACCGACGGACTCACCGACGGACGTGTTCCGTCGGTAAAACAGTCGTCGGTAAATCCCATTTCCGTTGCTAATTCTGTCGCAAATAAAAAAAACCACCCACCGACAGAAACACCGACGGTTTACAGACGAATACGCGCGCGCCAAAAAAAAAGTTTCCCACGGGAACATTATCGACGGAATAAATCTGTCGGTAATTTCAACGATAATTACCGACGGCATTACCGACGGAATTTCCGTCGGTAATTATGGCATGGCTGGTAATTTTGTTGGAACTCTCTGTGTAATACCGACGGATATTAGGCCGTCGAAATTTAATCACCGACGGATATAATCCGTCGGTGATTCCGTCGATAATGATGGCATGGATGGTAATTGTTCAACAAATCTCTGTTAAATACCGACGGATACTATCCGTCGGTAGGTATTTAAAATATATAAAAAAAATAATTTATTAATTGTAAAAAACCTTAATAAACAAATAGAAATGCATTAAACATTAATAATGTAAAAGTAATGTTAAATAATATTCATTACAAATTTAATGTGTTTAAAAAACAAAATTAAACTAGAATAGCGGCGGAGCTGGAGGAGGAGGCGGAGGAGGAGGAGGAGGCTAGTTGTTCCCGGGACCATACGACCAAAAAGAAGCTGCACAAGTATCATCACCCATCTTTGATCTCATCTCCATGACTATTTGACGGAGCTCATCATAATTCGTCGAGAGTTGTTGATATTGTTGTTTCAACGCAATGAACTCCTCAGACTGGGTGTTCGATACTGATGGAGAGCTTCCAACAGTTGAGACACTACGAGTCGAACGCAAGTTGTCAGCCGTAGTATTGGAGAGCCCGTAGACCCTATTTTTATCGGGTCCACTAGACGATCCCGCCTCCATCCACAAATCTGGATCGAAATCTAGATGGGTCGACGGATTGTCCCCATATCTCTCCCTCAACCGGCTATTATAGGTCTCCTGAAAATTCCATCGGTAAAAAAATCATCAAATGCAATTCAAGATGCAATTCAAGAAAATAATAACTTACAAAATAAAATGAATGAACGAACATACCACGAAGTGCTGAGCACGGTTGTCCACGAACTGCTACACCCCCTTTTGACGGTCTTGACTCCGCACATGCGTCTCTAGAAACAGCTCCATTGGACTCGGTTCACGTCTAAGAGACGCAGCCTGTAAGGAAAAAATAGGTTGAAAGTTAAATATATTATAAGGAACGACAAATTAATTAACGATATATTTCATTAAAATTAATCTTACCATCCGCTTTGCATGTGCGCTGAATGGGACGGATCCGCCAGTGTGCGTGGTCACCGAACCATAAATTTACCGGTTCCGGTTGTCGGCGCCAGATTGTGAGCGCCGTGAGAACTGCTCTGAGGTCACGTGCTCAATATATGCCGTCCATATTTCCCCTGAGATGAATGGCGGTTTGAATTCCTGCCAAACTGCCACCTCATTCCATCCTTCAAGACCGTTATCCCTCGCATGTCTTTTTGATTTTTTTTGGGTGTCATACCAAAAATCACGCAACCTACTTCCATAGTAACAAATTAGAATTTAAAACATAAAATTATGAAACAAAAATAAATATTATTTTTCGATGTTACCTAGTTGCCGCGTGATTCTCCCATACCCTCCTCACAACATTGTTGTCCGCCCTATCCCACTCAAATTTGTTCTGTGTATATAAATAATTCATATAAAATAACAATAGTACAAGATATAAAATTATAAAAATCATTTATTAAAAATTAACACCGACCTAAAATCGCTTAAACCATGCATCGATATTAGGTTTCCACTCAGGATGGTTGGAAACCTGGCTCCATTGAAACAATGAAATCTCCATTGACGATTTAAACGCCAATGTTATAGTCCTTGCAGCCTCAATGTTTGTGAACCTGAAATTAAATAAAAGTAGTAATTAATATTAATTAGTTGTTCATAAATTATGTTATAAGTATATAAAAAAAAACTAAAACCTAAACAAACTTACATTGAGAGGTCATCCTTCCATTGTGCCTGGTACTTGCGGGTGAATTGACCCCGCTGTGAAGGCACACCGCTTCTGCGCTGTGAAACCGCGCTAGAAGAGGCAGCATCACAAGTTGGCGTAGATTCCTCGCCGTGATCAGCACCTAAGGATACGTCCTCCTCGCTGCTAGAAAAACTAGCTGCAACCGTCTTCTGACGACGTGCTGTAGATTTCATTCTACGCATCTACACAAATGTATACGAATAATTACATAATTAACTTCGATTATTTAAAAAAAAATTCGACAGAGTCTCCCCTGTACTGGGGGGTCCCAAGTTGTCGACAAAATCATATTACACTTTCAATTTTATTTCACATCCCGATCCAATCATCCTGGATCTCAACCCAACTCATCATCATCAACACAATATTTTATTCAATAACATCATATAGAATTACAACTATGAACATTCAAATTTACGGATTAATATTACATTTTTAACATAAATTCAACAATAACAATTATAGCAATACAAACAATAATATCCTAAATTAAGATAAACTAATTAAATACAATTCTATATATATAAATTAACATTTTTAAAATAAATCAACAATAACAATTATATTTATAAATTAACATGTTTAACATAAATTCAACAATAACAATTATAGCAATACAAACAATAATATCAAAACTAAAAAACTAAAATTAATAAATAAAATTAAAAAACTAAAAAACACTACACAACACACAACATAAACACAAAACAAACAATACACAAAACTAAAAAACATTATATCAATTCAAAATAAATTTGGGAATAAAAAATGCTTACCTTAATAATGTGTTGAATTTAAGATTTTATCTACAAACAATATACAAAACAAAGAACACCAAAAAAAATAATCATAATTAAAATAAAAAAAATACAAAGATAAAGAAAAAAAAATACATACCTTTTAAAACTACCACCAAAACAATAAAATCCTTCTAAAAGCTAAATATAAATGAGAGAAGAAGAGCAAGGGAGAAGAGAAAGGGAGAAGAGGAGAAGAGAAAGGGAGAAGAGGAGAAGAGGAGAAGAGGAGAAAATGAACAAAGTGGGGGGATGGGCGGTATATAAAGCAATATTTCCGACGGAATTTCCGACGGAAATTAATTGCTGTCGGTGCAATTAATTTCCGTCGGTAATTCCATCGGAAATTAATTGAAATTCGCACCAAAAAAGTTTGAAAATCCCGCCAAACTTTTCGATCCGTCGAAATTCCCGTCGGTAATGGTGCAGACGGACACGTGTCAGACATGCGTGATCCGTCGGTAATGCCGTCGGTATTAGAGTCGGAAATTCTGTCGGTACTGGTGCGTGATCCGTCGGTAATGCCGTCGGTAATCGTGCAGACGGACACGTGTCAGACATGCGTGCGACAACCCGTCGGTGATTCTGTAGGTATTGGAAGGAAATAGTATGAGATAAATGTTAAGATCTCCTCAACAATATACGCCTCACATATTGACGCCTCAACATGCGCTTTGTTCTTAACCTTTTTTTTTAGATTGAACAAGTACCTGCATATATATTAATAAAAAATTATCAATTAAAAACATTAAAATAAAAATAAAAACATTTAATTATAAATGTCATAGCAACTATAATATCTAACCTCTCGAATGGATACATCCATCTGTACTGGACCAGTCCTCCAACTTTTACCTCAAATGGTAAATGTACGGGTAGATGCTCCATTGAGTCAAAAAATAATGGAGGGAATATCATCTCAAGTTTGCATATTGTCTCGACGATATTCTTTTCAAGCCTTTCAATGTGATCAACATTCAACTTGCTGGAGCATATGTCTCTGAAGAAATGACTAATCTCCGTTAGTGCATCCCATATCCCCTTTGGCAACAAATCACGAAAAGCTAATGGGATGAGTGTTTGCATAAACACATGGCAGTCATGACTCTTCATTCCATATAATCTGCATTCCTCCGTATTAACCAGCCTTGATATGTTCGAGGCATGTCCATCGGGGAAACGCAGACTCTTAAGCCATTTGTAGACTAGTAGTTGTGCGTTTTTCTCTAGCACGAAGCTTGCTCTTGGTTTTGCGACCCGTGACCCATCACAAACCAACTCCATATTTTTACGGTTACAGAACAACGCTACATCCAATCTAGCCTTGATGTTGTCCTTTGTCTTCCCCTTCACATCCATGACGGTGTTGAAAATGTTCTCAAACACGTTCTTTTCAATGTGCATGACGTCAAGGTTATGGCGGAGAAGATTGGTCTTCCAATAAGGAAGCTCCCAAAATATACTTCGCTTCACCTAATTATGGGTCAAACCAAAACCAGGAAACTTCTGCTTACCTGATTAGAGACTAAACACAATTTCACCGTACTCTGACACAACATCAAACAATTCTTCACCGGAAAGACGCGGGGGTGCAACATCATTTTCAACTCTACCAACAAAGAAATCTTTTCTGTTCTTTCTGTACCTGTGGTTATGTGGCAAGAAACGACGGTGACAGTAAAAAAAAGAAGCTTTACCCCCGTTTGTTAGCGTGAATGCCTTGTTGTTCTCCATACAATATGGACATGCTAGCTTTCCATGCGTGCTCCAACCAGAAACCATTCCATAAGCTGGGAAATCATTGATAGTCCACATCAAAGCCGCTCTCATAACAAAATTTTGTTTCCTCGAGATGTCATAAGTCAAAGCTCCAGAGGACCATAACTGCGTCAACTCATCAATCAACGAACGAAGACAAACATCTATATTCCACCCCGGACTGCTCGGACCTGGTATGACCATAGATAAAAACATGAACTCCGGCCTCATACACATCCCCGGTGGCAAGTTATAAATCGTCAGTATGACCGGCCAACAAGAATAAGGAGCAGCAAATGACCCGAATGGGTTGAATCCGTCTGTACACAACCCAAGACGCACGTTCCTTGATTCAGTTGAAAAGGGAGGATGCATACTGTTAAAGTGTTTCCAGGCTTCACCGTCAGAAGGATGAACCATCACTCCATCAACCGCATGGTGTGATTGGTGCCATGTCATGTGCTCAGCAGTCCTTGGTGACATGAATAACCTCTGCAGTCTAGGTGTGATTGGGAAGTATCTAAGCTTTTTATATGCCACGAGAGTCTTCCCTCTACCAGTTCTGGGTTTGTAACGGGAATGCCCGCATGTCATGCACTCGATCATCTCAGCATTTTCAAGGTAGTATAACATGCAGAAGTTAGGGCATATATCAATTTTCTGGTATCCTAAACCGAGGAGTTTCATCATGGACTTGGCAGCATAGAAGTTCTCTTTCAGCCTGTTCCCTTCAGGTAAAATGCTTCTCGCCCATTCAATAATCTTGTCATAACCGGCCTCACTCAACCCGTGATCTGACTTGATGATGAACACATGTGCTACGGCTGATAATTTACTGTGGTTCGTGCAGCCATCCCATAATGGTTTGTCAGAATCTCTCAACAGATCAAAAAACCTTGCTGCATCTGCATTAGGTTCTTCTTCTACGATTGGACATTCCCTGACATTACCTTCACTCATTCTCATTGCATCCATAACCATATTCCTGTAAGGATTACTGTTCTCATTTCCAACTTCATGCATGTTGCTAGCACTAGAAGTTGACCCAACCACCTGTTCTTCCATGCTCTCATCAGGAACAAATAGTTCTCCGTGAGCATACCAACACAGGTAATCTTCCATGAACCCTTTGGTTAGAAGATGCATCGTTACAAAATCTTGATGCAGAAACTTTAAATTTTTACACTTCCTGCATGGACACCTAATACCGCCATCAGTAAAATTTCTCGGAATAGATGTTGCGAAATTAATAAAACCCTGGACACCGTTACAATAATCCATCCTCCGCAATCCTTGGGGTGAGTCCCGATACATCCATAAACGATCATCCATGACTTCTATTGAACCTCTATAAAACATAACAAAAATATTGGTTTTCCCCGACATTATCCAACAAACTAAAACAACATTTATGTTAAATATTCATTATCAATTATCAACTATCAACGTTCATACATACAAATTTATACATATATAAATTTACAGAAATCATAACTTCGAAATATAATTGATAACAATTAAACAAGACACTTAAACAAGCTATTAATTATTTATTTCATCACAACGACACATTTAATTCGGTGTAATTCAAACAAAATTTCAACAATTTACAAACAAATATAATTTGACAAAATCTAAAACAAACTATAACAACTACAAAATTATACATTCATACTACAAGTTTCTTTGACAAATAACAATTAAACAAGTACAAACGTTAACAAAATACATATACTAAAACAATAAAATTCACAATTAAATATTAAAACTAAAAAGGATAGATTTACTTACAAAAAAATGATAAAATCTATAAGAAACGGATATTGTGACCACGTACAAGATATAAGAAACTTGAGTGCTCGTGTTGAGAATAGTGGAGAGTTTGGGATGAGTGTTTGGCTGCAGTTTGGGAGGGGAGAGGTGGGATGGGAAAGAAGAAGAAGGAGAAACAGAGGAAGAGAGTGTCGGCAGATGGGTGCATATAATGGTTTTTTCCGACGGAATCACCGACGGATTTATTCCGTCAGTGATTCCGTCGGTGACGCCGTCAGTGACAGCGCCACGTCACTGTACGGCTATCTCAGTTTGAATCCCTCGGTAATTTCCGTCGGTAAAATCGCCTGACGTCACCACGCCGTTGCATATTTCCAGACGAACTGTATACCCCGTCGGCGAAACCGTCGGTATATACCGACAGATTTGGAGACAGAATTATTTCTGTCGGTATAAATTACCGACGGAAAAATTCCGTCGGTAATTCCGTTGCTTTTCTCCGGTTTTCTGGTAGTGACTCCTAACCATGTCATCATCATCACACAAAACCATGTCGTCGTCGTTGCCATCACCACCACCACCACAACCACCACCACCACCATCATCATCATCTTCTTCTTCTTCTTCTTCTTCTTCTTCTTCTTCCGCAACCCTTTCATCTTCTTTTCCCCAATTTACGTCAAGCTGAAGCAATTCATGTTGACTGATTTCTTCATAATAAGATGATTCAACAAGTATATTTGGATCATCAAGTGTTTGAGTAGGAAGGACACAACATGGTTGAGAAATCTCATCCGATTGATCAACGTCAAATGATCTCACATTGTTTTCATCTTCAATAAATTCACCCATATCAACATTATAACGATTTCTAGCAATTTTCTTAATAATCGTCCACCATTCAGAGGATTTATTATCAGGTGGATATGTATAGTAGACTTGTTAACATTTTTGTGCTAACACAAAATCTTCATTTCCATGTAATCGAGATGTATGCTTGATTTCAAGCAAACCATTCGAACGATGCACTCTAATCCCTCGTTTTGTATCATACCAATTACATTTAAACAAAAATAACTTGCACTTACTCCCCAAATATTTTATCCGAACAACTTCTTTAAGCATTCCATAATAATCACGTTCATTATCATCATAGCAACTTCCTTTCACACGAACTCCACTATTCATTGCCTTTTTAAAACGACCATAACTTTGAGTATGAAATTTAAAACCATTCACATAATACCCATTATAACATTTCACTGAAGTTGAAGGGCCCATAGCAAGTCTAAAGAGTTGATTTTCAATTTCGTTAGATTGGTATCCACCTAGCATAATAGTAAACTCCATAACAAATATTGTTTTAAAAGAGATTAGTAATTTTTTTAAAGTAACTAATTGACATAAATATAAATTAATTTTATGAAAATACTTACATTATTTTTTAACCAATTTAGAAAGATCTCTTCGCATAATTTTTCAATTTCAACATCACTCGCATGTGGTTGTTGTGACTTTAACTCTTGACGACATTGTCTAAAATTTTAAAATGTTAAAGTTAATAATAAATCATAAATTAAGTACAAAATAATATTTCATACTTACTCTAAATAAGGCTTCAATTCTTGACAATTGAATATCACATAGTTATGCGTAATTTGCATTTCAGCATGTGACAACAGTCTTCTATAAAATCTTTTGGATAATTTTTTCCCTGATAGAAAAAAATAGAGAGATGTCCATCTAGACTTTTAAGGCCACCATCATCATTTCGTTGAACTCGATTCCAAATTGTTTGCACGTCATCACCAAAATAATGAGATGCAAAATTGGTAATTTCATCAATCAAGTATGCTTCACATATGGAACCCTCAACTTTAGCTTTATTGGTCACTTTTTTCTTCAAATAAAACATATACCTATATCATTTTTGTCAGTTAGTTTATTTTTTAAAATAAAAAGGGAATAAAATTAACATATTATCAAAACATACCGTTCAAATGGATACATCCATCGATATTGAACAAGTCCACCAACTTCTGCCTCATAAGGTAGATGTATCGTCAAGTGTTCCATGGAGTCAAAGAACGATGGAGGAAAAATCCTTTCAAGTTTGCAAATTATTTCAATTATATTCATCTGTATTAACTCTATATGTTGGACATTTAAATTTGTAGTACAAATATCTCGAAAAAATACGAACAATTCAATTAATGCCTCCCATAGTGGCCTAGGTAAGTAAGGTTGGAAAGCAGTTGGAAGAAGTCTTTGAATGAAGACATGGCAATTATGACTCTTCATCCCCGAAACCTTACATTGTGCCTCTTTCACACATTGTGAAATGTTTGAAGCATAACCATCAGGAAATGATAATTTCTTCATCCATGACAAAACTTCTTCTTGTTGTTTCTTGTGTAGATAATAAGTGCCTTTAGGTTTATAAACCCGACCACTCGTATCTTGTTGCAAATGTAAATTTGGCTTCTTACAATACAACTGAATATCCAACCTAGCCTTTAAATTATCCTTGCTTCTATTAGGACAATCCATTACTGTATAAAAAATATTGTTAAAGAAATTTTTCTCAATATGCATGACATCAAGATTATGACGAATCAAATTTGTATGCCAATATAGAAGCTCTCAAAAAATGCTCTTCTTCACCCAATTGTGTTCAACACCAAAGCCAAGAATTTTAGCATTATGTGAGGAACTTCCATTATGTCCCTCAGTAAACTTGGACACTTTGTTTAACATTTCCAAACCAGATGCACGAGGTAAAGAAGGGAGCCTTTCAAAAACTTATATGATTGACATCTATATGGGTGGTTCATAGGCAGGAATCGTCGATGACAATAAAAAAATTGTAGTTTTCCCTCCTTTTTTTAATCTAAAGGCTTTGCTATGCTCCATACAATAAGGACAAGACAGATTGCCATGAGTACTCCAACCCGATAACATGTCATATGCTGGAAAGTCACTAATAGTCCACATCAAAGCTGCCCTTAATTGAAAATTTTCCTTTCTATATACATCATATGTTTCAACACCAACAGACCATAAATTATTTAACTCATCAATCAAAGGTCTTAGAAAAACATCAAGCTTTTTCCCCGGATTCTTTGGCCCAGGAATCATCATTGACAAAAACACGAATGGTCTAGTCATGCACTTCCATGTAGGCAAATTATAAACAGTCACAATTTCTGGCCAACAAGAGTATGTATTTGAAGACATGTCAAATGGACAAAACCCATCAGTGCATAACCCTAACCGAATATTTCTCGGATCTGACGCAAAGCTTAAGTGGACATGATTAAACTCCTTCCATGCCTCCCCATCAGATGGGTGCACCATAACCTTATTGTCTGACTTATGAAAATGATGTCATGTCATATCTTTGGCATGATATGGAGACATGAATAGTCTCTGAAGCCTTAGTGTCAAGGGAAAGTATCGAAATTGCTTCTCCGCCTTATTGGAACCTTTACTAATTGGATTTCCAAGTTTGTATCCTGAACTTCCACAAAAATCACAATTTATTTTCATTGCATCTGCCCCATAGTACAACATACAGTAATTAGGACACACATCATATTTCTCATAACCAAGTCGAAGTGGCCGCATAAATTTATTGGCATCATAAAAATTTGTTACCAAATTTTCATCATTAGGCATGCAACTTTTTGTAAAATTAATAAATTTATTGAAGGTTGTCTGGGTCAAATTTAAAAGTTGACTTCATATTAAGCAATCGTACACAAGCAGATAATTTGGATTGATTGGTACACCCATCCCGCAAAGGCTCCTCCGCAGCTTTCAAAAGTTTATAAAAATTAGTTGCCTCCGGATTTGGAAGTTCCTCTGTTACCACAGGACTAGACACATGTGCATCACCAACCCTCATTGCATCCATAACCAGATTTCTATATGGATTTTTTAGACAAACATCATTCATAACATGACTAATTCCAACCGATGAAGGTCTAGCCAATATTGGTTATGCGACATAAGGCTCCCCATGTACAATCTAATTTTCATAATAAGGTAAAAAACCTTTTGTCAATAGGTGCTTACAAACATCATCTTCCTTTAAAAACTTTTGATTTTTTCACCTCACACAAGGACATCTAATTTTTCCCCCATATATATGTTTATCAATAGAAAACGCAAAATTGATAAATCTTCTAACACCCATAATATATTCAGGACGAAGACGACCATTCATAAGACGATGATAGATCCACGATCGATCATCCATATTAATCTAATTAACATGATAACACCAATAAGCATTTTAGAAATAAGCATACTTCCTTAACAACCAGTACTTAAACAATCATTTAAAATAAAATATGTACCACATAAACAAACTTTAATATTTAACTTTGATTTACCATAGTAATCTATCTTGAAATTAATATTAAAAATAATATACTAAAATTATTCATATTAACACAAACTTTATTTCTTTTCATGTTTTTTTTTTATTCTAGAAACCCTTGACAATACTGTATCTTTGTATGTTTAGCATCAATTTTCATCGAGATATCTTTATTTCTTATAAAATATATTACTATTTTTTTCCTTTTCCTTTTTCTTTCTTTCATTTTTTTTTTGGTTTTTTATTGATCTCTCTCTCTCTCTCTCTCTCTCTCTCTCACCTCAGCCAATTATACATGGAAAATAGATTGAATGAGTATAAATTAAAAATATTTTTTATAACAAAAAATAGTTAAGACTTCTAATTCAATTCATTTTCACATATATTTTAAGCATTAAAATTGAATTCAATTACATAATTTAATTCATTTAAAAATTATGTTAAGGATTTAGAAATATTGTTATTTATCCATTTCATTAAGGATTTAAAAATATTGTTATTTAAAAATTATGTTATAATAATTCAACCAACATAGTTACAAATTTTTTTTCTAAATAAGATTTACATTTCAACACTAGGTACTAAGCCTCTATATATTTTATACTAACTTTCTAAATAAGAAATGCATGCTTGTCCGTTGTGAACCTGGTGTCTTATTGACTTTTTCCATGGTTTCAATACTACGCCTCTCTATATTTTATCCTAACTTTCTCAATAAGAGATGCATGCTTGTCAGTTGTGAACCTGGTGTCTTGTTAACTTTTGCCATGGTTTCAATTTTTATTTTTCACATACACACACAAACATTCAATTTAAAACCTATGGTGAATAAGCTTGGATAGATAGAAAAATAGTAAACCTGCCACCTCCCCCAAAACAAAAAAAAAAAGAAAAACCAGCATCTTGTTGAATCTGCATCCTTTTGGTTGTAAGTCCGTGATTTTTAGCATTACAAAGATTTATGATTCTTTATGTGGCCATTATTTTCTAAAAGTTACATTTTTTAAAATATTTTATTTGTCCCTTTTTCTGGTCAAATAATATGGGTGGTTATTGTAAAGTACTGGTATATGAGCCCCATCCCCAAAAACTAAAATTAAGTGTACCATTAAGTTGCTTTTATTTAGATGTGTTGCAGTGATATCAATGCTTGTACCTATGGTTCATCTAATTGAATCTTTAGCCTAGCAAAGCAAATTGCCAGTTGAAGTTTCCTTGTGTGCCTGGTTACTCCCATATTCACTTCTGCTTTATAATATTCTTACACTGGCTTGTATTTTTTAAGAGTGTGTTTTGCATTCTTTTGCTTTGGTTTTTATTTTATCTTTATGTTCTTAGTGAAATAATGATTAGTCTCTTTGGTTTGAAAAAAACTCAATATTAAATCTATAAACACTCAATTGTTTCATGGGAACTGTTGGAGCCTGCATATTGTCCCCTGGATGTTTTGTATCTAATGAGCTGGCTTTGCTATAACAGGCTAAGGAGGTATGTACAGAGGCTCTGTATAAGTCTGTGACTGAGCAATACAATGTGCTTAAATCTGCCGTACATGGAAAACAAGGGCTAGGGGTGTCCATTCCAACTGTTTCTTTGTCACAACCATGGAATTAGTCAACCTTTTCTATACTTGATTAGGTATTTGCGTATCCTTTTATATTATCTGTAAATTAGGTTCACAATCAATGATTTTTCTGGTATAGAAATTAGAATCTTTATTGTAAGTAGATATGCAAACCATGGTATTCACAGACAAAAGACATCTATTTTCCTACTTGTGTTTGGTTGTACTCGTTCTAATAGAGTTGCTGAAAACAGACTTAAGAGGAAGTGCATACACTTCAAGCAGTTGTGAACAACCTTCTAGGGCACATTTTGATTTACCTTAGATATTGTATCTGTCCGAAGATGCAAACAAGCTGCTAATACACATTATGCAGCACATATTTTATCCTTATGTTCTTAGTGAAATAATGATTAGTCTCTTTGGTTTGAAAAAAACTCAATATTAAATTCTTATATTTTTTATATTTTTTTGCCACTTGTCCTCTCATAACAATTTATTTTTTTTCTAAGATCTAATAAAAAATTTCAATCTTGAACATATGTTGTTCAATAGCCTGATATTTTTAATCATTTCAAAAATTTTTTGTATGTTTTGTTTCTTACCATTTAAGTTTTATCTGCTTTAAAGTGACCCTATGTTGGTTGGTTATACCAAATGAAGAGATGAAACACTTACTGAAGCTTTTCACACAGAAGTAGTTCTTAATTAATTAAATCCAACATAGATTGCAAAACACACTATTACATTCCAGCTTGAAGTTGTTCAGATGTTGGTGTAAGTTCTATGCATGTATCTCTATATTTTCCTCAACCAAATATAAGTTTTAATGGTTTCACTCTATTTTAATCTGTGCAATTTACCACAGGTTTCACGCATATGACATTGACACTCAATTTCACAACATATATGTAAAGGTAACTCTTTAATAGTCATGTATACTTCTTCCTTTGTTTCTGCTCTTCGTTTAGGAAGAAATAGGTTTAACCATGATTTTCTTATTTGTAGTTTATTAAAAAGAAATCTCCCTAACAAAGTTAATTCTCTTTGTAAGATCAATATGTTTGGTCAATAATAATTCTCTGTCTAGAGCAACATGTTAAATGTTTCACCATTCGTGCTATTCTTATTGAAGTCTTGGTTGGAATTTGTAAGACCAAGTGTAAAGAATCAATTTAATTAAAGAGATGGATGGTCAAATAATTATGGTTTTAATAATGTTGAAAATGTACCACACAATTCAAATAAGAACAAGGAAAAGAAATCCATAATTTATAATGCCTAGGTAACAGAATTCAAATCCTAAAACATAAAAGAAAAATAACATAAAATCTAAGATAACACAAGAAATCCAAACAAAATTAAAAATATATTAGTCAAGCATAATCTTTCAAGCCTCATTTCAGATTATCTACATAATGGATGAACCAACAACACAATTACCTATATGATTAGACCTCTCATCCCTGAATTTGAGCTTCAAATCTCCAAGTTTAAGCGCTGAATGGCCTTCTTAAGGGACATGCTCTTATCCTTATCGATATTTTATTATAGGGACTAATTTGGAGGTGGATAATATGTTTCTAGGTATAGTAAACGACAGTGACATTATATTCTAAAAATGTTTTTAATAAATTTTTAAGAGATACACTCATTGAATTTGAGATAAAATTGGACAGCTAATTACAGTTAAATTAGAGACACTCCTTTACACCCTCCCCATTGAGGATAAATTTTCGCTGGATAAAATACAAAAATCTCTATAGGTACTTAATTTGATATGAATTTAAACTGGAAAAAAAATGGAATTAATGGTTGTTCATATTTAGCCCTTAATTCAATAATTAACTTTTTCTCAGTATGTTAAAGATTCAAGAAACCTATTGATTAACTGTTCTAAATACACAATGAAGCACCAAGTGAGAATAATCTTAGGATAAATTTTCTGTTAACCATATGGTATTTTTTCTTTATTATGTTTTTGGCAGTGCGGTGGGTGGGGGTTGCTAATTTTGTTATGCCCTATATTTATGCCTGATGATGTATTTCTGTGCAAACATGGGAGAGAAACTTGTGTTCATAAATAGATTTGGACTGACTACAGTTCATTAACCCTTATTTTATCAAATGAATAACCTAAAACCATTATTCAAAGCATCGATCAAAATTTTTTTGTTACCTGTGTTCTTGAGTTCTGGGCGAGCAAGATGAAATCTACATGACAGAAGAACACCTGAGATTGGGAAAGTTAGGTAAAAACTTTTTAGTGTAAGTTTAATTGCAACAGAGAAACAAATAAATTCTAAAATTAATTACCTAAATTATTGAAGAAAAGAATACAAAATCCAACCCATATACAAAGAGTGGGGGTAAATCAGGATGTTCGATGGTGACAATGATGGGTATAGTGGAATGTTGTCATGGGTCTGTGTTTTTAGTGGTTTACGAAAAAATATTGAATCTATTAGGGATGTTGGAGATGAATAAGAAGAAGATAAAGAAAAAATGTTAGGGACAAAGAAAAAGCAGATCGATGAAGAAGAGAGTGCAAGTTAATTGTTTTTCTACTGTTATGGATGTTATCAGGGGACGAAGGGGATGAAGAGATTCACTGCAAGTTAATTAATTTTCTGGGTTGTTTGTTTATTTGCTCTATTTATGTTTCTGAAGGGGAGAGAGTGTAAGTTTAGGATTGCTAATTAACGGTTGAGATTGTCAAAGTTAAATACCTCATCAACGGTCTGTATAATTTTAATTTTAGATCAAGATTTAAATATTTATTTTTTCCATCAGCAACAGATACTTCGTTGCAAATTTTATGTTACCTTTAACAACGGATTTTCCGTTGATAAAACCTGTTGTTAATATTAAAAAAATAATAAATATGCAATCTGTTGCAAATACGTTACTGAATTTAGTAACGGAATTATCCGATGATAATAGTAATTTTTTTAGTAGTGGATGGTACGGATAACGAACCCAATTTTGGTCTTGTATTTGTAAGTTCATAGGCTGCTCAATTCCATATCAAGCCCCTTTTCTAAGTTTGGGATGTCACGGAACGGTATCAGGTCAACATTCACTTCAACTCCATGAGACCTTAATTTGGCGTGTCTTATTGACATGTTAAACCGTGATGTTTTTTAAGGCAAACCCCCTCGTGAGGACGCAAGTTATATTTCTTACATGAAAGATTATACCATTGATATATATTTTCCAGTTCCCTTAACTATACATTTTTTAATTTTTAGAGAAATCTCAACATATTTTTATTTTTTTTCTTGATTAATGTATCAATTGATAAAAATTAGTTTTAATTAACAAAAATGTTAAATAGTCACCTGAAATTTGCGTGTTTTTTTCATAACAATTATGTGAATTTAGTTGTAACTTATACGCAGAAAACGGATGAAATTTTTTTCTTGAAAAAAAAGCATCTGGTTAATCTACATGAAGAATAAAAACTCTGCAAGCTTTTTATATCCATAGTCCAATGTAGAAGACAAATGGGATGGAGACAAAAAGGTTTAATTCATGCTGTTTGGTAACAACATTGAAAAGTAGGCAAGCAAATTAACCAGATCGATAGCTAGCTAGGCAGTGACAAAGCGGTGGTGGTGGTGTTGTTGTTGTTGTTGTTGGTGGTGGTGGTGGTGGTGAGGGGTGGTAGTAGCAGTTTCAAGAGTAACGTGAAAAGGCCTCCAGGCAGAAGCAGTGAGCAAGCAAAGGTCTTTCCAACCAAGCTTGAGGGTGCCATTATCCTCCACTAATGTATAACCATCAGAGGGGAACATGCCAAGGAGCAAAGTGGCTTGTGTAGCAGCATTCCCAGCAAGAGAGATGCCTTTGAACCCGGACTGTTGTAGTTTTTCCCTCCAGTTGTGGAACTTGACATCCCCACTTCTGGAAGGACCTCCCACGGCCAATACATTGCGTATCTCTCTGGAGAGCAACTGCTGCTCCACTACATGCCTCTCCTCACTCTCCTCCCCATAGCTTGCTCCCAAGGAGTCGAACAGTGCGGAGTAGTAGTGTATGGCCTCCACAAACCTTCCCAGGAAGGATCCCGCATGGCTTAGGTCCTGTTCTACCACAGTCACTACTTTTGGTGCCAACCTGCAACAGAATCCATATCCACCCCATCCCATTAGCGACCACGAGCGTGGTGCATGCTAAATTAATTTATCCATAACCTAGCTTAACTAGCTCAACATGGATAATGGAACGGTTAATATTGGCTGGCTGGGGCTGGCTCTTAATTTAAATTTATGTGTATACTGTAGTAACAAAATAGAGTATATGTGGATATCAAATCATGCACTAAATCTCATTGCAAATTCAAGATAATATGATTCATTAATCCAATACTTCCAAAATCATATCTACTAGTACAAGAAAAATAATAAATTTGAAGTCATTATCATTAGCATCTACCCTTTTGATGTATAGAATATAATACGAAAACAAAACTTTTTATTAGCTGATAAGCTCCAGCTTGCTCCTACAATATATATATATAGGAAAATGTGTCTGTTATAAGTCAAAAAGAAATGCTTTTTTGTATAAGAAAAGAAAATCAATAGGAAAGAGAGGAGGAGAATGAGATCAGATTATATATTATGAACCCTTTTTTAGGTATGGGATCTCGTGTTATGATCTTGTGAGTAAGTAATAATACTTAAGACGTAGTCAGAGATGATGATGATGATGATTTAGTTAATACCTTTGCAACAGACAAAGCATATTTGTATCGGAACCGGTGACATCGTAGAGCGAGTGTTGCAACCAGTGGACGGCCACAGCCTCCCTCTTGCTCACATTAAGCCTCTCCGGCTCCAAATTTCCAACCTTTTCGGCCACTGGAATGAACTCAAAGGGAAGTCCCAGTTTGTGTGCGAAATCAGACAGACGTTTCCCCGTTGCTTCAAGAGCCTCCAAAGAGGTCCCCAGCCCAGTCAAGCGGACATATGGTGGTCCACCTGGCCTAGATGCTAGGATATGAAATAGCCCAGGCCACTGCAAACCTTGCATGACGTCCAGATCTATGATGTGGACTCTCTCTTCCCTTTCAAACGCTTCTTGTATCGCTTGGTTGGCTGTGAAATGAGAGAACTTGACGAAAGGGCCAATCCCATTGAACACCTGAAAGGCCGAAGCCATCTTCTGGGTATGGCTTTGGGGCATTGAAGGAAGCGTGGCGTATATCCCCAAGCAAGAGCTGACCAGCCTTGCAGACATAGCCTCCGAGAAGTAAGCAGCCACTCGCTGCGCTGAAGTTCCAAATGGCGTCGACAGCTCCGAGATCTCAAGTAGCATCTTATTAGCTTCCTCAAAATTATCAGCGGAGACGGCCTCCGCGCATTGGAGTAGTAAGGTCAGAAGGTGTAAGCCTTCTTCGTCTCTCTTTTGCTGCCGCATCTCTTCTTTCTTATCTCGGCTGGCTGCTGCTGATGAAGAGGGAGGGGATGTGCTGCTGCTTACCTGTTCTGTCTCCGCAGAAGATGATTTTTCCTGCTGCTGATCTTGTGCTTGCTGTTGTGGAGGTTGTCCTTGATTTAATGCTAGAATAGTCGGTGTAACATTGGAAGTAGAAGAAGGGCTCTCTTGTTGCTTCTGCTGCTGTTGTTGCAGATGCTGATCATGATGAACAAGGTGGATTTGTGGCTGCTGGTGTTGCTGTTGGATGTTTGGTTGGCAGATGAGAGGTGGCGTCGGTCCCCAGTTAGAGTAGTGACTAACATGTGAAGAAACTGGAGGAGCGGAATTAGAGACGATATTGTCAAGATCAAGAGTGAGCCCAGAATTAGAGGCATGACCTTGATTGCAACGCCTCTGGGTCTGAAGCGGTAATGATACTGCTGCGGCTGCCTCCTTATTCCTACTCCTCTCCACCGGGAGAATATTGGGCGCCGGGATTATTGAGTCTGTCAAAGACCGGAGCCTGTACTCGAGGAGGGAGGCCAGATTGGGGTTGCAAGGGTAGATGATCTCCCTCACATTCTGAATGAGCTGAGGAATGGACACGTTGGTGGAAGTGTGGAGTAGGTCCTTTATGAGGCCATCAATCCAAGCAGTGGCGGGTGTGGCATCTTCCATGGAAGCTGAAGCAGGAGTACTAGTAGTAGGAGCAGTAATAGAGGTAGTGATGAGGCCGGGCGTTGGATCGGCGGCGGCGTTTGATCGGATATTGTTTCTTTTTATTTCAGCTGGAGGGAACAAGGGTAGACCAGAGAAACCACAGACGGCTGGGAGTTGGGATTGGGTGTGGATGTGGGTGTCGTTGCAGCTAGTAATTAAGTTGGTGGAAAGTACTGTAGGAGACAAGAACTCAGAAACAGACAGAGAAGCAGACACGCCTGACGTACTTGCTGTCAAGTTCGTGGAAGAAGGTAGCATAGAAGTCATAGCAGAGTAGTTGAGGACTGGATATAAGATTGAGTTGGGGTTATTAGGGTTAATATTGTTGTTGTTGGAACAACTTGTAAAAGAAGAGGCACCAGTACTTCTAGTCATACCAATAACATCATCATCATCATCGTTGTTGTTGTCTGATATTGAAAGTGAATAGACGTTGGTGCTACTGATGATGTTACCTCGAGATAACCTCTGATGATTTTGGGGAGTAATCGCTGATTGCACTTCCATCATCTCAGAAGCCATCCTCTTCCTCAACATCTTCCCACCTGCTGCTTTTACTTGTACTGCTAATGATATTGGTGTGGGTGCGGGGTGTTTGCTGCTGTTGGTAGTGTTGTTGCCACCGTTGGTAAGCTGCATGCAGGGAGGCACTTGTCAATGAAGCAGTAATACTGGTGGTGTCGTTATTGCTCTAGGTGCCACTGTTTTGATATATTATTGTTGTCGCTATTAATGCTGGCGCTGTTGATATGACGGAGCAAAGATGAGGCAGCTGCCATTTTAAACCAATACACTATACTAGTAATAATAGAAGTAGTAGTGAAGGCAGCAAATACAAGAGAACCAGGAGAAGATGATTATGAGAAGATGCTAGGCCTCGACTGGTTCTTCTTGATCTTTGTAGATAATATTATAAGTAGAGAATTAAATACTTGGAAAGAAAAGGAAGAACTTGAAGTTGCTGTCAAGTGATGTGTGTGTGTATGGGGATTCTTAAATCTTGCAACATGCTAGCTAAGCCCAAAAACAGTACTTACACGACCTCCGATAACTTTTTGTTACTAGAAATTTCTTCGATCGGCTAATGGTGCTGCTGCTTGCTGAAATTTAATTGTTTGAGTAAGTGGGTTTAAAATGGCAAGTATGGCGTAGTCTTCTTGCCTTTTGGATGCTTCTGATCATGAGTCTTCTCGCAAATGAGAAACATTGAAAAGGTAACTTGAATGGGGTACTACTGGTAGCCAGGAGGGGATGGAGCTGTGTGTGTAATGTCTATGTACGTATGGGAGGTGCTGCTCCTCAGCTGCTAGCTGCTAGCTGCTTGTGGGCGATGGAAATATGGGTGGTTAATTGCGGATGGCATTTAGTAAGGTGTCCTTTATGTGTGTGTATTGTATATGTGTGGAGATCAACGAGCATGTTCATGGATTTAATTAATTCTAGCTAGCTTGGTCACGATATGAGCATATGGCAAGGCAAAGCAGGACATGCATGTTGTTGCTGTTTCTTGTTAATAATGGGCATTTAATAATATTAAATGCAAATGTTAGTTGCAGGGAGGGCAGACAGAGGGGGAGAGAGATGGGCTGGCATGGTGAATGCATCTAACAGCACAAAGGCTAGAGCAGAGCAGCATTGTTGGGGTTGATGGGATTTTTGTTTGTAGTTCGTCGTTGCTTGTTTGACATTTTCCGGTCACATTCCCATCAACGGCTATTTCAATGATCCTCGTAATTAATTTATACCACTCCTACGCTAGCTAATGCATGTCCAATCTATATTAATTATTATATTTCTTTTCTATTTAATCCATGTCAATCAACCACGTTTACCAATGACCAATCTCTCTCTTATTTCATCCATCCCTCTCTTCCTTCCTGTTAATGAGACTGATTGACGAATTTCCTTCTAAAGCTAAGAGAATCTTTGAGATTTCCCTAAAGTATATCATAATTGATTATAACATTTCTTTTCAATAAAAGGAAAATGGTAATTTCATTATAATTATATCACTATTTTTATTATGCATCCAGACAACGCATAACTAGCTTTTTGACAAAAAAAAAAAACAATTAAAGTATAAAATAGTCTTTTGGACATCAATAAATAGTCTTGTTAATGATTTAAAAGACAAAGAAAATCAACTAAAAATCCTAAACCTACACTATTTATATAACAATTGATCATCACATCTTACATACACACACATGTAATCCTAGTCATCATTAATCAATAAGGAAATTGTTTGCATTATATAAATATGCTGATGAAAGATCTAAAAATATAATTAATCATTATCCATTTTCTCCTTCTAGTTAGAGAACAACCGCCAACATTTATTTTAAGGAGAAAAAATAAGAAAAATTTAGATTAGACTAAAAAAATTAAAGATAATATGAAACTATTAATAAGAAAAAAGATCAAATTTACGATCATTTAGAACAATTGACAATAGCTAGATGTCAGCTTTAGAATAAACTAATTTTAAGGGGTTGTTTTAAAGAGAGAGAAAGAGAAGATTGTTGTTAAAAATTTATCCTATTATATTAAACTAATTTATAAAAATATTTAGTTTATTATAATAAGAACATACAAAGCATAAAAGATTGTTCAAAATAAACCTACAATAATAGCATATAATTTTAAATCTATAAACATGCAAAATACAAGTAAAGACAAACATGCTTTCAACCTTAAATATAAAAAAAACAATACTAGCATGCATACTAAGTATATATTTAAACTTGATATATATATAAGATTAAAGTCCTAGTAGTGAATTTTTTTTTTTGTTGTCAATTGTGAATCATTTCATTTCAAAGTTTTATGGCTCTTCACTTATACAATTAGAATGTCTGCAACATGCCTCCTAATATAAAACTCAAATATCTCTTAACAAGATGGATCTAAACTCTAGACTTAAGAGGAAAACCAAAGTTTAAAATGATAAGAAAACACTAAAATATGAGGTTAGGAAGAGTATGTAAAATCTGGAAAAAAAAAATCAAGTTTCAAACTCTTTCTTCACTTTTTTTTATAGTGAATTTTAAAAGCTAAAAAATTAAAGAATTAAAAAGAATTAATTCCTATAATTATCAACTTTTAATTAGCCAACATAAATCAGGAATTAAATTTATAAAAATATCAATTGTTCTTAGAGTAAGAAAATCAAAATTTCTTTAAAATTAATTTTTCATTCATCCATAATTTATTTTTATCATGCTAATTAAATAAATTTCCTGCAAAGATGTGAGCATCTAGCAGGGGTGTTCACGGTTCGGTTCGGTTCGGTTTTTATCAAAAAAAGTAACCAAACCGAATTTTTTTAAAAAAAAAAACCGAAACCGAACCGAAACAGGTTCAAACCGACCGGTTTCGGTTTGGTTCAGTTTTTTAGAGCAAAAACCGGTTCAAACCGGTTTGGCTCGGTTTTGGCTCGGTTTTTTCCGATTTGACTCTGTTTTTTCGGTTTGGCTCGGTTTTTTTCCGGTTTCTTTTTGTTCCGGTTCGGTTCGGTTCAGTTCGATTTTTCCGGTTCCAGACTTAAAAAACCGAAACCGAACCGAACCGGTCGGTTTTTTCAAAATTTTAATCGGTTTAATCGGTTTTTTTTCACGGTTCGGTTTTTTCGGTTATTTTTTTTTCCGGTTTTCTCGGTTTAATCAGTTTTTCGGTTTTTTTGAACACCCCTAACATCTAGTATTGATTACATTTTATATAGAAATAATCATGCAGCGAGGGAAAAATTTATGATGTTCAAGTTTACATAACTAATACTTACAACATGGAAGAGAAATGGACACAAGTACGAGAAAAAAACCACATGTAAGTCTATTTATTTTTTATAAATTATTTATCTTTATTTTCTCCATTATATTTCTCTTTTTTCCCTTTTATCCATCTCTCCTTATGTTGTAATTATTGGTACATAGTTATAATTTGAGCATCATAGAAATCCCCTCCAACTTAGTAGCCAATTTCAGTTGAAGCTAAGGTGAGGCATACCTAATTAATGTAATTAATAATCATGTTTCTTCTTATAAAAGAAATTAATAGTAAACAAATTTCTCAGTATAAATTGGGATACCAATATATATTAACGTAATGGGTGTTGGCTTTCAATATACTTATTTTATATACAAAATAAATATTTACGTCGTAAAGTCACAAATCTAAATATTTTTATCAACTCATTAAAGTTTTCAGTATTCACTTATTATTTATTATTAATTTAATGTAGAATAAAGGAGTAAGACGCACACCCATATTTAAGGCATGTATATGTATTCCAATATATAGTTGTGGCTACTTAGATAAGCTATTTTCTATGTATGTAGCACTGTTATCATAGAGAGTAGAAAAAAGTTATGGACCAAATAAATAAAGAAGAAGAAGAAGAAAAAGAAAAAGAAGAAGAAGAAGAAGAAGAAGAAGAAGAAGACGACGACTCCCTCGTAATTTAAGGTGGTTGATAGGTATTTGACTTTGAATGTCACTTTCGAATATAAGTGGATTAACCTTAAATTACAACTACATCTGCAGACATTTCATGCCAGTTTCGAGACCATAGTACGAGGCAAAGACATGTAATTAATTCATTACAAACCTCCTTCTCGTCCTTGGCTAGATAACATTATTACAAACAAACCCAAAGGAGCTCAATTATATATATATATATATATATTATGCATTTTCAGTAAATATTGATTGTGGATTGAAACAGTGTTTATCAGGAAAATTTGGATTTTTCTCGCGAGTTTTTCAGGCGTTGCATCCTTTCTTCTTTTTTTTCATGAGTTTTTCAGTCTTAATTTTTTGGCAGCTCAGGACTTTCCATTGTGTCTAAACATTTGATTAAACACAAATATCTTAATAAATATTAAATATATTGATGTGGTTTAGAAAAAAAAATCAATTCAATTCCATAGAAGAAATTCCATAGAAAAAAAATAATGTTTTTTTATATATGATAATGAAACATCTAATTAATAATAGGCTAAAATATTAATATAATTATTTAAAAATAGATTAATCTTTTATTTTCCATTATAATCTTATATATGCATCACATCAAATCTTAAATAATATAAAGTAAGCTTCTTAAATCACTCATATTGTACCTTATTTGTACTTTGTTTTAACTATCATGATTGTAAAAATACTTAAAATAAGTCAAAAAGAGTCAATAATTAAAATTTTAAAAATAATAAAATTAAATCAAATTTCATTAAATTAAATCATTATTTTTTTCTCTTAATTATGTGTGTGGAAACCTATGTCACGGTCTTAAATTATCTTTAACTCCTTTGGACGAAAGAATTCATAAAATATTTATTACTCTGTTTCTTGTAATCCATACTAATAAAAGAAGTCTCCTTCGAACCAAATGATTCATAAAGTTTTTGTTTATGCTTATTTTTTAAATATTTATGCATGGAAAACTGGTGAAGCTTTTCGATAGATATACCAAAACCTTTTCTTCAAACTACTTATAACCTTATTAATATAGATTAAAAAATAGGTATTTTATTCATTGAATAATTTAAAAAACATTAATCCACAGAGTTTCCCATTAATGGAAGGTGGTAACACCAATTGATCACTTGATTATTTTATGACTAGCATGGAAAGTAAATATTATTTGAATTGGGGGTGGTGCAGGACAATTAATCTATGTCTCACAATTTTTTCTTCCTTAATTCTTCACCAAACACTTTATCCAATGACTTATATAATAAAAGCAAAGTAATATATGCATTCGTTGTGCCATAAGTTATAAATTATAGCTTATGATGTATAAGAAACATTCTATATAATTTTATGCTGTTTTTGTGTTCGAATAAATATTTTAATTCCTCACATATAATAATTTATTCAAGAGAAAGAAAGAAGGAAGGATAGGAATTTATCGAAACACGACTTGCGTGAAAAACTTATCTTAAAAACTTAAAAATAAGTGATGATTAGACATTAAAGCTAATTATCTTAAAAATTAATTCATTGAATAAATGAAAGCATTAGCATCTGGTAATGAAAGTTGTGCTTCTTGCTTATGAGAAATATTACTTTTAAATTAAAAGAAGTTCAAGGTATGTTCTTATTTTGTACCAAAACTAGATAACTCTACGAATAAAAATGACTTGATTGAACTAGGATTAACTTGTTAAATTCATGATTTTGATTATAAGACTGAGATAACTTGATAGAAAATAAATTATAAAACTCAATTCTCAATCACTCTTATTAGACTCAATATTGAATGATGAAATTTATAAAAAATTATAATTAAAAAATGACATAAAAAACAAGTCAAGTCAACTTGGATTAACTCATTAAGCATTATTATCGGGTCATAAGATCGGGATAATCTAATAAAAACAAATCAAAACAAATCATGAAGCGTAATTTCCAATTAAACACAATATTAAATAATAAAATTGGGTCAATTGAGTTAACCCGTCAAACCCGCGACCCGGGTTATAAGATGGGAACAACCCTAAAAAAGCAAATTCTATGTTGAAAGACCCGGGTCATGAGATTAAGATATTCTCTTAGAAAAAAACAACCCGATTTAACCGAGATTAAAATACCAAAACGGGATACCTTGATTGTGAGGCCAAGATATACCCATAGAAAATAAATAAAAAAATATGAAGTTGAATTCTTAAAAAATTCAATATTAAATGTTGAAATTAAAAAAATTAATTAAAAAATAAAAAAATAAAGTTAATTTAAATTAACTTGTTAAATAAATAAGTATTTGTTTTTCAGTAAAAACCGTCCTTTCTTTAGTCTATATTTAATTAAGAGGAACAGGGCAGGTAAGGTACTCAAGAGGGGAGGAGGGTAGGTAAAGGTGAAGTCAGTTCCGTAAAATGAAACATAGCTTTTGAACTTTCATGGTTTCTCATCGACATCCCATCAGTACTTATCAACTTTTCACTATTTTCTATTTATTTATTTTTATTTCTAACTATCAGAGTAAGGGAAAAAAAAAAAAGAGTAAAAGGGAGAGGAGCTGGGAAATTCTTCATTAACGAGGAGCTGGGGGTGGGTGAGTTTGACTCATGCTCCCTCCACGCAAGGAAAGGAAGGAAGACGAAGACACAGCATCTTTCATCGATACAAATAACAAAGAGATGACAGACAGCATGTAAATGTATATACCGTGAAAGTAATAATTATTTTGTAGCGTTCGACATGGACAGCACGTAGCAGCGAATCATGAAGGGAGAGGAGCATTTTACGAGAATTACAGGACCATTTTTATCTAGAGAAAAAGTATACCGCTGCTCGCTCCACAGCACAGTCTACGTACTAGTGAATTATTATTACAGAGCAAGGGACAGAGGACGTGTAGTTGGATGTTCCATGTTTTGACTAGCTAGCTAGGCTAGCCAGCTAGCCATCTCCACAATCAAGTCTTGCAAATTCAGGAGATGAGTGGATGGATGGATCAGATGTTACTTCCTAGTTTACTTTTGGGAGAGAGAGAAGGCGGAGATTGAGCGGGGAGGTCACAAAAGTCGTCGTCGTCTTCTTTGTTTTTCTCTTCTGGCGACAGCAATTGCAAAGCACAACACATGAGGGTGAGATAGAGAGAGGCGGCACATCCTCCGAAGCTCACAAAATGTAATAATTAATTTTGTACTGCTATAGGAACCCTTATAGGCCTCTACCACATCAGTCATTTTCAATTTCATTTCAAACCCTCTGCATTTGGTTTCACTTGCCATGATTTTCTTACCTTTCCATCAGATCGAAGGATCAGAATTCAGATGAGCCAAAGGCAAGGGTACGTGGTGGTCCCCTTCCTTCTGTCTCATTACCTTTTCGATCGTTTCCATATGTACATATTTCCAATTTTCCAGAGGACTGACTGACAATCAATATATTTTACACCCCTTTTCAACTATTTTGAAAAACAGGGCCTCTGTTTTTTTTTTATTATTATTTATTATTGTTTTAATTTTAAAGTGACACGGTTACAATAAAGTTTCGAGGAAATATATAATTTCAAAAAGTTAACAGTAGGGATGTTTAAAAAAACCGGAAAACCGAGTAAACCGATAAAACCGACAATAAATTAACCGAAAAAACCGAACCGAAAAATAAGACCGATAAAACCGATTAGATTATGTAGAAAAAACCCCGGTTCGGTTCGGTTTTGGGTTTTGTAGTGCAAAAACCGGGTTAACCGGACCGGTTCAAAAATTTCGGTCCCTAGTATAAATAGAAAATTTTATCGAGCCGCGCCGTCCAGTTTACTCTCCACTCCACTGCGCGCAACAATCCTTAAACCTAAACATTTCAATCTCTCCTCTCACGACCCCCTCGCCCCCCGCCGTCCCACCCCTTCGCCCCCCACCCTCTCCGGCCTCCGCTAAGGTCGTCCCCGTACCAGAGCACCCACAACCCGTCCACTCTCGCCTCTTCGCCTCTCCCTCTCCACTGTCCACTCTCCTTAGACTAAGAAACGTAAAAAACATAAACACAGATCAACGATCGATGTTTCCTCAGTCTCAACTGGACCAAAATAGTCTGTGTTTCCATCAGACTGACGGTTCCTCAACCTCTCAAAACCAGTAAGTTTTAATTTTTTTTCTCCTTTCTAATTAATTAATTCGGTTAAGGTTATTGTTATTTTAAATACAGTTAAACTTATTTTTTACATGTTTCTTCCTCAGTCTCCACTGGATCAACACAGTTGGTGACTCAGTGTTTCCATCAGACCGAGCCTCTCAAAACCGGTAAGTTTTAATTGCATGAACTTTTAAGATTACACTGCTTTATAGTTTATAGTACCGTACTCTTGTGGCTTTGGTTTTCTTTATCTAAATATGCTAGATAATATGTTTGAGCCCAGTGTCAATTCTTCATCAATATTTTTGCAAAACTCAGGTAACTGGTCCACTGTAAACTAAACTAGGTGATGGCTGGCGGTAATATGTAGCTGGACCCTTTAAGAGAAAATAGTAATTAACACAGTAGAATAGAGACTCCCCTCTTTCTATTCATGATTTGTTGACTGTTAACTGTGTTTGCCTATGATTTCTTCCCTACTGAACTCCATAGCTAGCGTACTCTACTTATCCATGATCATTTTTGTTTAACCATGATGTACAGCACTAGCTGGGATAGATAAATTAGTAGAATTAATTAGTAAAATATCACAGTAATTAGCAGAAAATACTTAGTATTTGATTTTCCTCCTTTTGCTTTTCTCCCCCTCCACGATTAATTTCCTAAAACAAAGTTAATCTGAAGTAAATTTTCTTAATCCGGCTTTCCTAATTAACAGATTACAGAATTCAATTAGTCATATAAAATCATTTAAATTCTCCTAGTTTAATTAAAGGCTCAACATTAACTTATTAATTGCAGTAATGATTTTGGTTCAGACTTTTTGTGCTCATTCCCTGCTAGGAAGATATTGGATTGTTATTTTTAATCAATTTTGTTGGGTGATGAATTTTGGTTTAGTTTGAAACCACTGGATAACAAATTTTTTTTCCTATATGGGTTGAACTTGTTTCTTAGTTTGAAACCTCTGTCATTCTGTACAATGTATTCATTATTCTGTTTTGGATGATCTTGATTGGCATTTTGTAGTCATTAAAATCATGTTATTCTTGTATTCATTGTTCTGTTACTTCTGTAATTATTTTTCCTCCATTGATAGATTTTCTAAGCTTGTTTTGACATGTTACTTGACTTCTGTAATATTTGTTTCATTTTAATTTTTAAACTGATTTTAATCTGTGTTTATTAAGTGCTGAAAAGAATTGTGCAAGTGATAATGAACATGTTTGCATTTGGTAATTTACAGATGGAAAACCTTCAAAATCAAAATGCCTCATCCACTGACACTACCCCAACATCAACCAATGCCCCAGCTTCAAACACTAACCCAACATCAACTACTGCAGGATCCACCACGGATAGTAAAGGTAAACAACTTCAAGTCCCTGCATCTAGGAAAAGAAATGTTGATGATAAAAAAAAAGTCACAAATTTGGGATCATTTTACAAAACTTGATGGTGATCCTACAACCCCTAGAGCTGAATGTAATTATTGTGGAAAGGATTATGCATGTCATACTATTATTAATGGGACAAGTAATATGTGGAGTCATTTGAAAGTATGCAAAAAGTTTCCTTTTGTGGTTGATAAGAAGCAAAAAATTTTGGTATTAAAACCTAATAAAGTAGGGGGTGAATTAGGAGATCGAAGTGTGGGAACTCTTAAGGCAATAGGTTATGATTATGATGAATGCAGAAAGGCACTAGTAAAAATGGTTATAATTGATGAGTTGCCTTTTAATTTTATGGAGGGTAAGGGACTTAGATTATTTTCTAGGACCTTGCAGCCTAGATTTGACGTTCCTTCTCGTTTCACTGTTATGAGAGATTGTTTGAAACTTTATGTTGAAGAGAAGGAAAGATTAAAGAGAGCTCTTAAGGGTCAACGATTATGCTTAACAACAGATACATGGACATCAATCCAAAACATTAACTATATGTCCTTATCGGCTTATTGGATTGATAATGAATGGAATTTGCATAAAAGAATTCTGAATTTTTGTCAAGTTTCCAATCATATGGGTGAGACAATTGGTCAAGTTATTGAGAATTGTTTGTTAGATTGGGGGATTGATAAACTTTTAACTGTTACAGTAGACAATGCAAGCTCTAATAGTGTTACTCTTTCATATTTAAAGAATGTGATGAAAGATTGACCAACTAATATATTATCAAATGAACATTTGCATGTTAGATGTTGTGCACACATTGTAAACCTGATTGTATGTGATGGTTTGAAAGAGATGAATGTTTCAGTTGTTAAGATTCGAAATGCAATTAGGTTTGTGAGATCTTCACCCTCTAGGCTACTTGCATTTAAGAAGTGTGCAGAAAAGTTGCATATAGAGTGTAAGAAATCATTGTGTTTGGATGTTGCAACTCGATGGAATTCAACTTATCTTATGTTAGAAGCTGCTGAAAAGTTTGAAAAGGTGTTTGTGAGGTTAGGTCAAAGTGAACCTAGGTATGTGAGTTACTTTTTGGAGGTTGATTCAAAGGGGAATAAAAAAAACATAGGGCCACCTAGTTTGGAGGATTGGGAAAATGCTAGAACTTTGCTGAAGTTTTTAAAGATCTTTTACATGGTTACATTGAAATTTTCTGGCTCATTGCATGTTACATCAAATTCTTTCTTCAATGAATTGATTTACATGCATACAAACTTGTTGCAATTGTGTAAAAGTAGAGATAATCTTTTGAGTGGAATGGCGATGAACATGATGAGTAAGTTTGAGAAGTATTGAGGTTATGGAGCAAATCAGAATTTTTTATTGTATGTGGCTAATGTTTTGGATCCATGTCTTAAATTGAAATATGTGAAATTTTGTTTTGGTGAGTTGTATGATCATGACAAAGCACAATTGCTAACAAAAAAAGTGAGAGATCATTTGGTGAACTTGTATGAGTTTTATTTGAAAGCCGATGAAGTGGTGGATGATAATAGGCATAAACAAGATGTTAATGATGTTATTGATGACATGGAGATAGATGTTAACACTTTAGCTCGGTTCAAAAGGCACTTGCTAGAGGAAGATAGTGTGGAAAATAGAAATGAGGTTGAGAGGTATTTGGTTGATGGTTGTGAGGATCCTAATGATGATAAATTAGATATTTTGGGTTGGTGGAAGATTAATGCTTCAAAATATAAGATACTTTCGAAAGTTGCACAACATGTTCTGGCTATTCCTATATCTACAGTGGCTTCCGAATCAGCCTTTAGCACAGGTGGTCGTATACTCGACCAATTTCGAAGTTCTCTATCTCCAGCAACAGTTCAAGCACTTATTTGTTGTCAAAATTGGTTGCATCATGGTCCAATTCCAGTTGATAATACAACCTTGATGAATGATTTTGAAACCTACGAAAACCTTGAATCAGGTAATGTTTCTTAAAAACTTACATCTTTTATTTTATGATTTATTAATTAACACATTTTTATTCTAACATGTTTAATATTTTATTTTGTAGAATTTGATGGAAAGTTGCATTTAGCAACGGATGATAATTAGTTCACAAATTGTGATGCATATGGTATAAATATATTTTTTTATTTTTATATCTTCTGATTTAATTTATCATGTTATAATTCTAGATTATGAATTTCAGGAATCAAAGTGCAATGCTCTTGAAGTGCTTTTTTATTGAGACGATGTGCACATGAAGATTTATTTTTTGTGGCTTGGAGTGTTTTACGATAATGTAATGTTATTTGTTGTTTTTTTGTTAAGCCCTTTGAAGGCAATGGTTTGTAATTTGGATTTAAACTTATTGTTGTGTGATTGTGAGTGCGTGTTATTTATTTAAACTTTTCAGAAGTAGAAAAATATTAGTAAGTTAAAAAATATATTGAACAGATTGACATTAATAATTTCATATAAATGAATATTTAGGGGTAAAAAAATTAAATATATTTGGAATCTTCAAAGAAAATGAGACAATATCAATATTAATTGTAAGCCTAATAGAAATCCATTAGAAGCCCATTACAAAGCCCATTAAAAAGCCTATTAAAAAGCCCAAAATAAGCCCAAAATAAGCCTATAGGTTTGTCCGGTTTTTTGGATAAAAAACCGGACCGGAACCGGCCGGTTTGGGCCGGTTCCAGTTCGGTTTCGGGTCTCTTTTTTTTATTATTTTTTTCGGTTTGGGTGTTTTTTTGGGGTCAAAACCGAACCGAACCGAATTTGCTCACCCCTAGTTAATAGTTTGAAAACAAACACGTGTTTTTTTTATATATAAATTGCAAAGTTTCAAAGGAATGATGTACTTTGAAATTTTTTATATTGAAAAATATTAAAAAATAATTATTTATATTAATATTGTTAAATGATAAAAAATAATTGCTTGCATTGATGTTCGGATCTTTTTTATATTGAAAGATGTTGGGAAATAATTGTTTGCATTGATAAAGTAAAAAATTTATATTTTTGATAAATAATTAGAAATAATTGCATAGGTTGATGTTGGTAAATCATGAAAAATAATTGCATTGTTGATATTTTAGTAGGTTGTGTGAAATTTTTATTTAGAAGATATAACAATTGCTCCTCTTATGGACATAGTTGCTCCCTAATATTTTTTGAGCTTGTAAAGATGCATTGTACTGACTGTGTAATGCGACAAGATGTGGCAAGTTAACCTTAAGCAACACATCTTGCCTGACATAGATACAAGTGATCAGTTGCATTTCATTAATTGTTTAGGTAGGCACGCTGATTACACTTGAATGACTCATCATCTCCTGTATATATTGATGTGGGATGCATATAGAAATCTTATTTTTAGAGAGGTGCATCCTATAATCTCTAAGGAGAAATGCATGGGCTAGTACCTGAGTATAACACGTTGAATTATTATACCAAAATCAACGCAGGTTCCTCCATGCGAGAAGATGGAATATGAGCCACATGCATGTCAGATTCAAAATATTGTAAGTATTTGTTAGTTTTTATAGACTTGGACAAAACCGTTTCATTTTATTTATGGATTAATAATTTTTATTTACTTTATATTAGGTTGGAAAATTGTTACATGACAATCAACGTGCTGCGACTAATCTTCATGATCTCGATGATGATGATGGACTAACTCGTTATATGGATCTTCTTGGTTTGAGATATGTCGTACTATACTTGACCTGTTAAAAGAGACGTTGAGTCTAGATGATGTTGTCTTAAAGGATAAATCACATAAACCGATGAAAGTCATGCTATTGATGAAGCCGACCCATCAAATTATCGTCGTAAAAGATATAAATAGACTTAGATGTATTATTATGTTGGGTTATTGTTTTTTTGGTTTAGAGTTATTTTTATTTTTATTACTTTTGTAATATATTTTTAGATAATTATCATGTTGATTATCATGTTGTATTTTTCACACTTCTTTTAGATAAATATGATTTAAAATCATTAATTAATAGGTGAACACATGAACAAGTTGCTTAAAATCTCAAATCATCCTTTTACAAGTAAAAAAAATACATATTATTATGTTTTGTTATTGCCATTATCAATTATCTTTAAAATTAATTAATAAAAATATTAAAAATAACACATATTAATTTGAATTTACAATTAACAAATAAAAATGATGTTAAAATATTGTACTCTAAACTATGGGTTTAAAGTTTGATAATTTATGGTTTTTTTGAGCTTCGATTGAGATGATTTAAGGTTTGTTTCATGTCAAATTTAGGGTTGGTATTTGGCTAGAATAATGTTGGGATAACACAAACATTAGTCACAGTAGCTTATGTTTATTGAAGAACCATTATTGTCATTAGCAATTGTTTAATACAAACAGAATTGACAATAATAGTTGTTTATTATAACCGTTATTTCTATTAACGGTTTACCAGTAAAACCATGATTCTCATTAACGTTAAGTCAAATGGTGCTATTTTCTCTATACTTTTTTATCAAGTGCTATAACCTGGAATCTTTTACCAAATCGTGCTAATTTGGTAAAAGACCCCGGCCTATAGTGTTTTTTTTAAATAACATTATTCGGTAAAGTTTTAGAAAAATGTTAGAGGATAAATTTTTTTAAGAAAATAACACAATTTGAACATAATCGTGTTTTTGAATATTAGTTTTGTATATATATGCTATTAAAAATAGTGGTTGTTTAGTCAAAAGTCAAATTGCATGTCTTTTACAAATTAATTTAAATGTACAGAAGTCAATCATATATTTTTTTATTAAGATTCAATGACCAAGAAAGAGAGAGGCAATAAGCTAATGTGGTAGGAGAGAGAAACAAGGGAGTAAAAAAAAAGAAAAATAGAAAAAAAAATATGCCACTAGGTACTCATCGATCCTCCATTTTCAGCACGCTGGATATTGTTAGAAAGATTTTGATGACATGATTTTAACCACACCTTTTTTAGACCACCAAATGATTCTAACCCTAAATTAAGCTAAAATAAAACCCCTAAATTACCTTAACCCCAAATTAACTCTAGGCAAAACTCCCAACCAATTATAATATTATTTGATGGTCTTTTAAGGTATGTTTATAATTATCTCGTTGAGATTTTTCTAATAATAACGAGTATCTGTAAAAAACAAAGCCTCACTATTCTCGATAGTAGTTGTGTATCAATATTTAAAAACGTGATTTTAAAATTTTTTCTAATCTAAGCTATCTTACCAAAACTTTTATGAGAATATTTATGAAAATAGTAATCCATGCATGGGCTATTCATATAAAATATTATTAGTCAGATTCAAGAGGGTCTAGCGTAGCATGCATCAAGCTAAGTAAGAACCCTTAAAATATTCATCATAGAAAGAACCCTGTGTTGTGTGCGCGCGTGCGGGCGGGGCACACATCTTTTCTATATATCGTTCACGTGATACAAGAGCTCATAATTCATGCAAGGGGTCCACCAAGACGAAATCCGTGGATTATGTCGTGTTTAGATTCTGTAATAGACTAGCTAGCAGTGAAGGTACGGGATAGAAGCAACCAAACACTCGCATACTTTTAAGCATAAATATCCAATAATGACCAAATTATTGGTGGCCTTTTTGGTTGTTTCTGTCCAGTTGACAGTCGGATCTCAGTGGCGAAGAGGCGTTAATCAGAGACTAGATAGCTGCATGCAGATGGACATGGGTTGTATCTGGGAAGGGAGGCAAGTCAAGGACACAGTTCAGACATGATTAATGACCATGTCTCTCGGTGATTTGAAACGCGATGCCAGGCGGGCAGATCATCATGCATAGATATGATATGATCGTTTTGAATTCAATATATTGGAAATCATTCACATCACGTTAAGATTTATGTATGTTCATACGCAGAGAAGGATCGTCTGTTGATAGGAAAAAGACGGATCATCCCCCCACCAAACATTCGAGTTTTACAACAAAACAACGGCATAACTATAAAGCTAACAGGGAAAAGGTGGATACGGCTCGCGGGATACGTCAAATTTCCCTCTTGCATGCCAATCCTTTAATTAACAACAACACGAGTAACATAACCAGCCTGCCTATCTTGCGCATCCATCCATTAAATAATTTGTATATATCACAATATCTTAATCTCCATAGTGTACTACGTACATTCTACGTACAGGAAATCAAGTGTATAAAGTTCATGCATGCTTTAATATAAAATCCATCCCCTCTCGGTTGTTCTCACATGCTTTTAATTGATTAATTATTAGCTAACAAGTCTTGCAGCAAAAGGATAATTAATGTTTCCTCAGGTTGTGTTATTTTGTTTTGTAAAAAATATTTCTTATTTTCCTTCATTCTTTAAATGTAGAAAAAGATATTGAAAAATTAGTCTATATAAACAACATTTTTTTGCCAATCCCCGTATAGTATTAATTCGGAGGACAAGGCTTTTACTTCACGAATCAAGAAAAAAATATTTTCCCTTACCAATATCATTAATTAGCACTTTAATCACCACTGCAGAACCAACAACCCCCGCACACTACCACTAATACAACCTTGCTATCAAAATAACATTATTTTTTCAACATTGATTATCATTGCTACCGACCACTTACCATCATCACCATCTTAATTACTACTAATATAACTACTATATTATTATTATTATTCCAATTAATTCACCACCATATAACAGTTGCAACCACCACAAAAAATGCTACTTTGTCACTAATTAATGTAACTATTGTAGCAACCATCATTTTATCCATAAACACTATCTTCATCGCATGACTCAATGCTATTGCTCAATATTCAATAACGATCATAATCACCACATCCACTATAATTATTAATATCACACACACCATCATATCTCATATCTTATTACCATCACTCTACAACTATGGATTAAAAATACATCCAAATGATGAAAATAATGTTAATTTTCAAGAAAATATTTAATTTTGCAAAGCAAATGCATTCTTAGGAACACAAAAAAGGGAGCTTCTCTAAGAAAAAAAATCAAATTAATGAATTATAGATCAAAACATAGCTAACTCAATGAAAGAAAAGAATATAACAAAACAAAATAAGTGATTTGGCGCAATTGAAGAAGTGATTCATGCATCATTTTAGAAAAAAAAATCAGTAATTTTAATCATGAATTGTCATTTTCTTCTTGCATTGGTCTGACCATTTTATTTTAAATATTCGTGAGTTGATTATAATCTTTATTAATAATACAAAAAACCAAAAAAAAAGAAAAAGAAGGGGATCAATGGCTCTTTCAAGGAGGAAAATTAAGGCTCATGTTAAGAAAACTAGGTTAGATTCATAGAAAGATAAATAAATCAAAAGCAACAAAAAGCCTATTAAAACAAAAGCAACAAAAGTAATAAAAAGAGGAAAGAGTTAAGATAACAATAGTAATAAGTTGAAGAAAAAGTAATGTATATGCTTGGTTATTAATCGAGGAAGACCTTAAAATTTCGATGTTGTATATATATCAAAACCTAGTGAAAGAGTTTATGAATTCTATGTATTTAGGACTCACATATATACCAATATATATACCAATAATTAATAAAATATTTCAATGACATCATATTATGAATTAAGATTCTTTGATTAATCCTTGACATGCATGTATTCCTTTAGTCCAAATGAAGTTCTAAAGCTTATAGGTTGCAAGATATTTCTCTGAACCCTAAAACAGATCAAAGCCAAAAAAAAAAAAAACAAAGCAAGATAATTTTATCACAAACAACACAAAACAAAACCACTTTGTCAATGACATGCATGTAAACAGAACTAGAGTCTTGTTCATATTGTCAAGTTTAGGAATATATATAGGCACAAGCAGTTGTTTTGACAATTGAGTGGAAAATAGGCCAGAAGCCTAAAAATCCACTTTCCTAGACCCTTGAGAAGAGAAGAGAAGAGAAGTGAAGCCCAGTTGGAATCTCACAACCTCCTCATTGCCATTCACAAGCCAGCTTTTCTTTTAACAAAAAGATTGATCGTTGTATACCATTACTAAAAAATGGAGCAATTAGTAACCAAATCAATTCCAAATAAAACTAAAATCCATTATTAAATAAATTTATCAACGAAATCAGTAATTAAAAAAAATATCAAATGCAGATATGTTGTTAATTTTTCAGCAATGGATTTTTTCGTTGCTCATAATCAGTGTTGTTACCCAATTTTTGACCCATGTTTTTGATGAATTTTCAGAAAAAATCAAAAAAAGACAAAAAACAATGAAAACTCCAAATTTTGCATTTTTGATATATTTGCATCATTTTTAGCATTTTCAACGTCATCTCAGAAGACTTTAAATTTTCAAAGGTATTTGGAACGCGTTCAACTTTTAACGCGTTAATTTTACAATCACTGATTTTTCTTGTTGAGTTGACGTTGATATTGCTAATTTAAAAAAAAATACAAAAAAAAATATCAAAATTGAAATTTATAAAAAAGAAAGAAAAATTGAGGGATTAGTTTGAAAATATGACATTTTGCCTATAAATACTAGTTTACAGTAAAAAAAACGAGGGAAGAAAAATTTAGAGGCAAGGGGGGCGGAGAAAATTTGAGAGGGGAAAGGGCAGCCAACAAAAGAAAAACCCTAAACCTAAAAAAGCTTGCTCCCCCAGCAGCCACCCAAAAGAAAAGGACCCTCCCTTTTCTAGCTAGAAAAAAGGGGCGACCGCCTCCCTCCCTTGAAAAAATTGAGAGAAACCCTTGCTTTGGGGTTTTGAATTTTGATCTTCTGAAAAGAACCCAAGCCGCCTTCCCCCTTTTGATTTTTTTTGAGCTTCCTTCTCCCTTTGCCCGACCAAGACTCCCCTGCTCAACCATTCTCCCTCTCCAAAGCATCGCCCGACCCTTAACCAAAGCCAACCGGCCAGCTCCCTCTTTTAGTTGAGTCCCCCATCTCCCCGTCATCTGCCATTTCAGCAGCCATCACCCTTCCCCCTCTGCCATTTCGGTAGCCCCCACACAAGCCAGGTGTCGACCCCCTCTCTTTGGAAGAAACGAGGAAACAAAAGGAGAAACTCTCCCTTTCCCCCTTAGCTCCTCGCCATTCCCCTCTCTTGGCCATTTCTTCTCCGGCACCCGAAGCCGCCTTCTCTGTCAACCGGCCAGCTCTGACTGACCCCTCTCTCGGCCACCCACACAGCTGACAGACCCAGCTGTCTCTCCTTCAACCGACTACAAGCAGCACCACATAACAACCTCATCTCCCTCTACCAGAGAACAGGCAGAGCCGTTCCCAATCTCCTCAGACTCATGGCTCCCGCTTAAGCTAGCAGGTCTTTCCTTCCTCAGCCGCCAAACAGCCTCCAGTGGCAGCAATAACCCAGCAGCGCCCACAGACCGGTAGTCCTGGGTCATGCCACTGGCCACCTGAAACAGAAGAAAAGGAAACAAAAAACTTGCAGAGATGCAGCAGATATGAAAAGGATAAGGGGGAGAAGCAGATCCGAAAACGGTGAAAGAAAAATCAATTGTTGTTGCATTTATGGTTGTTTTTGTAGGTCGCCACCGGCAAGGAAAGTGAAGAGGGGAGGAAGCTATGACAGATCCCCCCGCCGGTGGATTTTGCGGCAGCGCTTGAGCCCGCACGCCGCCAGTGACGGTCGCGCGTGGGGAGACGCGCCGCCACTGCTCCACAGTTCCTGAGGGCCTCCTCTGCAGTTCCTGGACTCTTTAGGGACCTTTTTGTAATTTTCACGTGTTTGAATATGTATTTAAATTTCTGTTAAATGTTTTTAGTTTATGTTATGTTGTAAAAATTGTAACAGAAAAATATAGTAAAAAGTGATGTGGAAGTGTGTGTTTGTATTTTTATTTATTTATGTTATTGAATTATAAAAATTAAAAAGGCAAAAAAAGAATTAAGTATTTAATTTGAATATGGTTAAATATCTAAGGATAAATAAAATCATGTTATATTTTTCATGAAAATATAAGAACATGTTTCTACATGTATTCTGGAATTTAATAACTGATTTATTAAAATCTTAGAATTTGATTAATATTTTAAATTTTCAAATCACATCAAGTCGCAAAGCAGCTTATCTCAGGTAGGGTGCGCTAGGGGTGTTAATACCTTCCCTAGTCACAACCAGTCCCTTACCTTCGAATCTCTGACAACGACCAGTAAATCCGGGTTTCCTAGTAACCCTCAATGAAATACTAGGTGGCGACTCCCAAAGAACTAATCAGCAAACAGAATGAAAAATTGCCAAAATGACGTCGCGCGGGTGACGTGCGACAATCAGTAACGAATAATCTGTTAAATCAGCAGCGAATCAGCGAATCATTTGTTGCATAAATTAACAATGGATTTTTCATTGCTAATAAACCAGCAACGAAACATTCTGTTGTTGGTTTTTTTAATCAACAATGGATTTTTCATTGTTGATTTATGAATTATTTACAATTAGCAAGATTGTTCATAAGATATTCTATCATGGAATCCATCTGTCATTTCGTTTAAAAAATAAAACCATATGTTTTCTTTATCTCCTCTTGCAATGCCCGATAAGATGAAGTAGGATATGATGACTCAACCGAGTAGGAATGTGATGAGGAACTTGTATTAACTATAGATTTTGGCATACGAGGTGTACCATATACCCTACCATTTGTAACTCCTCTTGAAGCCACACATCAAGCTACTCCATCAAATGAAGGATGATTTTCTCAAATAGTTCCATACTTTGAAATCATCTCTTTCTTATAATTTTTCTATCAAAAAAGTACATGCAATAATAAATTTATTTGAATGTTAAATAATATTTAAGTTATATAAATAAATAAATAAAATATATACAATCACTTTTTCAGACTCGTTGTTTACGAAGATGTTAGATTGCTTAGTATTCTGATGCAAAGCTGAAAAGATATCATTCTATGAAGGTTTTTTTCCACTAGCTTGCTCTTGCTTTCAAGATTAATAAATATTATAAAAGATAAATATAAATATAAATATAAAAATTTTAATTTATTATATTAAGAAAAATAAAATAAAATAAAATAAAATAAAAATAAAAATAAAAATCCTTACCATGCTAGCTTGATATGATGCAAATGACACTATTCCTTTAGAATGAGTACTTATTTTGCCATCTGTTTTGGTGAACCGATTCCTTTTTATAGATTCCAACCTTTTTTGAAATTCAAGGGTGGACCAAACATCTTTAATCATTTGATTCCAGTCATTATTGTTTATCAAAGCAGGACCTTTATCAAGGCAATCTATAATATTTGTAGTGTTTTCATTTGACTTGGCTTTCTTGCGAGCTCATGTCAATTGTTGATTCAAAGGAATCCTAGCCTTATCTTTCTAAATATTACGAACAATCGATTCATTTTTCTTAGGAAAGATATATGTTTTCTACCGAATAATATATAATAAGTAAAAAGAGTGCATAAAATTTCAAAGTATGGAAATGATTAATCATATTGTGTTATCTTGTTAAGAATTGCAAGATTATGTGTTGGGACTAAACAAGAGACACAATGATTAAAATAACTAGAGATATTAAATGAAGCAATTAAACAACATACAACGATGCCCGTCAACATCAAATTCATTATAGTTAACACCTTGCAAAATCTATATTATTAATTAATTAAGTAGATGATTTAAACTAAAATATTATATAGTTGGCTTGACTCAAATAAATAAGTTGTAAAATATATATAAAAGGATGCCTATAAATTTTCATAATGCTACATTACATTGATCAAAATTGAAAAGAATATGGCAAGTAGCGTTGGTTCATACCTTAAACTCTTTAAAGAGTTCATCCCTACACATTGAATCTACTTTTTTCCAAGAGTGTCATGCTCCCTTAAAATTAGACCTTAAAATATCTCTGATTGCATGTCCATACGACGCGTTATTGAACCTAAAAAAAATATAATAACAAACTTTTATAAAACAAATAATTACACAATAATAAGTATTTTTGTCATACCTGAAAATATAACCTTAATGACTTAGTTTTTAAAAGTCTCAACATACTCTGTTGTTCCTTTTTTTCCTTGTAATTGAATCCATTGGCGTGTCAAAACCCTTCCTTTTAACTCTTCGATCATAATTGTACAGAGAAGAGGTCGAACTATGGTTTGATGGGACCATCTTATCCTCCACGCCCCTCACATTATAATCATCCCCATCATCACATACACCTTTCTCATTACTACCGTCTCCCTTATCTTCATCTCTAATGTTCGCATCATCACCATAATCACCATAATCACCATCTACTGTTTCATAACTCCTATATAAATTATGTCCTTCATAAGCAAGTTGGTTATCTCGAGAGAAACTTATCTAATTGATATCTATATGAGTGATTCATGGGTAGGAATCGTTAATGACAATAAAAAAATGTAGTTTTCCCTTTATTTTTTTAATCTAAAAGCCTTGTTATGCTCCATATAATAAGGACAAGACAAATTCTCATGAGTGCTCCAACTTGATAATATGTCATATGCTAGAAAGTCATTAATGGTCCTCAATAAAGCTGTATTTAATTGAAAATTTTTCTTTCTATATACATTAAAGGTTTCAAAACCAACAAACCACAAATTATTTAACTCATCAATCAAAAATCTTAGGAAAACATCAAGCTTTTTCCCTGAATTCTTTGGCCCTGGAATCATCATTGCCAAAAACATGAATGATCTAGTCATGCATTTTCACAGAGGCAAATGATAAACAATCGTAATTACTAGCCAATAAGAGTATGCATTTAAAGACATGTCAGATGGATAAAATCTATCAGTGCATAACCCTAATCGAATATTTCTTGGATAATACGTAAAGCTTAATGGACACGATTAAACTCTTTCCATACCTCCCCATTAGATGAGTGCATCATAACCCTATTATCTTACTTATGAAAATGATATCATGTCATATATTTGGCATGATGTGGAGACATGAATAATCTCTAAAGCTTTGATGTCAAGGGAAAGTATCGGAGTTGCTGTTCTATCTTATTAGAACCTTTACTAGTTGGATTTCTAGGTTTGTATCGTGAACTTCCATAAAAGTCATAATTTGTTTTCATTGCCTCTGCCCCATAGTACAATATACAATAATTAGGACACACATCATATTTCTCATAACCAAGTCCAAGTGGCCGCATAAATTTCTTAGCATTATAAAATTTTAATACCAAATTTTCATCATTAGGCATGCATTTTTTTGTAAAATCAGTAAATTTATTGAAGGCAGTCTAAGTCAAATTTAAAGTTGACTTCATATTAAGCAGTTATACACAAACATATAATTTGGATTACTTGGTACACCCATCCCACAAAGGCTACCCTACAACTTTCAAAATTTTATAAAAATTAGTTGCTTTCAGATTTAGAAGTTACTCTGCTACCATAGAACAAACATCATTCACAACATGACTAATCCCAACTGATAAAGGTCTAGCCAACATTGGTTCTGTAACATAAGGCTCCCCATGTATAATCTATTTTTCATAACAAGGTAAAAAACCTTTTATCAATAGGTGCTTACAAATATCATTTTCCTTTAAAAACTTTTGATTTTTACACCTCACACAAGGATATCTAATTTTCTCCCGGATATATTTTTATCAATTAAAAATGCAAAATTAATAAATCTTCTAACACCCGCAATGTATTCAGGACAAAGACGACCATACATAAGATGATGATACATCCATGATCGATCATCCATAATCTAATTAACATGATAACACCAATAAGCATTTTAGAAACAAACATTTTAGAATGTTATTTAATTTCATATTTTATTAATCTAAAAGTAAAACGTTATGTAACAAATTATCAAAACAACTCTGTTAATTACTATTTTATATTTTTGAAAAATTTATTACACACATAAATCAACCCTAACTATGTATCATATATAAATAAATCTTTTTTTCATCAACAATACACAATACTCCTAAGTAGGTAGAACTTGAATCAACTTGCTTGTTGATCAAAACTAAATTCCTTTTAAGACAATTTTAAAAAAATACCCCTAAATTTAGCTCTGTATACTTAAAGAAATTTAATAAATTCTTTTAAGTGTTGGCTTCAAAATTTGACTCAGAACGTCATAAAAATAAGCACACTTCCTTACTAGTAGTACTTAAACAATCATTTAAAATAAAATATGTATCACATAAATCTCTAGTCAAAGTTCATAACATGGTCCAAATATAGAAATTGAATTTAAGACATATACCTAATTTAAAATAATTTAAACAAACTCTTTATTATTTTTTCAACTCCACATGGCAATTTGATAACAATATGTTGGATACCTATCCTTAAGATATACAGTCACCTCCACATCAGTTAGTATTTAACAATAATTAACTATTCTATGGACATAAATTTATAGTTAATTGATATATTATATGTTCATGCACTTACAATGTCATGGTCAGTTTCAGGAACACTTATTTTGGCTTCCTACACTTCATTTTGGTCTTACAATTTTCATCTAAAAAGAAACTCAATATTAGATTTAATAAAATAAAATCATTCAATTGATATTTTATACAAACTCGCATTGAATGAGGAAAGAAAAAAGATAGTCCAAAGCCCAGAAAAGATATTATCATACAATTTATAATCTGTAACCCTATAAATTAAATTGAGGGTTTTGATAAATTTTCAATTAAACATGTATAATTAGGTTATAGATCATGGTAAAAACATTTCATAAACCCTCAATTTTATCAAATGAACAACCTAAAACCATTATTCAAAGTATTGATAAATTTTTTTTTGTTACTTGCGTTCTTGAGTTCTAGGCAAGCGAGATGGAATCTACACGAGAGAAGAACACATGAGATTGAGAAAGTTAGGTAAAAACCTTTTAGTGTAAGCTAAATTGCAATAGATAAAACAATAAATCCTAAAATTACTTGAATTATTGAAGAGAAGAGTGTAAAACCCAACCCATATATAAAGAGAGGGGGTAAATCAAGGATGTTCGATGGTGATAATTATGCGTCTAGTGAGATGTTGCCGTAGTTTGGTGTTTTTGGTGGTTTACAAAAGAAGATTAAATTTATTGAGATGAAGGAGAAGAAAATGAAGATAAAAGTTAGGGACGAAGGAAAATAAGATCAATGAAGAGAGAGTGCAAGTTAATTATTTTTCTAGAGTTATGGATGTTAGCGACAAAGAAGATGAAGAGACTGCAAGTTAAATTTTTTTTTTTTTTTTATCTTTGTTGTGTTTACGTTTCTGAGGGGGAGAGAGTGCAATATTAGAATTTTTCTTTTAGGCTAATCAATGTTTGAGATCTCATAATGTCAAAGCTAATCAACAATGTGTATAATTTTAGTTTTAGGTTAAGATTTAAATAATTTTTTTTCCAATCAGCAATAGATAATTAGTTGTGAATTTTATGTTGCCTTCAATAATAGATTTTTCATTACTAAGTCTGTTATTGATATTAAAAAAATAATATATATAATCCGTTGCAAATATGTTATTAAATTAGCAACTGAATTATTCTATTACTACTGATGCTAATAGCCTTAATTTGTTTTTAGTAGTGGTAGTCTAGGTGAATATATGGGTTGAGGATTTAGAGTTTAAAATTTAGAGTTTAGCTGAGGTGACGATGACAATGAAAAGGACGATGAGTCTTATTACTAATATTACGAGCCAAAGAATAAATATAAAGTGCTTTTCAATAACTACTACTATTGGTGTAATAAGTGCAAGGAGCAACAATGATATTCTTAAGTTTCCTTCATCTCTTCTCTCTCATGACCTCCTTGAAATTAGGCCTCCTTGTCCTTCATCATCCCCACTAATTATTTATTGTTGTATATTATTTTCTTTACCTCTTTTTTTTCTTAATTATTAGCTAGTAAAAAAGATATTAATTCAATTATTATACATTCACAGGCATAACTAATGAAGGTCCTGCTTCTCTTACTACTCATGCTCTTGTAATTAATGGCAAGTTAATTGCGGATGAAATAAGCCACAGAATTGTTGACCAAGTTAGGAGGATGAGGGATTTCATTGCTAGAGTGCCTGGCTTGGCTGACATTCTTGTGGACCACCAAAAGGACTCTCAAACTTACATACGTAACAAGGATAAAGCTTGAAAGGATAGTGGAATCAAGTCACTTTTCACTCAGTTCCCCTAAGATTGTAAATAAGATGATGTTATCTATGTTGTGTCCACTTTTAATGAAGACCTATCTATTCATGGTATTCTTGTGCAGCTTCCTTAACCCTTAGTAATTTCTATTCACCATCATTTTAATATTTCTTTGACTACCTGTCTTTATCTTTTGATCATTCTTTTATAAAGTTGTTATAATTATATAATTTTATTGCATCAAAATATTATTTCTAAAATGTTTTCATTCAATATTCTATCAAGATTGAATATTCATTAGAATTGTTGAGATTAATATATATTATATTTTTTTTTATGAAAAGAAATAGTTATTCATATAAACCAAGGTATGAGGAATACTTAAAACTAATATATACGTGCTTGTCAGATGACATGTGCACTGAACTGGCCCGCATGAAAATTTCAGATGTAGAGATCACCTGTGCCCATGGAAAGGCTCACATGATGGTTGTGTTGTTACGATTTGATCCTACTACATGTTGTCCTAATCAAGGGTAATAAATGAGCAAATATTAGGCTTAACATAAACTATATAAATGTATTTAAATAATCAAAAGATGATTTATCATCCTAAGTGAATTAGAGAAAATATTCTATTTGTTATCAAATAATATTGATTATAAATCCTTATGTAAGGTGAAATGAGATTTGAAAAGATTTTCAAATCATATTTAAAGAATAAATGATTATGATGTTGAAAACAAATATGATTCCACAGAGTAGACAAACTACATGCTATAATATCTAAATAAAAAACAATGTTGATGAAATGATAATAATTACACTAAGAAGTTAACTCAAACCACTTATGACTTTTCTAATAATTAAAGAATTATGATAGGTTGCTAAAGATTATACTTGATCTTCAAATATAAATCAATCAATTGTTAAATTGATAATAAATTACTTGTTAATTTACTTAATCCTATTTTATTTAGGATTATGATTTATATTTGAGCCATCTTATTTGGGAACCTAATGGGTCATATATATACGAACCATTAGTCAAAAATTAAAATATGATGATTAATCAAGTGTGACTTGATTGTAAATAAGTTTTAGAAATTAAGGACTATAGTGTAATTTATATAGAAAATTACAATTATAAACCTAGAAAAATCAAGTAAGGACTTGATTGAATAAATTTATAAAATTATTCTGAAACAATATTTGTGATATTATTCAGGAGACAAATTGATATTTTGCTATTTATAAGGTTTTCAGGTTTAAGTTACAGAATACTTGAAAAACACAAAAAAAACCTAGCACTCAAAGACACAACAATTCCTCTCTCCTAAAAGGGTTTATGATATTTTTCATTGGTGGTTCGTGTGTATTATCATTTGAGAGCATACACTTGGGTGACTTGTAGTTTGCAACAACCTAGTCTTGAAGAAATTATTCAAAGCTGAAAAAAACATCTGATCTTCAGGTAATCTTTTTATAAACACTAAACAACTCTTGATCTGTCTATAGGATCTTGAGACTCCAATTGTTTTTGTAAATTTATTGTTTTTGCTGTGTGTATGTGTTTTGAAAAACCCAATAAACCTGACTTCTGTAGCGTTTGTAGATTGCATATATCCTTACTGTTCTGTGCTATAAATGCCCATAATTGTTTCATTCCTGTCTTTTATGCTAATACATGAATATCGATATTTATCCCCGCAATTGGCTGAGAATTGTGATTTTTTAAGTGTCATTACCTTCTATTAATGCCTGATTTTGGTGCTAATACATGAAGCTTTGTTCTTCCATACTTCTCATGTCAAAGCAATTTGTTTCGAAGATTAACCTTGAAAATAAGATGATAATCTTCATGTTACAATTTAATGCATTTTTCTGTAAGATATTTGATCAGGCCATACAAAACTCCTTAAAACGGCCTAATGAATTAATTCTTATTATGGGATATCTAAGACCAGATAATAGCCTTTTGTGGTAGGTAGGTGGTCATGTATTTAGCTGCTTATGTATAGAATTGAAATGGTTCAGGATTTGATAAGGCCTACTTGAGATGCTGGTGTTCTATGGATGACTTAAGAACGAATGTGCTATGGGCTAGCATATGGATGAGGGAAGCGTTTTGAATCTTCTTAAGTTAGAAAAGGATGTAGATATATGGCTTCCATCCACTCAAATATGGGGAATCTTGCTGTGAGAGGCTCTCCAAAGGGTTGCATTGAGCTAGCTATTTATCAGGTCAGGTGTGTGTTGAAATCATGGGGAAAATGCGATGGAGTTTGACCCATGACAATAATTACCATGCTACTCGGGGTTCTGCGAAGGGGCCTTCTGGTTTCACTTGACCACATACGTAGTTAGTAAATAGTTTCTCTTGCCTTACCATCATCATATTTGTTGCTATTAATTGTGTGTTTAACTACTTTCATTGATGCATATAATCCAGTGATAGATGATGATGCATGCTCATGAAAGGTTCCTTGTTCAATCAAATACCCCCTTCCCGGTCGCTGTCCGAGCTTCAATTCTGGATATCTGCCTCTGTGCTCTGGATACTGGATTCACCGGCCTGGCCATCCTTATCGGACCTCAAGTGGTTTGCTAGGTTTCAAGCATTGGTACCAGCTGCAGCAAGTAGCTTTTTTTTTCTTTGGTCAAGTAGCCCAAAACAATAGTTCAAGATTGTCTTCTAGCTGGTTATTTTGGACCCAGTCCCGAAGTAAAAACATTGATCAAAATCAAGATTCTCACTCAGGGGCTTTTGTTCCCAAAGTGGGCAGCCCAATTACGACTACTATATATGGACATTGCAACTTCTGTTACTTGTTACGACCATGTTGAAGTGCGGAACTCCTTAAGGCGTGTTTGGCTCTGATATTGCAGCCTCGATCACCAACTCAGCATCACCTTCAAGAATGACCTTTCTGAAATCCTATCTGTAAAGCAGACAACTGCTTCATGCGGCTCTCAAGCATCAAGAACAGTAGAATCATAATCAAGCGGTCATTGCCACTAGTGATATGCAGTAACCTCATTTGGTGTAGCGAGCAGTTCTCAGGAGATGACAATTTCAGCTATGCATGTAGGCACCTCCTACCATGCCATCTTTTTGTCTTTTAGATTCCATGCCATCCTTGATCACGTAGGAATATCAGAAGTAATAACTTTTGTGTTGCAAAAACCTTTTAAATCCAAACATTTTCTTTATCGAAAGGGATAATTTTTTTTTTAAAAAAAGGGACCTCCCATATTCTTTGCTCCTGGGAGTTTGTTATTTGCTAGGCTGCTCTGACATTGATTGCAATAATTGGAATGGGTTATACTGATTGTCAGGTAACATAGAACAAGTTAGTGTAGTGGCGGATTCATCAGCGACTACATGAGCAAACTTTCACAGCATTCTTTCATCGGATGTGAAAAAAAAAATAATAAAAAGGCAACAAGTACAAATAAATTTGATCCAAATCACCATGAGACAGCATCTTGGCGCAAATGCTAAAGCCAAGGAGGCGACAGTTATTCTTCCATTTCACCTGCAGATTGCACTGGCTCTACAACCGGTGGTATACAGTCCACCTTGTAACGCAGGACCTATTACAAAAATTGAGATGGCACGAGCAATGTTTAAATAATTGTGAATGCAGCACAGTAGCTCACTACTAGTCATTGTTTTTAACAAGTCACATACTGACATCACTATAAGTAGGTTATGTAAGTCTCGCAGAAAGGAAGTAAATTGTCCCAAATTAATCATGTTATTAATGCTCAGCATGCCTTCTCACCTTTTTAAAAAATGCAGAATATGAATTATCCCAAATAAGCTTGTAGTTTCCAGATACGCACGTGGAGAAGTTCCCCTGTAACAACATCAACGTCATGGGTAAGGGATCTCCCTGTATCAGCATTTGAAGACCATCCATCATATTAGAAGGTGTGGTAAAATAGTCAGTAACTCACTTGGTCAGACTCATAACGTCGATATGGTAGTATCAGCTGTGGAAGGACCGCACATGCCACAAGGTACATGCAAGGACAAAATACATAATTAAAGAAATTAATACAAAATCGAAACCAGGAAATCAGAAATTAGCAACAATAGGTCAACCACAATCTTTTGTTTTTGTAGTCCAATATAAGTGAAAGGTCTAATTGAAGAAAATTTTTTTTATTAAAAAAACTATAAAAGTAGTAAACATTTCCTAGTTTAACTTACAGTTTTTTTCCCTGTAGGGTCTGTACACTCCACACTAAATCCAATATCCTGACCAGCAACATATAAACCCAGTAAGATGGAAAAGGCAGTAATTGAAACAAAAAATAAAATAAAAAAGGCTAAAACTATGAGATAATAATAGCATCACAGTTCAACCCTGGCTTAAATGCGAATCAAATCTCTGATTTTTTACCTTCCCTTTTCTAGTTTGATGACTACATCGGATTTTCTCAACATTATAAGGCACAACCAAAACATAACATTTTAACCAGAAAGCTTTAACATAACCGACCCAAAGCTTCAAATTAATCCCAAACCACCAAATTAGCACTAGATAAATGGAGACCCCCTGTGAAAACAAGAAGCATCCAACTGCTTTCATTGCATCATGCAGACAGTACCACAAAAGACATCTTTCTTGGAAAGAACACACATGAAATTGATACTAATTTCCTAGTCATCAATCTAGTTTGTCATCGGTCACATTTCGAGTTTCTTATTCAATGAAAAATCCCAATTTTGACACCTTTTTTTATCCCATAAAACCCTTCAGTAAATTTGGAGAAACTCAACAATAACTGATTTAAAGGGAAAAAGAGAGGAGAAAAAAGGCAATTGAGTTCTTGATATGAATTTGGAAAATGAGTAAAAAGGATAATTAAAAAAAAATGATCAATAAAATTCTAAAGGTGTTAATGCTCTGACATTTTGACATGCATTGTGACAACACTGTAGATGGTGATGTTGGCATGGGAATAAAGACAGTTCCACTTACTATCATATTGGCATCCACTAAGAGTCTAAAACAATAAATGAAAACTGAACGTTGCAATTGAAATAGGAAACCTCATTTCTAGTCTACACGACAACTTCTGTAGGTAATTCACAGAATACTGACTGTGACATAAGGCCTGATAAAATAATTTCTAAAAATGTGCTTGGTCCATGTCACCCTCTACAGTTGAATGGATATAACTAAGAGAAAAACAGTTTTTCTTGTACTGCATAGAGGAAATGGGAAGTTAAAACTGCAGTATCTAATTTTAAAATACAGCAGACAAAGTTCAAAAGCTTGGAAGGATTGACAGCATGAACAAGAAGATTACCAAGATGAAAAATTTCGTTAGCTAAACACCCCAGAAGCTAAAAATAATTGAAAGAGCAACAAAAACAGATTTCGTGTTAAGAACCCAGCTCAACAAAAAGTTTGAGAATACTACCATGTTAATTTTGCCTTGTATCAAACTGAAATCCCAAGCAATGTATGAGTTCACTGATTCCACAGACAATGAAACCTAGAAAGGTAATGCCGTTACCATTAGCAAGTCAACATCTGAAAAGATGTAAAAGATTCCAAGCAGCTACAGGAATTGCATTTAAACAATGGAAAAGAGAAAACATTTAAAAAAACAAGCCAGTCATCTGAGCACACAAATGAACTTCTCCAGTGCAATCTACAGTTGAACTCTTTTACAAATTCCTGTTCATATGCTAGCAGGCACAAAGTCTAGAAGGAGATTAATATAGACTTGTGCATTTCAAAAAGAAAAAAAGCTTCCAGCAAATTTCAATGAAGCTCCTCCCAAGTGTGTAGAATAATTAGCAAGCAACTATGAAAGATTTAACTTCCACTTGATTCATTTATGCGTGCACGCAAGCGTGAGCGCGCGCACAATATGAACAGAAATCCTGCAAATAGTGCTTAAAAACAAACCTCGTGAGTTTTCCCAGCTGGAACATTTATCTCCTTGTAGTCATCATTGTTTCTGTATAGAACAAAATAGATAAGTTCAAATTGAAAGTACTGATGCTAATTAGAAGGTGAAAACTGAAAAACTTACCTAGCTTCTAATGCACCAGCAGCTTCTGCTGAAATAAAGAAAGGGGAATTTGCAAATACCTCACTGACAATACAAACATTCAAATGAACATGAGAACAACTAATATAGATCACATAAAACATTAATTATTATCTATCATATTAAAATTGAAAATCCCAATTTTCCTTCTCCGTGGATTTTCTTTTATAAAAAAAAACCATTGTTTTCCACCAGTAAAAAACAGGGCATACAAGCCCTATCTCTTTTCATGTTCAAGTTTGGTCATAATTAGAGAATTTTTGCGTAAGGAAATCCAAATGAATATAAACAACCACATACTCTTGTAATATTGTAGAGTTTTGTTAATAAATTAATGCATGTTTTACTTTAAGTTTGAATGAATATTTTACCTCATTATGCTCAAGAAATGTTCTTTTACCATCTCTATTCTAAATCAGTATCGCCTCTCTAACTACTCATATCACAATAACCTTATTTCATCAATAAAAAGTTACACTTAAATCTTGATGTCTTCCTCCATCATGTAGCACCAAAAATCCCAAGATTCCAACCCTGACAATGCTCCCATACTGTTCGTAGCACAGTGCAGCCGCAAGAGTTGCTCATTTTCTTGATTTTTCACCCAATCATATCCCATTTATGGCACCACTTAAAACCCTAAACTCCTGTGTATTTTCCCAACAATTTCTGCATCAATTGATCTATCAAATTTGGCCCCCAACCTAGTGATTTGTTGGCCTCCATAGATAATCTACACTCTATCTTAATTTCTTGTAGCTAAGACAATAGTAAAAGAGAACCTTTTCAACAAAATTTCATCAACATGCCCCAAGAATCTTTGTTGACCTTCAACAACCCTGTAATTCCAATTTTACCCTACCTTAATCCACATTAGCAGATTTGTGTAAGCCCCTCCTACATCTCATTTTTCCTATTTTCTCAGAACATAAAAAATCACTAGTTTATGGAAAGAGAAATATCCCTTTAAACTCCAAGAGCATTTATCAACAGGATAGCAAAATGATGATGGTGATGGTTTTAGTAAATTAAAAAAAAAAACTAACGACGGCGATGCTAATGTAAATAATTGTAGAAGTAGCATCACCACCATCACAATAGAAGCACGAGCAATACCTGATGAAGGTGATGAACCTTCTGAACTCATAAGTGTAGACATCAACAGCTTGTTCCAGGACAGCAACTTGATCCCTGGTTCTGATAAAATATACACCACAGCACAAAGGCAAAAAAGCAACCCACGGAAAATGTCACAACAGCACTGGCTAAGATACAGTAAAACATATATCTAGCTTATGACAACATACTACATCTAAACATTAGAAAACTCAGTAAAGGCAGCAAGTTACCCACAATTTTTTAGCCTCAAATCTCCCCCAAGCAAGTTGAATGAATAGTCTAATCAAGAGAACCATTGCTGTCAGACTGTATAAAGATGGTCCGTAACGCTGTCTTTGCTCTTCCATGGGCCTATACATTTAAGATTTTGATCAAACATTATCAATTAGGTACCAGATTCATGTTGATTTCCATATATCTATTTGTCTGACAAGTGGCACTGAGCATATACAGTAATGTAAAGAGGAGTACAAAATACTGCCAAAAACATAAAGGTGCATACCCATTGTCATCATTTATTTGGCGAATGAAGTCTAGTAAAACCTGCATCAGATGAAGGGAGGAAGGCATCACGTCAGTTGCATGTGAACATTGATGCTTAAGTATGAAAAAAATGCCCAGGGCAAACAAAATTGATATTGCTAACCATCAGCTCCCAAAAAGATTAGACCAATGATACGTGCGGTACAGGGTCAAGTTGTAAATTTTCACCTCCTTTACTTATGTTTGGTACAAGTTATAGGGAACGAGTTAAACATTAACCTCATGGGGAGGGATAAGGAAATTTTTTGAGAGGGGGATTTTGGGTTCTGTGTCCTTTCTTTCTTTCTTTTTTTCCATTTAATACTATTTTTATTCTTTTTTTCCACATCTATTTTGGACCACAACTATAAATTATCTATTTTCTTTTTACAATTGCATTTAACCTAAAATTTGATTTTACCTTCACTAAGACCTACTATTATCTCTAATTTTCCCACCTCTAACTGAACATCCTTAACACTTCATCCCTTAATCCTTTTTCACACCTTCAACACTTCACTTTTAACTTTGCCCCCCTTAACATTTCCCCTTCAAAATTTTCACCCCATACCAAACACAACCTAAAAGGAAATACTTCAATGCCCCAACCAAAAAAAAAGATCAAACAACCTAGGCCAAAAGGGAGGTGAGGAGAAGGTAGGATTGTACCTGAGGAACTCCTACCAAGTACTTCACAAGAGTTTTATATACACCTGTTGCTGAACCAAGCTGTGCTAACTGTCTCCTCCTGGTAGGATACAGCATTTGGGTCAGAACTGTATAGCCCCTTGCATCATTTTTTTTATTTACAAATAATTATATACTTAACAATATGAAAGGTCATGCCAGCACACAACAAAGGATAAGACATCCTCCAAATAACCAAAAAAGAAAAAGCTAAACAAAATGAAAACAACAAAGCTTTCTGATCTATCGGCTTATCTTCTAATGAAATCACTTCAAAGATAGCAGGGCAGAGCACCTAAGTACCACAATCTGTAAAACAAAAACCAAGGTGCCTCACCTATCCATTTGTTGTCTCCACAACAGAGCGTATCGATCACGTATACTTCCACCAGAATTAACGAGCGCATCAACCTCTGCTTGCTTATTCCTTTCTGACCGCTCCCTTTGCTGTCTGATAAGCGTTCCCCGAAAATCTTGAGGCATGTAGGTCATGACTGAATGAAAGCAAGTTCTCAAACACCTTAGCAAACATCAGTACAAAAATCCTGGCAGTGGCCTAAACCATTCACCTCAGCTGGTATCTTGAATAACCAACAAGATAGGTTGAAAACCATGCATAACTATGATCCTCATGCCTATCACTAATTAATCAATCAATTCTATTCCTTTGGCAGAGGATAGCAGCCTGCTTGTATCAAGGTAATCCTCAAACAATTCTCAAATAAAAACAGAAGAAAGAAGAGACCAAGTCAACAGTTTCATCTATTTTCTCCACTCATAAACTCAAAGTTAGTTAGTGATCGAATTATGAAATCTGAGCGTTTGAGAAGTACAGTATAACTTCTCAAATTAAACTCAGTTCCGTGATTTATATCAACACTTTTCCTGTTACAAACTTAATCCACACTAATTATTAGTATTGAGTACATGTAATTCACCATTTTAAGATGGTTTGCACTCAGAGATAAACATTTACTAGTGACTAAACAGCCTACAACCTTTATCAGCAACCTGCTAGCAAGAATACAAAAGGAAAACTCTGATTTGCTAAGAAGTAAACTGCTGGCAAGTAACCCTGATAGGCTAGCATATTTCTCACCTAATGTCCCATTTCAGAACCGCATTGAAATTTTTTTCAGATATTGCAAAAACTAATCTGAATTAGTATAATTCTGTATTAACCCAAACTCCCAAAGGCAAAAAGATAACCGCCGTGATGCCATCTCTTCCAAGGCACTTAAAAATCAATCTCAGTGACCACATAAATCTGATTATAAAACCAAGCATGCATTGAATTCTGGTGTACTAGAAGATCATTCATTTATTTAATGCTAAGGTCAAGATTGGTGCACCGAGAAGAAATGGTAAATGGGATCAAGATTGTGAATAAGATGAATCGCCGCCGCATAAGTTTTAAAAAGGAAATAAAATGATCAATTCAGAAAACTCAAAGCATTTCAACAGAACAAATGAGTCAACATAGGCAATGCAGCATTCTTCTGAAAGATTAAAGTGGAAAATAATTGATGCATGGAGAAATAACCTGTGTTGAACACATGATCAGAATTCACAGCTTGGAAATCTTGCAATGCGTTCAAAGTCTTCTGAAACTTATATCTCATGTTGTTAAAAACAGTAGAGAGTTCACTGTCATCTTGAAGCTACAATTACATAACAAATAATGTAAGATAATGCAAAGAATTTGTGTAAAAAATAAAAGAAATTATAAAAAAAAATATGGAGGCTTACGGGCTGAGGGCAGTGAGATTCATGAAGCAAAAAGATAATTTCTTCCATGTGTTCTCGGTTCTTCCACATATTCTCATCAATTTTATGAGGAGACTCTCCTTCCGATTCTTTTAGCAATAAGCTTTCATCTAAAAATCAATCACCACCCACCCAAATAAATAAATAAACTGAACAATTATTGTTGTTGTAATTATTTTAAAAAAAAAGGGAAAAGAAAGGGAGTGAACCTTGAGAGGAGGGAGGAGAGTCCTTGAGCAAATCGGAGGTCATGGAGCGGATCTCCGAGGAAAGGCGAGAAACGTCGTCGGGGAGAGGGGTAAAAGGGTATTTGTCGTAATAAGATGCCAGGAAAATCCTGGTTATCGGCACCAGACCCTCTGTTGATGCCATTTCTAATCTAATCTGATCTCCAGGGAAAAAAAAAAAAAAACAACAACAACAACTTTCTGCTGATTTGAGTCAAATAACCAAACCCAATTACTATCAGAAAAATAAAAAAAGCGGTGAATTTTCGATAGAAGAAGATCGAAAATAATAATTCAATTAATTAAATGGATTTCAAGTCCAAGCTGCTCCTACTCCATCCTCCCTCTTATGCCGTAGTATATTCCTTTCTTTCTTTCTTTCTTTTATATCCTTTTCCTTCGTTTTATTTTCCTCTTTATATATTTATATTTTCATGTTAAAAATATTTAAGGAATTAAATTTAAAAGAGGCGGCGTGTAGTGCAAGGCTGTCGCTTCTCGCTTCGCTTCAATCTTCCGTCATTGGAAGTTCGTTACTAACAGAAGAGTTGACAAGCGTTGCTTTTCTGTTCTTCTTTTTAACTTTTTATTCAATACTCCTCCTATTGATCGAAGTAGAGTTAGGCTCTGGCGCAAAACAGCCCAAGTAAAGATGAGGCCCGAGGGATTTATTTTTGGGCCCATAAGCCCAAATATATGCCTTTGGATTTGTCATAATAACCGAGCAAAGCCCATAGTCCAATTGGGGAAAAGAAGAGGAGAGCGAAATGGAATGAAGATAAAAAAAACCTTCAATAGAGAGACGTTAGAATATAACACACCCAATTTTTCTTTATTTTCGAAAACAAGCAAAAATAAAAGCAATGGGTGGTGGTGGAGGTGGAGCTGATGGTGGTTCAGACATTGCACTGCATCCCGAGAAGGTGAAGATTGTAGCCACATGTTTGGTGGTTGCGGTTGGCGTATCCCTCTTAGGGTTATATCTCAAGTCCGGCGCCGAATGGAGGTCTAATTGGTCATTATCTTTAAACAAGAAGAAGAAGAAGAAGCCAATTCGAGTGTACATGGACGGCTGTTTCGACATGATGCACTACGGACACTGCAACGCCCTCCGCCAAGCACGCGCCCTCGGAGATCAATTGGTGGTGGGCGTTGTTAGCGACGACGAAATTATAGCCAATAAAGGTCCTCCAGTGACACCTGTCCATGAAAGGATGATTATGGTGAATGCGGTGAAATGGGTGGACGAGGTGATTTCAGATGCGCCATACGCTATAACTGAAGACTTCATGAAGAAGCTTTTTGATGAATATAATATTGATTATATTATTCACGGCGATGATCCTTGCGTCCTCCCTGATGGCACCGATGCGTATGCGCTCGCTAAGAAAGCTGGCCGTTACAAACAGATTAAGCGCACTGAAGGCGTTTCCAGCACGGATATCGTTGGTAATTTATTTATTTATTTATTTTTATTCCTTTTTTAAAAAAAAAGAAAAGAAAAAAGATATGTGTGTCTGTGTGTGTATTTCATGGAATTATAGTTGTTGTTGTTGTGAATAAATAGGTCGCATGCTTCTGTGTACTCGAGAGAGATCCATTAGTGACAGCCACAATCAGTCGTCATTGCAAAGGCAGTTTAGCCATGGGCACAGCCAGAAATTTGAAGACGGTGGATCTGGAAGTGGAACTCGGGTTTCTCATTTCCTTCCTACTTCACGCAGAATTGTACAATTCTCCAATGGCAAGGTATCCAGTTAGTTACTCATCATTCTGCCAATAACAGTAATTTCATTATTAGTTTTCCACATCTTTAGTGATTCCTTGCTTGCTGCACTTTACTGGGTATTGCTACCAAGAGCCGGTAAACCTTGCGCCTTTTCCTGTGTGGAATCATGTTCTGCAACTAACTGGGTGGCGTTCATTTCATCTCAAACAAGCACTAGGCATTATGCAATGCTTGAGTCCTCATTTTGTTGTGTAACTTTTGTGCCTCTCACAAAAGCTAGGACCTTGTAACCTGGTACCCACCATTTGTTCAAATAGAAGCTGGTAAAGTTCTATCGTAAAAGTGGATTACTTTACTGATCACAATGAAACAAGATTTATATCTAGTTCGTCTTTATTGCGTTCTCCATATTCTAAGTGAATTTCTGCTGTTTTTATGCAAATATTATGATATCCACAATGCCATTTCTCAACCAATTTTCTACACAAGTGATTTCAGGGGCCAGGGCAGGATGCTCGCATAGTTTATATTGATGGTGCGTTTGATCTCTTCCATGCTGGACATGTCGAGGTGTGTTATGCTTTTCCTGTGTCTTCTCATGCCTGTGCCTGTTGAGATACAAGTGGCTAATTTTTTGGACTTCAAACTTTTCTTCTTCTGTTCGTATGGAATAAATTCAATCTACCATTGATTTCTACACCTTCTAGTTATTCTTCCCCAATTATGTGTGAAGTGCATCTTTTTATTATCCATTTGCACTTGCTTTTTTTTACTCTTTCGTGCTTGTGATGATCCTCTGACTAGTTTAAGAAAAATGGAAGGAAAGATGAGCTACTTGCAAGTCATGTCAGCCTTACACTAGGGGTTGGGAGTGAGCCTTGTGTTGTTTACTCTGAGCATTGATATGTCAGAGAATCATGTTTAAGATGATATTGGTTGCTGATCACCAAGGTTTTTCATGGATAAACCAATATAAAGAAACTTGTAAATTAGATTGTTGGGAGAGACATTTTGAACTCAATGTTTTAAATTAGAAGCAATAAAGCTGTAATATGTTGATGCTAGTTTGTCATGACAAGAAATGGAACATGGTGAATGATGGCTTGGAGGTTAGAAAAATTGATATGTTTCGCTATATTATCAATATTTATTAAGAAGGTTGATGTTGATTAGGGAGCAGTCTATAAACTAGTGAAAGGTGGATAAATCTAGAAAAAGCACCTTTGTTGTTGTTTGATTATGGCAGTTCATTGATATAGTTAGGTCAGGTTTGAGCCTATAATTGTATCATACCTAACTTCTAATATTTTATAAATTGTAAACATGACCCATTCAATTTTTTTTGGACCCAAGCGGGTTGGATATATCAGGTTAAATTAATTTTTGTGTAGATATTACAGATATTCACAAGTTGGGATTATATTGCTAATTTTATAAGTTTGATTTAGAGGCGGATCTACGGTATGTACTGTAGTTGTCATGACATCCTTGATGTTAGGTCTAATTTTAATACTTTACACCATTATTAAATTCTAGTTACCGTCCCTAGCAAAGAGATGAGCTTATTTTTATCACTTGATTTAGAGGCGGATCTACGGTATGTACTGTAGTTGTCATGACATCCTTGATGTTAGGTCTAATTTTAATACTTTACACCATTATTAAATTCTAGTTACCGTCCCTAGCAAAGAGATGAGCTTATTTTTATCACATTAAATAAATCTAATAGGAAGCTCACTAATAATAACTTTGAAGTCAAAACATTTCTAAATAAAATAAAAATAATGTTTAATACACAAACTATCAAATATAAAGACAACAGAGTATAGAGTATACAAGTTGGGTCGGGTTGATCGGGTTTTTAAAATTATAACCCGCCACCTGACCTGCGATATCCATTTTTTAAGTTTTTTAACCTGCTATCATCTGTAATATCTATTTTTTAGGTTTTTTGACCTACTATTATCTGTAATATCCATATTATTCGATTTTGATGGGTTGAGTCAAGTTAGATAATGCAAATATTACAAATATACCAGGTTTTTTTTAACACCCCTAGTTTGATGTTTGCTGATTCATGAGCATTATGTTTTAAGAATGCTGTAAAATGAAGTTATGATCTACGAACCTAGTGTCGACTTTGGAAAACAAAGGGGTAATGAGTTCAGAAGCAAGCGCAGGAAGGCAGGGATGCCTTGATAGATGAGTGAAAAATAAAAGACAAATAAAAAAGAGCTTAGTATATGTTAAAAGTGGCACCACTTGATGCTGAAACAAGGGAAACATCCATATGCCTTGCACTTGTGGTTACTCAAAATTATGTCAACAGTTAAAAAAAAAATTAATGAGAGAAATCACAGTAACTCGTGACTAGTAGACTGGAAAGAAAGCTTTTGTATGATAATGTCCTGGATTGTATGATATGGTGCAAAGAATTTTGTCCAGTTCATTCCATCTAGCTAAGCTTAGTTGGCTAAAGTGAGTGGTGTGTGCCACTATGTGAATAATGACCATTATCTATTGTTTAGATTCTCAAGCTTGCTCGTGCGCTTGGAGATTTTCTTCTTGTTGGAATACACAATGATCATATAGTCAGGTAGCGCTCGGTGTTCTGATGTCTTTACACCCTATTTCCATACTTCCTGGTTTTGTCTTTGCTTTCTTGGAATTTACTTTGCTGCTTTTATATTTATATTATGTGCCATATGCTAGCTTGTTAAAAAAAGAAAAAAGGAAAGTGTTCTGCTTCAAACCCTAGAAAATAGCCTCTTGTAACATTATAGGGACATTGATCTCCACTAATGGAGACTAAAAGATACAAATAGGTAAGCCTACTGTTTAAACATTTGCTTTGGGGACACTGATGAATAAACTAGGAATGCCCTCCATGCCTGGGTAAAAGACGTATAATTTAAGTTGAATGAGACTAACAATTCTAAACATGTGCTTTGGGGACTAAGAAACTGTTTGGGAATGCGGTGCAAACCACGTTCCCAAAAAATTCAAAATTTTTTTTTTTTTGGCTAAAATTTAATATGGTTTGTACGTTTTGGATCGTTTTGATGTACTGATGTCAAAAATGATTTTTAAAAAATAAAAAAACATAATTAGTATGCATTTCGACACGAAAAGTTATTTGAAAAGCAACCGTTACCACACTACCAAACACATTATAAAAGATACAAATAGGTAAACCTTCATGGTGTTACTATTTAAAGATTTGCTTTGGGGACACTGATGAATATACTAGGAATGCCCCTCCATGCCTGGGTAAAGACGTATAATTTAAGTTGAATGAGACTAACAATTCTAAACCAGGAAGGATGATTTTCTGCACCATACAAAATGTTGAGATGACAATGAACTAGGAAAAGATGCTAATTATATTAATCTTATGGTAATTAAAAGATTTGAATGGGCAGTGCATCACAGCTTACTGTAACACTATTGAATGGACTATGAATGTTGGTTGTTAGTGTTGGTTTGCAATGCCCATAGTTGTGTTTCTCACTAGCCCTGGGCAAGAAATACAGAAGCCACGTGAAAATTTCAAAACTTGAAAAAAATAACATTCCAGAATATAAAAGGAACCTTAGGATTCAATAAGTCTATAGTGACAAGAAACTATTAGTGAGACTCATTCTTTATTCAACAAATTTTTGAAAGATCATAGGAATGAAGTGGCTAGAGGATGGGAACAGTACCCACTTTTATGATCATTAATTCAAACCGTTTCTAGTAGTGCTGCTTTTTAACAACAAATTTCAGTCATGTTAGTGGTAAAATTATAGCTTAGTAGTTTCTTATTCAATTAAATAAATAGTAGAATTGACATATTGGGAACAAATTCTTAAAAGTGCTAGAATCCAATTGGAGGGCATCTCATCATTGTTAAGAAATTCAATTGGAGTGGATCAATCAGCTCTAAAGAAACTGCCAAATTTTCCAAAGCACTTTGATGCAGGACAAAAGAAATTTAAAGCTAAAGAAAAAAGAAAAGAAGAAGCCAAAGAAAGAGAAGAGAAAGTTGAAGAAGAGAAAGAATGGGGTTGGAAAAGTCTGCAACTCTGCAAATTTTATTTAATTCATCAAAAATTGTCTAACATTTAGAAAAATAACATATAAATATTAAAACTAACTAGAATAGACAATTGGGCTTATAGCCCACTAAATAAAATATCCAACAATAATTAAATCAATATCAACAAATAAACTTAAATAAAATCCTAACTTTTGTTTAGTCTACATTTAGGCTATAGTTCTACCTTTCAGTTGTGTCAAGCACTTGCTCTGGAAATTTTAATTTGGTTGCTCACCCAATCGATGGTTGCAGATATTTAGCCTCAAGGGAAGAATACAGAGTTTTGTGGAAATATTTTATGAATACACTTGGAAGTTGTATATTCTCAGAATCATATGAGTTCTTAGAAATTTGGCATCGCATGTTACTATTGAGAAAATTTTGGATGACCTTGTGCTTCAGTGATGGCTGCTTGATTTTAAGTGCAGCTATGATGCTGCCTGGAATTATAGTGCTACTATACATAGAAATTGAAAGACCTCGAGCTTCAGTAGCTTGTTAAAACTTGTCTTCAGATGTCATCTTATTTGTGTATAGTGTATAGTGCTGAACTTTTCTCAGGAAAGCTACAATAATATTATTGTAATTGGATAGTAGTAAAATTCTATAGTCTGAAGAATCATTCATGGATTTTACTTTGTTATGCTTAATTGTTTAAGCCTCAATTAGTTGACTAATATCTGAGAGTGTTTCCCGGATGGTTTCTGCAGTTCAAAAAGAGGAGCACACCGTCCTATTATGAATCTTCATGAACGAAGTTTAAGTGTGTTGGCATGTCAATATGTGGATGAGGTGATTATAGGTGCTCCATGGGAAGTATCTAAAGACATGGTTAGTATGTTATTAACTTATTCTTTGTTCTTGTTTTTCCATTTGTGGAATAAATAAGTGATCTTTTTTTAGTTTCCTTCATCTTTATAAAAATGCCAAGTAAATTTTCTAGACATTGCTGACTTTGTCAATATGCTTGAAATCCCAGCAGATATACATATTACTGTTCATTTGTAATGTCCTTAATATGTAATAATGCCACAAGCACACATCATATAATTTGAATAAGCAGTAACAGGCATGAGTGCCGTCTTTTTATTCCTGTCTTGGCATGTGCTGTTTTTCTCAGTTTGCAGTGGCTGGCTATTTCACTACCTGATTTGGTATTTTAAATTCTTGGTGGAACTTGAGCATGTGCTGGCTATTTCACTACCTGAGAGGAGATCCTTGTCTCCTCCTCCTTTTCTCCTCTTCTTCTTTTCTATGATGATTTTGAATGGGTAGGCTCTCTTTCTAATGTGTGAGTGGAATCCAAACATAGGTGATAAGCGTGCCAACTAAAACTAAACTAACAGGCGCCCATGACTTCTATGGGGAACCTATGTAGATTATTTCGGTGGAAAATAAGTCAAAGCAAGATGAAGGGTGGCCCTCCTCCTCTGCTCTCCCCTCTAGGAAGGGGGGAATGACCATATTATGAAGATTTGGCCCTGATTTGGCATGCATCCTTAACATTAAACATTATAGCTCCCCATCTGGTCTTTGCTTTCCTGAGGGAAGCAGACCTCAAACTGCCTTAAAACTTGCAAACCTGGCTCCTATCAGTTCTCAGATTGTTCAATCATATTCTTGGTGCGTGCTTAAGAAAGTTTTTGCTCTGGTAATCACTACCAGTGTTAAGTCAGATGTGTGAGGCCTGTTATGATTTTTATTTCTTTTCTTCTCTCTTTCTCTGCTCATAATTATGGTGATCTTTTAATTAGTCAACTTTTTTATTTCTTGTTTAGCCTTTTTTAGCTGATTTTTCTAGACTTGATGCAAATCTGCAGATTACAACCTTCAACATCTCTTCAGTTGTCCATGGGACAGTTGCAGAGAACAATGACTTTCTGAAGGTAAATCATACATGTAGCTAGAAGCTCAGCAGGACTGGAAACACACAATCACCTACTAATTAAGAAGTTGCTTACATGCTTCTCTTTAGCCTTGCAGGAAAAAGACAATCCTTATGTTGTGCCAATCAGTATGGGTATCTTCCAAGTTTTGGATAGCCCTTTAGATATTACAACCACCACGATAATTAAAAGGATTGTATCAAATCATGAAGCATATCAGGTTCACCTATTCCCCTATCATGCTATCTTCTGTTGACAAATTGTAGAGGAGTCTTTTGATTATAGAGACATACTCACAAGAACAAATTGTTTCTTAAGATTGGGAGATCATTTTGGAGCCACAGGGATTGAATGCTTATTTAGTGCGTGCTTGTTCTGGTTAAAGCTCACAGAAGTGTATCTTTGCTATGCAGAAACGTAATCAGAAGAAGGCAGCAAGTGAGAGGAGGTATTATGAGGATAAAGCTTATGTATCTGGTGATTGAGTCTCCACCAAGCCTTGTGGGTTGTTGACTGAGCGTTGATGTTGTTAGTGGTACCGCTGTAAAGAAGTTACCTGAGCGCTAACATCACATGCAGCCCAATGAGGTTGTGATTTGTGGTCGAGATCACACGCTATTATTCGCTTCTTTGTCAGGCAAATGATCTCTTGGAATTAGATCCAGGATACCAATAGCAAAATTGAGGGGCTGGATTGTTGAGTTTTTTAAGAAATCCACTCGGGCATTATCCGAGGCACTCTCGGTTGGACGTTCATATTTGTTAGAAGTTGATCATATATATGTTGCCCTTATGCTGTAACTAAACGCAGGCCCAGGTTGGGATTTTAAAGAATGTAATTCTTCCCTTCTCTCTATCTTTTCGTTCAATTTGATTTTACATTTTAAAAATACTTTCAAAAAAAATTAAAAAAATTATATTTTTTTATTTGCTTCAAATTAATTTTCTTTAAGTGTCTTCGAATCATTTTGATGTATTAATATTAAAAATAATTTTTAAAAAATAAAAAAATTATTTTAATATATTTTCAAATAAAAAATATTTTAAAAAATAATTAAAATAACATTTTCAAACAACACTTTCAAGTCCGGAAAAAATATTTTTTCGTCCCCAGGCTAGTCTAGCGGTTGTAAATTAACTATCAAACCTTGACAAGTTGGCAACATTGTTTGATCGAGGGTGTGAAAATAAACTTTTTTCTGCTAAGATTTTGTTAGTTTGGGCTGGGCTTGAATCGGTTAGAATCGGGTAGATATAGTTAGCTGCTAGTGGGCGATGGAAATATGGGTGGCTAATTGCGCCCTTACTATTACTATCATTATCATATATAGGGCCTCTTAATGAGCTCGAAAGAAGGTCATGGTGCCTGCATGATTTACCTCTTTGCAATCTCTAATCGTGTGGAGGCAATATGTGCCCACTTTTCTCTGGGAATCCATCCTTTCATGAAGGATAATTACTTCTCCGCTCAGGATTGGAAAAAACTTCCTCCTATATATATATATTATGCTTTATATGTATGTGTGCTCGAGAAAACCATGATCATTTTATGAAAATCAATCAAAACCTTGAGCTAATGACTCAAGAAAAGAGCATGAGTAGAGAATATTATTAGTTTTGAATTCTGTTGCGTGTTTTAATTAATTGTTTTATGCATTAATATATAAACTACAAGATGGGTTTGAATCCATATATGATTAATTAAGAACACAAAAAAGGAGAAAAGGGCTTACTGCTGATGCGATCTAATACAATCACAAAAGCCATGATAAGGTGTGTGTCGAAACCAGGCTGTACCACCAAGCTGAACACATCATCGCTCAGTAAAATGGTAGTGTTGCTCACTCTCTTCCTAGATATCCTTGCCACTACTTCTCCGGTACAAGTCTTGACGATCTTGCAATCTCTCGACCGGAATGATCCCTGAATCTTGAAATCTGGCATGTTTTGATCATGACGACGACCACCTAATCGTGTTCCCATGAAGATCTCTGCTACATGTTTGCGGCCTGCAGCGTGGAAATCTGAAAGCACTGACGGGCTCCTCATTGAGAACACTTTGGACGTCCTTTCACACCCGTCTTGATCTCCTCGGTATGCATTCCACTGGTATTGCATGCTTAGCATCTGATAACATCAACAACATCGAATCAGGCCATGACACGAGGAGTTGACATAGCAAAAATAAAGCCTTGATGAACTAGTTGATACACATTATACGTACGTACCTTGGGTTTCAAGGAAAGTAAGGCATTGCCAACCCCGTCCATGAGGACAAGACCATAACCATTCTTCCTGGAATAATTGTCAACCCTGAAGACTAATGTCCCATGTGGGTCGAAAACAGTGAATCCATCGGTACCCTGGAAGCTCATGCTGGATCTCTTCCATACGGTGAGCATTACAGATGGATCAGCTGGTAACTGATCACTACGTTTATCATCATCATCATGAAGTGGCCGCGTCCTGCTGCCTAATTTGTGATTCTTAAACAACAAATGGCCATGGCATCTGCTCTGATCAGAAGGATGAATCCTGGACATGGTGTGATTGATCTGTTTCAAATTAATTTATTAAATAGACGGACTATATATGTTTTTGATACAATTAAGGATATATAGCAGATCGAAGGTGAAGGGTGATGAATGCAATGCAAATATGAAGTTATTGTGCAAAATGGGGAATTGTCCTTTGTTTTATACTGAAACTTAGGATTATGATGATGGGCAACAGCAAGTACGGAGGTGGAAACAAAGACCCTTGTCTCGGATGAATGTCTAGCTCAGTGGCTTACACAACCACTTTCTCCGTAGGGTCCCTCTCTTTATGTATAAAATATGCTACTGTATGTGCCGCCGTAGCTGACATAGTTTTCTTTTTATCTTTTTTTTCTCTCGTCTCTTTATTCAGTAATTCTTATTTATTAACTACCACAGAGTATGCATAGTAGAGTTGTAAAAAGACTAAAAGGTATGCCTTTTTTTAATTTGTTTTTTAGATTTAAGTTTTAAAATTAGCATTCAACAGAAATTACTTTCCTTTTAAGTTTTTTAACTATATATATTGATGGGAAAAAAGAAAAAAAAAATTTCTAATTAACTAAAATACCATTTAATTAAATTCTAGTTAGGAGATGTACTGTCTATTTTAATTAATTTGAATCATATATATCATATAGCATATGCGCAACTAGGTACGTATCTCTATGCATATTACTAATTAATTAATTAATATTATGCGAGAAAGGCCTTGCATGAGCTCCATTGCATAATCATGAACTGAGATAAAAGAGTTTGCTTGTCGACAATATTGATCTCTTTCTCTTGTTAAAACAGGAGCAAAATTAATTTCTCTTAAATATGACTGAAGTGTCTGCCTTCCTGCCTGTGTAGTTCCCGGTCCTTTGAACTAGCAAGTGCTTGGAGATGGACATGCACAATGATGTTGTTTCGGGGTCGGGACACCGTGAGGCGCATTTTGGTCGAGCATTTAGCCGGAATAATCATCTCCCTTTTCCCCATGGCATCATCATAAAAACACTAATACTATCTTTTTTTAATCCTCATTTATCGATCGTGCATGGCCCTAGCTAAAACCATAATGGTTTTCCACCCTTTATAATTAATTAATTAATTAATAATAATTAAGCTGGCTCCAAGTCCAGGCATAATACAGCCCGTGACGACCCCTTTGTCGTGATAATGAAAATCTCGGTTCTCTCGTCACAAAATATGTGAATATCTATTATATTATAGCTACCAACTTGTAAATCCCAATTCATTAGAGTTCTAAAATTAAGAACTAGGAATTAATTAGATTGCTACTTTACCCTATACGTAACCCGCGTGCTTTAGTTGGAACCAATGGGTTCCTTTGTTTTCTTGCCGTCTGTCCTGTTTCATAAAATTCTTCTCACAGGATTTCGACAGTACTGGTTTCCATGGTATTATCATACCCACATGAAAACCAAATTCGAATAAGAACAAGGAGAAGGAGGGTAGAGATTGGAATGATAGATATGTGCTCGTCAATTGAAGGGCGGTTTAATCGAACATTAACAATTTGAATACTTGTGTTAGTGATTGTAAAGTAAGGGTTTAACACTTAATTAATCATGCAACTTGGTAAAGTGCCCCATGTTTTGAGTCACGAAAGCACTAAGTGATTGTGGGATCACATTCTCTCCATCCATCTAATTAATTAATTAATTAATGCCATTTCTTAATTAATTAGGATAAATTTAAGTAACAGAAAGATTCAGATCTAATTGTATTTAATTGGGGACTGACATCTCTTAGGACAGGAATATATGTTTCTCAAAGTATATATATATATACAAGTCTGTGGTAAGAGTTTGATACGTATAACTAACGAAGAACAAGATGCAAATATTAAGAAATTTAGTAGTTGGCTATAGGCTAGCTTGCATCAAATTTTAACCCAAACTTGGAGCGCCTACTTAATTTTATGTATATTCCTGACTCCTGAGCAGTTTCCGAAGTTTCCACCAGTACAAATACAATTGAATTGCACAGCAGATTAAAGCTGTGTTGGCGTCATCTAGTTGAAAAAAGGAAGATCAAATTGAGTTCCATCTCGTGTTCCGATTCAAAACTCTTCAGGAAAGGGAAGCAGCATTTATTGTTGAAAATATTGATTTCATGATTAAAATGGCTAGAGAGATCATTCATGGAAAGTAGAAAAGATGATGATTAGTATCATTAAAGTTTTATTTAAGATGTGTTTAAATCCTATTGGGAATTTTAAACGCTTGTGAACAATGGGAGGATTAACTATGGCCCAACTTTACCCATATATATATCCACTACTTCTAAATTTTTTTTAAAAAAAATAATATACAAAAAGAGAAACTTCATTTAACAATAAAATAAATTTAAATAAGTAGAATCAATTTAAAAAGAATTGTCTATATAATAGGTCAAGATTTATATCTCTAATCACCAGACACATTATAAAGTATTGATCGAAACCTTAATAAATTATAAAATGTACCCAGTGATCCAAAGCACGAGTATGAATTACATCTTTGTGTTCAGACACATCACGCATCTCATTGCTAAAATTGGATCAAGAAAGGGTGTTTCAACTCTTAAGAAGCACAATTGACCTAGTTAACTCAAAATATTAATCTTTATATTGAGTCTCGGGTGTTCGTATATCCCAAATCAACATCGTCATAGGTGCCCCTAGAGGCACAAAATAAAATAGATATACTCAACAGACATATCCTAACATCAAATAATCCACCTGCCTTTCATACAATTGATATAAAGCATTAAATGCTCACATGTTTTCATGTCATAGTTAGTCCTAAAAAATATATTTAGGGTATGTTCATATTTAGTAGATGATCCATATGATATTATCTCTTTCATTCAACCATGAATCACCAACTATTCAGGGTTGTTATCTCAAATGATTGCTACTAAAATAGGTATGAAATATTTTCCCCACTCTACTTTTATTTCCATGCAAGTTGGGTGGTTCATGGTAATATAAAAGTTTATTTAGATAAGACAAGTTATAATTCTAGAATATTTATTAGTGCATATTTTTCTTTTTCTTGAGTTTTTGATTTTACATCTCTTTTAAATTTTATTAACTCATATATTACATAACTTATTAGGTTTTATTATTTATGTTAACTTAAGTATTAAATGGTCTTTTAAACTCAATATGAGATTTTTTTTTTCATATACACGTTTACAAGTCCAATATTCTAGCTATTTCCAATCTATTTACTCATTCATCAACCATAAAAAATTTAAATCTTATGAGTTTTTTTCTCAAAACCTCATCACTATACACACCAAATTAATTACTATGTATTTGAATGACATTTATAATTCAATATCTTAGTTGAAATTAGATTTTATAATTATAGTTAACTGAAAGAAATCAAACCAAACCAAGATATAAATAAATAAACAAATAAATTGATTTTTCTATCTCTAGATGGATTGTTCAATCAAAAAAACCTTAAAAAAACATATAACTTTAGAGAATTACAAAAATTATACCCTTCGCTTTTTTATATAAGGACATTTTGCTGTATTGATCACATTCAAAGATTTCTATTTGAACATTTGTTCTTTGTATTTATAATTAATTTTAAAAAAGAATGTGAAAAATAGACATGTACACAAATGTAAAAGCACATTCTTGTTAATCTGAAAACGAACTTGGTGAACCATGTACATGAGTTTGTATGTTTTTTAATTAGGTCTGTGTTCAAGTTTTGCAATGCTAAATTTCTGCTTGGGTGCGATTGGTTCATAATTCAAATAATATATCATATTTGAAGAGACCTTGCAAGAGTTTGAGTAAGAATTAAAATTAATAGAGGTTGAATAATCAAATTACAATGTGATCAACAAAGAATCGATATTTCATGAGGATCAAATTCGTATCATCGATCGAAAGTGAAGTTACCATTATATATACCAAGTCACGAATGCCATGAGAAGTGAATTAATGGCTTCAAGATGAACATAGCCAGCTTTTACATCACATGATGCAAGCAAGCAAGCAGGGGAGGAGAGCCACAGCCTCTTTTCCATCACTTGAAATCACTAGATCTCTTGATTTCTTGTCTCTCTGCCAGAAAGAATTAACAGGCAACACTACGTACGTACCAATGTCCTCCCGGCCCCTACCTAATTCTTAATTAATGGCCTCACGCAGCACGAGAATTAAGGCTCGCCGATTGGCGCAATGGGGACCTAAAACGATGATGGCTAGCTTGAGCCTCTTGGATAAAAATTTTTTATGCATGTGACCTAGCTGCTAAGGCAGCTCTTGTTGGATTAATATGTACAGGTAATCAAGGGGTCTTGCCTAAATGATCGTAAGTTATATTAGTTAATTTACTTGATAGATTATTACAGACTTAATTATTAGGTGGTATGTGCTTGTTAGTTAATCACAATATCATCCTTGCTAAAATCCCATTAACTTTCCAGGAAACCAATTAAGTAAAAAGAAATTGACAAGTCGTCCTCAAAACAAAGAATGTTTATATATATATATATATAGTGGGCCATGCACGCCGGTCTCAGCAAGGAATTGCCGTCCTGGTGAGGTTCGCGCGCATCTCATAATAATATTTTTGGCATAAGATGAGAAAGAGCAGGTGTCCATCCGATGATCTCATCATCTCAGCATCTTAAGAGATCGACACATTATGAATTTGCTTTTCATAAGTTCTATATAACCTCTCTTTTTCCTCTGACTTTTGCCAAACGTGGGGAGGGATGGATGGGGCTAGGATAAGCAGTAGTACGTCCGTGGTTTTCAAGTAAGCAACCTTGAGTAAGTGCTTTTCCAGACATATCATGACTTCTCTAAAAATTAATTCGTAAAACAACTTTACATAGGTATGCATGCGCATGCATGATTCACCACCACCACTGATTCACTAAAATTGATCAGTTCGAATATCGTTTCTAATGGATAAGAGTATAAATTAACGATAAATTGAACAATTCGAATATCGTTCACCACCACCATTTAATTAAAACCTCATAATTATTGATTTCAACTCCATGGCAATTTCAAACACCATGCATGTTGGTACGTATTCGATTTTAATCTTATTTGGCTGGTTTAATTCCGTGTTGAATTTTAATGGATAGCTAGAGAGTTTTGAGAATGGATACTCTTAGACTAGTCTTTGAATACTACTTAATTTTTGGTGGGATAAAATACTTACCTTCCTATCAATTTATTTCATAGAACAAATTAATCAGTGATAATATAATCTAATATGCTTATGAATATAAGTTTTTGAATGTTTGGATACACGATTACTTAAGTATTTTTTTTATCTATAGTTCATGAAGTTGATTTTTTTATTTTTTATTTTTGTGAGTGACCATTTCCATTTATTGTTATATATCTTATGATAAGCTACGTACTATAAGAGTAAAAGAATAAGTCTACATATCTTCAGCAATAGCTCCCCGTATACTTAGGATAATTGCTTCCTTAATCTCAGGACATTTGTTTCCTTCTCTGTGTATAATTCTTCTTTCCTATTCTGATTGTAACTCTCATTGTAGTCACTATATCAAGCATTGTTGTAGTACAAGTAAATCATCTTTTCATAAAACCCTACATGGTATCAGAGCCGCCACACTCCCACGAGCATTCATCATCTATTTTCATGGCAGAAACTTAAGAAAACACAGCCACAGCCACTATTGTGACCAACCCTGCTATCACAACACCAAATTCATTGATTGCCATCAATGCTGCAGCACAATTGACCCTCAAACTCACGCCAATAAACTACCTAACATGGCATGCTCAGTTCAATGCCCTTCTCATTGGCTATGATTTTCTGCGATATGTAGATGGCTCTTATCAGGAACCACCCAAACGTTTGCATGATGCACCTAATCCTGCTCACATGTTTTGGGTTCGCCAAGATCAGTTATTGATGCACTCAATCATCGCTTCTGTTTCAGAACAAATCATGCCACTCATTGCATCTGCAACAACCTCCCATATGGCATGAGAGAAACTGAACACTCTCTATACAAACCGTTCAAGATCACGTGTAATGAGTCTCAAGGAACGACTCACTCCTACCACCCGTGGCTCCAGCTCTGTGGGTGAATTTCTTAATACTATGCGAAGCATATCTGATGAACTATCAATCATTGGTGAGCCTCCCAGTGATATTGATTTAGTAGTTCGTGTTCTCAATGGTCTTGGTCCTGCGTTCAAAGAAATTGTTGCAGCCATTCGTGCACGTGACAACCCCATTAGCTTTGAAGATCTTCACGATAAACTTGTTGAATATGAAAACTTTCTCAAACGTGAAGAGGTGCGTTCTGTATCTCCTCCAATCACAGCTCATGTCACTCAACGATCTGGCCAATCCAACACCTCCACTCCTAGGCACTATCACAACAACAAAGTCTCTTCCAATAGTCGTGGATATCAATCATTCTCTAACTCCAATCATGGCTACCAAGGTGCATATCAGCCTCCACGAAAACGTCCAGGCCAAAGGTACAAAGGATTCTGTCAACTATGTGATCAACAAGGACACAATGTCAAACGTTATCCTCGAGTTCGCCATATTACCTCTAGAACTCCTACTACCAATTACACCATTATTGCCTCTTCGAAGTCACCAAACTAGCTTTTTAATTCTGCAGCGTCCCATCATGTCACCGATGATCTCACCAATCTCTCACTCACCTCGGCTTATGAAGGTTCGAATGCTATTGTTATAGGTGACGGCACAGGTTTGAAAATTACTCATGCTGGTCATGCAACTCTCCCAACTCCATCCAAAAATTTTGCCTTATCTAATGTTCTGTGTGTTCCTTCCATCAGAAAAAATTTACTTTCAGTTTCCTAATTTTACAAATCTAATAACACCTCAATTGAATTCTTTCCTGCTCATTTTTTAGTGAAGGATCTACGCACGGGGGCGACTCTCATTCGAGGCCGGAATAAAAATGATGTGTATGTGTGGCCTGAATCGTTATCTCCTCTGACATCATTCCATGCTTTTGTTGGTATTAAAGCCCCACTGATAGACTGGCATCGACAGCTTGGCCACCCCTCCTCTCGTATCCTGCATCACTTTATTACCTCCTGCACTCTTTCCCTATCTACATCCTCTAGTAATATTATTTGTGACTCATGTCTCTGTCATAAAAGCCAACGACTTCTTTTTTATATATCCTCTCTTAAAAGTCATGGTCCATTAGATTTAATTTACAATGATGTTTGGGGCCCAACTCCAATTACTTCCACTAAAGGTTATTGGTTTTATGTCATTTTTGTTGATCATTTTATAAAATATATTTGGTTCTACCCTCTTTATCATAAATCTAATGTTTCTCTCATTTTTCCCAAATTCAAAGTCACAGGCATTAATCAATTGTTTCCGTATACTCCGATAATGGAGGTGAGTACATCAAACTTAAAGACTATTTTGCTACTCAAGGCATTAATCATCTCACTACTCCTCCCCACACTCTTCAACATAATGGGACTGTTGAACGTCGTCATAGGCACATTGTGGATACAGGTCTCATAATGCTTCATCAAGCCTCCCTCCCTCTTTCTTTCTAAACCCATACCTTTCAAGCTACTACATTTCTCATTAATCGTTTACCCACTCCTGTTCTTCAGCTTAAATCACAATTTGAATCCCTTTTTAGAAATTTGCCAAATTATCTCAAGCTTCGTATCTTTGGGTGTTTGTGTTACCCATGGCTACAACCATATGCCAAACACAAACTTGACCCTCGCTTGTGTCCTTGTGTCTTTCTTGGATATTCCCTCACTCAAAGTGCCTACAAGTGTTTTGATCCTACTACTCAAAGATTATTTATCTCCCGTCATGTCTGTTTTATTGAAACTGCATTCCTATTTGTTGCCTCCTCTCATGCATGTCCATCCTCCCCTTCTCTGCCCACCTAGGCATTATCATTTGACATTCCTTCCCCGCCTCTAGTTCCTCCCTCTTTCTCCACTCCTTCTCTCCTCTAGTCGGCCATGCCAGTCTCCTCCCCTGCAGCACTCTCATCTCGTCAACAGCAGGCCACCGTGCACCCATGTCAGCTTTCACCCCCTGTGCTGATCCCTCTTCAAATCCTGCATACCTGTCATTGCCATCACCATCACCATCCCCCACCCCAACACCTCCACCACCCCTTATAACACATCACCCCATGATCACTCGTTCCAAAAACCATATCTTCAAACCCCGCCAACTCAACCTTACCACCAAACACCCCTTACCTATTACTTTTGAACCATCATGTGTGTCTCAAGCCCTTCAACATCCAGAATGGAGAGCTGCCATGTCAACTGAGTTTACTGCTCTAACCAGTAATGGCATCTGGGAACTGGTCCCCCCTTCTCCGCATCAAAATCTGGTAGGTTTTAAGTGGGTCTTTTGACTTAAAAGAAAACCAGACGTCTTCATTGATAGGTACAAAGCTCGCCTTGTAGCTAAAGGCTTTCATCAACGTCCTGGTCTCGATTACACTGAGATGTTCAGCCTTGTTGTCAAGCCTACTACCATCTGTATTGTTCTTTGTCTAGCTCTTCATCATGGTTGGCCTATTACACAACTTGACGTTAACAATGCCTTCCTTCAAGGTTCTCTTTCCGAAGAAGTCTACATGGCTCAACCCCGGGGCTTCATTGATGATCAGCTGCCACACCATGTTTGTCGCCTCCGCAAGGCAATCTATGGCCTTAAACAAGCTCCCAGAGCCTGGTATAATGAGTTGGCCACGTTTCTCCTCTCACAGAGCTTTGTCAACTCTTAAGTCGATACATCTCTGTTCATCTACAATCATGGTGGAATACTTGCTTACTTCTTGGTCTATGTTGATGACCTTCTTATCACTGGCAACAATGACAGGTTCTTGTCTTCCTTTATTACTGCATTGTCCTCTCGGTTTTCTGTCAAAGATATGGGTTCTCTTCATTACTTTCTTGGGGTTGAAGTATTGCCTACCTCCACTAGCCTCATCCTATCCCAACACAAATATATATATATATATATATATATATATATATATATATATATATATATATGATCTACTTGTCCGCACCAACATGGCTGGTGCAAAGGAGGCAACCACACCACTTTCCACAACTACCATCTTACTATATTTGACGGTTCTGCCTTCATGGATGCTAGTGAATTTCGCAGTGTTGTTGGGTCTCTCCAGTATCTCTCTCTCACTCGTCCAGACATAGCTTTCACAGTGAATAAGCTCTCTCAATTCATGCATAAACCTACTCAGCTTCATTGGCAAGTAGTCAAGCGTCTGTTACGCTACCTCAAGGGCACCATTCATCATGGCCTCTCCCTCACCCACAGCACCTCTACTACATTATTTGCTTTCTCTGACTCTAATTGGGCAGGCAATCCTGATGATCGCACATCCACCACTGCCTAGATTTTGTTTTTGGAAGGTAATGTTGTCTCTTGGGCTTCTCGCAAGCAGCGTTCTGTTGCACGCTCTTCTACAGAAGCCGAATATCAGGCAGTTGTTGCTGCTACTGCTGAGTTAGCTTGGGTTTAGCAGCTCTTACGTGAACTGCATAACTCTCCTCCTGCTCTACCAACTGTTTACTGTGACAATGTGGGAGCAACTTACCTTTGTGCCAATCCTGTCTTCCACTCTCGCATGAAACATATAGCTATTGACTTCCACTTTGTGCGTGATCATGTCAGCCAAGGTCTACTTCGGGTCTCTCATGTTTCTACTACATATCAGCTAGCCGATGCTCTCACTAAGCCTCTCTCTCGCCAATGGTTTACTCTTCTTCGGTCCAAGATTGGTGTCTCTGATAGAGGCACCATCTTGCGGGGGCGTATAAGAGTAAAAGAATAAGTCTGCATATCTTCAGCAATAACTCCCCGTATACTTAGGATAATTGCTCCCTTAATCTCAGGACAGTTGTTTCCTTCTCTGTGTATAATTCTTCTTTTATATTCTGATTATAACTCTCATTGTAATCATTATATTAAGCATTGTTGTAATACAAGTAAATTATCTTTTCATAAAACCCTACACGTACCAACATAATAATACTTAGTAATGCAAATTTGAATCTCTTTCTTTCTGTCTGATGATAGGGTTAATTAGCAATGAAACTTCAATATATAGAAGACGACAAACAAAATGACAAGAAATCGTTGCATTTACATTAGGGTTTTGTTTATCCTCCTTGTACTGTAGTGGGACTTGGTACGAAAATGATCGAAAGCAACCCCCCACTATGTATATGCATGTGAATTGTTTTCCAACGTACGTACGAATCAGAGCACTTGGATGTTGCAGGTGCGGCAAAATGAGGACCAACCATTTTTATTTTTATTTTCATTTTTATTTTTATTTTCCTCTCTCTCTCTCTCTCTCTCTCTCTCTCGCATTAGTCTCCCTGTTACCATCAACACATCTTCATCCTAATATCACAGCACGCAACCCCTTTTTCCTTAAAAATTAATTAACCCAGGAATTGTATTTGGGACCATTAATTAATTACAGGAAAATTACAATAATTTAAATAATTATATACTATTTTTATTGTGGTCCAGTATGATTGTTTTCTTCCCAATATCTCTTACAGATTCTGTATTTCTTATTAACCACAACAAAACAAATACTATTATTCTCTTAACTATGAAATCCAATATATATATATATATATATATATATCAATGCATGAAACCAATTAAGAACATGAAGATTTGTACAGACCAAAAAGATTCTGAATTCATTTCAAGCAAGGGATGACTAGTGTATACTTAAAGGAAGCCATGGAGTAAATTAATAAGGTTTTGATGTATAATAAATATTAATTAATTGAAGATGGTTAAATTTATATATATGGCAAAGCAGTAGTAGCTAGACAGTAGCGCAAGAGGTACAATTACAGGTCTTAGGTACAAAAGCACAAACCCCATAAGGCTTGTTAGGAAGTCGGCAATCGATTCCGAAGCAGCAAGACATGGTGGCACAGGTGGTGGTTGCTGCCCCAGCACAGCACTTGCATAGCAAACACAGCTGGAAAGGTGCTAGCCTTCTTCTCCACAAATCATGATCATCTCCCTTTCTTCCAATTACCCTGTACTCAGCTGCCTCCATAGGCCGGAATTCTCCTGCGGTAGAACTTAACGATGTGTTTACTGGAGAAGCCTCAACTGCAAATATATTAGTTACTTTGAAAGATTAACCAACTCCATGTCTATACATAGAGAGTCAAGCTGAAGATTGAAAACCTTGCTCAGAAACCAACTTACCAGCTGGACCAATGATCAACAAAAGGATTGCTAATACTAATACTGCTAGTTTCGTGGAATAATTCATCTCAATAATATATGTCGGCTGACTGGCCAGAGAGGAGGCATGCAAAAGCTGCTCATGTACATACATGTAATAGACGTCGGAGAGGAGAGTTGAATTGAGGAATCAAATTTTGTGTGGTGCAGAGCTGTGGAGAAGAGTTATAATAGTGGGTCAATGAAGTGGGTTTTCTTTCTCTTTCTTTCTTTCTTGTGATATTATACGGTATCATGCACAGCCAATGATGGAGACAAGGGGTTTAGCCATTAAGTAGTTTTGGAAACTTTATCATTCGATAGATGTAAAGTTGCTGGCACGGGCCATTTCTGAGAATCATCTAGCCTCCTCACAGAAAGCTTTCAACTCAACACTGACAGTGATGCCTGGCCCCAGATATGAAACCATCCAAGGAGGGGCTAGCTAGAGACTAGAGAGTTGTGATAGGCACAATATTTTCAAATTAATCAGGCCCTTTGGGGGGCCATTTAAAACTATGCAAATGCATGAACGGAATAATGCCTTGACTGTGAGGCTAATTAATTCATATTATCAGTCCGCCTACCAGCTCAAGTGAGAATGCTCATTGGTTCTCCTCAGCATCCGTTAACTGTTGACGCATCCAAATCCAAACAATCCGAGAGGGAAAATCATGAAATTATTAATCAAGTTACAGTTTGGTATGAAGGGACTCTTAATTAAATGTGCATGAACTCGAGGATATTTCCTCTAACATGCCTTCCTCAACACACAGGTAAAACATAACGCAAAGCTAGATATCTCCTAAATAAGAAAAACTGCTTTCATTTGGCAATTCTCATTGCTGAGCAAACTTTGCTAGAAAATTGATACGAGCAAGTTAGCGAGCAGCAACTAACAGCTGGCTGGGGGTCAAGATGATAGAATGTACACCAAGTACAAACAGCAGCAAATTCACTCACGACTTAACAATCAGAAGTTGTCATTTAGAAAGATGGACGGGGACGGAAAGGCACACCAAATACATAGAAGGTGATATCGCTCATCTGACCCTGCACGCTGCAGGGCCACCAGGAGAACAATTTGGATTAGGAGAACGACAACTAGAACCAGGAACAACATTGTTGGTGAATCTCCGCATCCGGTAATCAGGGACCCCGCTCATTGCAAAAGCACTGGCACTACCTGTTAGGGTTGGGGTCAGTGACGATGATGAAACTCCATTGGCGCCATCATTGCTACATTGTAGAGGTTCCAAAGTTTCAACTACATCACTCATCAGGGGCCTTGCCTTTGGATTCTGGCTCAGACAGTAGTATGCCAGGCTGCAGGCTTTCTGTGCTGCCCTTACAGAGTACTGATTCTCCAGTCTTGGGTCAATTATTTGCAGCAACTTTCTCTTGTCATTCAATTTTGGACGGGCCCAATCCACCAAGCTCTGCTCCTTGCTGGGTCTGGTCTTGTCAACTGACTTCCTTCCTGTCAACAGTTCCAGAAGAACTACTCCAAAACTGTATACGTCGCTTCTTGCAGTCAGGTGGCCTGCATGCCATATAAACTTTTTAAGAAAAGCAAGCGCCGATACATGCTTTTACACAAAGGCAATTTGGCACCCCAGCAGTGTCCATGAAATTAGGTACATGCATGCACAGCAATCATTGATTATCATACCAAAAACCATAAACAACAAATTTAAAATGTGGATCGTGTGAAAAGTGACTTCAAAATCAAAAAATGGCAGAGAAAGGAGGTGGTTGTCAGTAAGCAAGTTACTTCAGCAGAAGATTGGGAATTACAACTGCTCCAAAGATTCCACACTTCATTGATTCTGGGAAAGAACTGTGGTTGCCTATGTTGAGCATTTTCCCCTTGAAATCAATAACAAAAGAATATGACATGTTCACTCTAGCTTCTGTCGATATAAATAATTTACTCTGGCTGTCGACCTGCCAGATTCTCTCGTCCATTCAATACAGGTTTGAACACGTGGTCATACAGGTTTCCTTTTATATTGTTTATTATTACAAGACTAACATTGCAAGTACTTGGATCATTTTTGCATCATTGAATAGGGATTTTGAATGCTCGTAAATAATTTCGCATTGCCAGGCATATATTAGCATCATCAAACTTCAAGCATTTTAAATTGTCAGATGTTTGATATGCCACCCTTATTTTTCCATTTCTTTTATTCAGCTGAAATGAAAATCTACATCATAACCTTATGAGATCCAAGTGAGAAACCACATATTTCTCAATGATGCTTACATCAGATTACCCAACATTGCCACCCAATTCCTTAATTAACTAGTCGTTGCCAGGCAACCCTTAGAACTGATTTTTCTCCATACATACAGAAACACTGCTTGATCAATTCCTAGTTTAAGCTTTCTCTGAATAAATGTATTTAAACCCAACCAGCGTTTTTAAAAAATTCAATTTTTTTTTGGCTAAAAATTAGTTTTTTTTTTGTTTTCAGATCGTTTTGATGTGCTGTTTCAAAAATGATTTTAAAAAAATAAAAAAACATCATTTTGATGCATTTCTAAGTAAAAAGCACTTTGAACCGCAACTACAATTCCAAACAAGTTATAACCTTACCAAACCTTAGAATAAATAACGCTGAACCTCAAGAATTTTAGAGATTGTAGAGGTTCGTACCAGTCATTACATATTCAGGAGCAGCATAACCATAAGTACCCATCACTCGAGTTGATACATGAGTCTCATCGCCTTGGGGTCCAGCTTTTGCAAGACCAAAATCAGAGAGCTTGGCTGTATAATCCTGTGAATGCATTGGTAACGAGTATTAGCACAGGTAACAAGGAGGGACCGTCCTGTATCAAGAAAACCAAACAAGAAATCTCAGATAAATGACATATAAGAAACCTCACTTACAGAGTCCAGTAATATATTGGAAGTTTTGAAGTCCCGGTATATAACTGGCCTTTCTGCATTGTGAAGAAAAGCAAGCCCTTTAGCAGCTCCAAGAGCAATCATCATTCTTGTGGCCCAAGATAATGGAACTGTTGCTTCTGGATTCCCCGGAAAAGTTCATAGCAACTCAAGTTAACAAAACATTGAGGTTACAGATTCTAATGCTAAGCAAGGTCGTGTATATGATCTCACTAGAACTAACAAGTACAATCCATTTGGCACTAATAATCACAATAAATCATTATAAAATTGCTAAATTAAAGATTATACAAAATGATAGATCATCTATGTAGTTTCATCAATCACAGTATAGTACAATCTATTCATCCTTACGGTATATAATTTTTGAAGAGTCTTGTATCTTATCCCAAAGGAGAAACACCACCCAAGGAATTGAAAATCTAAACCGATATAATTTCTGAAACAATTTACATCACCTTCCCTAAACAAATCAAAACACAAGAAAGTTTTATAACACATCAGATTCAGAACTCTTCAATGAGAGAACCTCCCATACAACAATAAATCTAGTTAATGAACCTAATTGGAAAGCTAAGGATGTAGCAGCATATCCTCAAAGTAGTAAATTTATGTTTGACGCCATTTCAAATAACTGTTGTCAATCGATGAATAGAACAAACAACTCATGTATTTCACAGACAACCACGGGACCGATGCTTATCATTCTTGAATTGGAACACATCAAAGGTGCCAGAACTATGAGTAAATTTTTCATTACAAAAGCAGCCATGATCTCGAATGCAGGTGCTATGGCAGCAGAAATTATGCTTGCAATTAATTTCTGTAAAACATCAAAAGAAAGAAGAGAAGGCAAAGAAAGCATCTTTTAGCAGAAAAAAAATAATCGTTGATGATCGCAGCAAAAGTCAATCATACCATATTGTCATTTACAGCAGTAGCAATACCCTTTTTAGTCAAGACGGAGCAATAAGTAGCATTAAAGACAGTAATTGGTAACAAGAAACACAATAATTGAAGAGGAACAAAAGGCAAAAAAATGCATACTTCGAAATAGATGATTCTCAAGGCTTCCTCGGAACATAAACTCATAAACAAGCAACCTGTGATCATCCTCGCAACAATACCCAATCAACTTCACCAAATTAGGATGCCTTAGCTGCCCCAGAAAGTTCACTTCCGTCTAGTAAACACAACAAAAAAAAGAAACAAGCACTGTTCAATAAGCAGGAAAGACATGAAAGTGAGATGAAGTAAAAAGAGGTTGGGTTGGGCAAGGTCAATGCACATTAAGCAGAGACATACAAGCCATTCACGGTGGCCTTGAAGACCCTCTCTATTTAGAACCTTGACAGCAACTGGAATAGATTTGAGGCCAACCCTGACATTCTCATCAATGTAGCCTTTATAAACCGTTCCAAACCCTCCTTCCCCAAGAATGTAATCAGAGCGAAAGCTCTTGGTAATAGTCTCGAGTTCATACAAAGTGAAGGCTATAACATGGGTATAAAGAAGGGCATTCTTTCTTGAGTCTTCAAAGTTGCGTGGAGTTGAAGTAGGATCACTCAGATCTGAAATTGACCTAGTATGCTTCTTGTCTGACTGGCCGTTTTTAATTGATGTTGATGATGACAGTATGTGAAGCTGTTGTTGAACTGCACGCCCACCAAATTTCACACTCGTATAAATAATAAAGATTCAAACTTTCTTTTTATAAGAGAATAAAGATTCAAACTATAAAAGATTTCGATGGAAAATCTCCAAAATTTCGAGCTTTATTAACGAAACCTTAAATACCCAGAAAGCAAAATGTAGAATACTAAAGAGAGAAATGGGGGAAGGGATAGATCTGGGGCTGAAACTAAAACGGGAAATTTAATAACCTTGAGCAGTGGAGACAACAGCAGATTCTTCTCTAGTGCCGCAGTTGCCCATCTTGATTACCTGTACTAGAAATGTTGTGACAGTGACTTTGAAGACTTATTAGTAGAAGGGGTATGGCAGGAGCAGAAGCAGCAGCAGATACTGGTAGAATGGCTGTCCTGATAATGCAGCGGCTTACTTGTTTCATTCTTGGCTACTTTTTTTTTCCCCCACAGCCTTCCTTGACACTTTTTTTTTCTCTCTCTCCCTCTCTCTCTCACACTGTTACCAGTGTTTTTATTATATAAAAAAAGGAAAATTTGAAATATCGAAGCAACCCATGATTTATAGCAGTAGTTGTTAATTAATAATTAAGATTACATTACAATATTACATGCTGAGACTGGGCAATACTCTATACCCTCCTACTAACACAGGTTACTAAAATAAGGAGTAAAACTTGTTAGAAAAAGAAATAGCTATCCCAAGAAAAGGGAAAAAGGATTGTCTCTCTCTTTTTGTATGGATGATAGATATCAGACAGTGGGTGGAGAGAGGATCTGTGAATCTTCTCCGGCCCCTATTTGCGATTGCGAAGGTGTGTAGGACCACTCAGTCAGTGAGAGTCAGTTAGACACGAACCCTCCTCCTATTGATGCTTCTTCTTTCAACTACACTTCGCTTTCATAACTACTTTTCTACTATTATTACTCCAAATTACCTCAAGGGCTTTGCTTGCTTTGTCTAAAAACGGCTTTGGTCCTTTTCATAGCAAAGCTTATCTTCTTTGTAACCGCAACCATTTATAAGACTAGTAGATGTGTGCTGCGCTTTGGGGCCGCGTATTTTTTTCTTACAAATATATTTTAGTGCCGTTTAAGAAGAAACAAAAATATGTGATCATTGTTGTTCACAACGCTTAGTCAAATAAAATATTTTTATTTTAATTAGATAATAAAACAAGATAGATAACAATGGTAACAAATTTATCAAATAAAAAAATAATCAAAATAACTGGAAAAAAAACTTTTTTTTTCAAAACGAGAAAAACAATAATGCTAAATTCACAAATAATTAAACATGGAAGAATGAAATTGGACAAAAATATTCAGCCTAAATCAACTCAAGTTATAATGACAAACATGTGTACCTTGTGGTAAAAATCGAGCAAATCTGGATTAACCTGTCAAAATACAGTCCACATCATGATATTAGGATAACCCGATAAAAAAAACACAAAGCCCATATCTTTAAAAAACAGTATCAAATGATGAAATAAGAAAAAAAATATCAACCTACGTTCAAACTCATGACTCGGGTTATTAGACCGGAAGCATCCTATTTGAAAAAACCATGAAGCTCAATCCTTTAAATAATCAAATGTTGAAGAATGAAATTAAAAAAAAAAATTCATCACTAAAGGATGAAGCCAAAAAAATAATTAAATGTAAAAAAATACCGAAGTAAAACAATTAGCAAATAAAGAATAAGGACCAAATATGATATAAAAATAAAATAAGGTTAAATGATGAAGGTAAATTTAATTAAGAAAATGATAGAAAAACAAAACAAAATAAATAGCAATCAAAAGAATATGGATCAAATCTAAGAGTAAAAAATTAAAAGATGATGAAATTAAAAAATAATAATTTTATAACTCATTTAAAATAAAATAAAATAAAAATAGTAATAAAGAGAAAAGGGATCAAAATTGAAGGAAAAAATATATTGAAAGGCTGGTTTGAATTTTTGAAATACCAAGCGCAGAAACCGAGGTGGAGAGAAAAAGAAAAGGAAAAGTTCATCAATGCCAAACCAAATATGATAATGACACATGTGCCGTCGTGGGAGGGAGGAGGTGTCAAGACAAATTTAACCAAATTAAGGAAGCTCATCATTTATCGTCGGAAGCCTTTATGCATCGCTAGAAGGCAACGGGTCATCTAACATATTGATGCTTGCTTTACATCCACTCGTCACTTTTTTTATTAATAATTATATTTATTAAAAGACTAAATTGTTCCCAAGTCAATATAAATATAACAACAAGTCTACTTTGAAAAGACAAAATAGCTTCTACATGACAATCTTTTTTTTTATTTTGAATGCTTTTTGCATCATTTAACTATTCTAACCATGATGAAAAGAAAAAAATACCCCTAGATGACAATTCATTGTTTTTAAACTTTTAAAGGCTTTTTAGTAATCTAATTGTGTTTAAAAAAGCAAAAAGTTAAAGTTTTTTCTGGTTAATTACATAATGGCTAATAGCCCATTGAAAAAGACTAGATTTATGTGTTATTTATCCATTCTTACTTTTTTATGCCAATGTTGGTGACTGGAGATGACTCTCTTCAATTATTCCTAGGATGGGAGGGAGTAGGTCTTGCTTCATATTTGTTAATTCATTTCTAGTTTACACGACTTCAGGCAGATAAAGCAGCTATAAAAGCTATGCTTGTCAATCGAATAGGTGATTTTGGATTAGCTCCTTGGATTTCGGGTCATTTTACTCTCTTTCAAACAGTAGACTTTTCAACCATTTTTACTTGTGCTAGTGCCCCTAGAAATTCTTGGATTTCTTGCAATATGAGATTGAATGCCATAACTCTTATTTGTATTTTACTTCTTATTGGTGCTGTTGGGAAATCTGCACAGATAGGATTGCATACTTAGTCACCCGATGCTGTGGAGGGTCCCACTCCAGTATCCGCTTCGATTCATGCAGCTGCTATGGTAACGGCTGGTGTTTTCATGATAGCAAAGTGCTCCCCTTTATTTGAATACTCACCTACGGCTTTGATTGTTATTACTTTTGCAAGAGCTATGACATCATTCCTTGCGGCAACCACTGGAATATTACAGAACGATCTAAAGAGGGCCATAGTTTATTCAACTTACAGTCAATTAGGCTATATGATCTTTTCTTGCGGCATCTCTAACTATTCGGTTAGCGTCTTTCACTTAATGAATCACATGTTTTTCAAAGCATTACTATTCCTGAGTGCAGGTTTGGAACACCAAAGCCATTGATTTTTTGTTTGGAAGAATAAAACGATAATTACATTGTAACAATGAATAGGTAAATTGAGTTTATGTACACAATAAATTTACCAAGTGTTTTAGCTTTTCTGTTATTTTAATTTCATTTCCTAGTTATGTTAGTTACTTTGTAAGGATTAAAAAATGGCTCTCCATTCCTAGAGTTTCCATCTGATGAAGTCTCAAAAATTCAAATAGTTTAGGATCAAGGCTCCTAGGTTGGATAGTTGGTTAATCAATTGGTCCTAACAATTTCATCTATTCTTCATAGCCAAAGTGATTGGTAGCTTGTACTTGGTGTTTGGTAAGGCAAACTGGCTTGTGGCTAATACCTGCAAAAGATCTCCTTTGGTGGAGGTGGGGATTATCTTTTTAAAGAAAAAAAATATAATAATATTCTAGAGAGATACTCTAAAAATATATATATATATATACACACACACGATAGAGAATGAAGATTATGAACCTTTTTTTGAAGGTCTCATGATATATTTATAGTCAATGAGTTTTGTCTTTTTGTGGAGAAAATGTGCTAGAGTGTAACTTTATCTTTGTGATATTTTGAATTGTATTATGAGTTGTATTCCATTCATTTTATCCAACTAAAAGATAGATACATGACAGACCATGATAGATTTAAGCCCTCTTGGGGCTTGGCTTGACACATTATCGAGCGCAATCGGAGTTGGGTCTATCTAGCACCAAGCCCAGCATGCCTCCACTGGAACATGTTTAGTGTTGGCTCGTGCCAGCCCAACACACCTAAAAAATTAGGAAAAATTATACTTGTATTTTTTTTTATTTGTGATTTATTAGTAAAGATATACTAATAAAATTTTGGTTCATTAGTAGCCCTTTATTTTTTGTGATATAATATACAAGGATTTTAATTAATCCCCTAATTCGGGTAGAGTGGTGAGTTTTGCTCGGATAAAAAGGGTTAAGCTTGGAAATATGCATCTGGACTGGAAAAAATTCTTTCAGACATAAAAGACCAAAAATTTATACTTAGAAAAATTCTAAGAGATTGAGGGTTCCATGCCCATCATCTATATAAATTCTTAAGTGGCCATGTGGAACCCAATAGGGGTGAACCTATACTTGGAAATTTCTAAGTGATTATAGGTTATTTAGAGAGTGAGAGCCTGTAGCTTTCCCAGCATTGTCATGAGCTTAAAAACCCTCTACTAAAAAATGGTCATCATGATCTTTTTTTTTTTTTGCGAGGCATGAAAGCCCCTTACTGAAGAGTGGTGATTAAATGATATTTTTATTTGTACTAGAAAAACCAAGTTCATCCCTCGAAAATTGATGCATATAACACTGAGAAGATTACATCCATCACTTGAAGAGTGGTACATAATTCTAAGAGATCGAGGGTTTCATGCCCATCATTTATATAAATTCTTAAATGGCCATGTGGAACCCAATAAGGGTGAGCCTATACTTAGAAATTTCTAAGTGATTATAGGTTATTTGGAGAGTGAAAGCCTGTAGCTTTCCCAGCATTGTCATGAGCTTAAAAACCCTATACTAAAAAATAGTCATCATGATCTTCTTCTTTTTGCGAGGCATGAGAACCCCTTTATTGAAGAGCGGTGATTAAATGATGTTTTTATTTTTACTAGGAAAACCAAGTTCATCCCTTGAAGATTGGTGTATATAGCACTGAGAAGATTACGTCTATTACTTGGAGAGTAGTACATAATACACTGGTGAGATCACGCTCATCCCTCGAAAAGTGGTGCATATAACACTAGAAAGATTATGTTTATCCCTTGAAGAATGATACATAGCACTAGGGAGACTATATTCATCCTTTGAAAGTGGTGCATATAGCATTAGGAAGACTACATCCATTCTTTTTCTAAGAGAATTGCACATTCCTGGGATAAGTGTTGAGGAGCCTTTAGCCATCACTTGAAGAAAATAAAAAAGTTATTTTGAATAAGTCATTCATATTCAAGAAAGTTATATTTTTATCAAGGATTATACATCATGAGGTGATCTGAGTGATAAGTATGAAGGAGGTTCTTAAAAGGAAACATGTCTTGGAGGTGACGCGAAGATGTTTGCTTAGAATACCTTGATTACTTCACTTGAAAGGTCAGTTACACTGGTTTTCCTTGTAAAAATAAAGAGGTTCATGTCGTAGCAAACTGGCCTCTTCAACTCATATGTGATTTTTCATTAATTGCTTCATTTTGAACAAGCTTCTATCTGGTAAGGCATAAAGTTTTATATAGAAGACATGTTCCCTTACTCCTTTTATCAAGGCTTTTAAGGCCATTGACTCAATCAATTCTTCCACTTTGAATATCTCCTCATTGAATCTCCTTAAATATACCTGTGTATACTCTCCCTCTTATTAGGCAACACTAAAAAACTTTGTGGAGTTTTTTTTACGGGTATATTGGTGCTAAAACGTGCCATTAGCTTGGCTCATAAGTCATTAAATCCTTCAATAGAGTTTGGTTTCAAGTTGTTGTACCAAACATGCATAGATCCTCTAAAGGTTGCAGGGAGTTTCTTACACATTTAGTCACGGTATTGGATGATCAAATCCAAGCTACTATGTATATTTTGTACATACTTTCTTGGGTTGACCAAGCCATCATAGTTGTCCAAACTCGTTTTCATGGAAATATAGTATTTAGGGAGTCGAGTGCTTAATATGTGTTTAAACAAAGAATAAACTCTTCACTGACAGGGGCTATAGACATTCTCATGGGTATGCTTATGCATAGACTATTTTTTAGTTTTTTGTTTGTTGGGTTATTGGAAGCCTAGAAAGTTTGGCATAGAATGACAATTACAATGATCGATGTTCGTCCTATAGTAACTAGAAAAGTACATGCAGAGTATTTACTCTGTGCATGGGTGTGACAATGATCCCTTGAGAGACTTCCACGAATATCATTCTTACTGGTCTCCCCTGGATAGTGTAATCGTTTTACGAGCTTATTGTGCAGTAGTGGTCATGACGCTAAGATATTGTGTGTTGTTAAGGGTGTTAAGACTTGTTAAAGGTGACAAAATTTGATTTTGCCCCCAAGTTGCTAACACGCTATGAGTGAGGAGTTGCACATGATTGATAAGTGTTGAAGCTCTTGTTGGGTAAGAGTGTTTGCGGCAACAAGTTAGGCTGCGTCCAAACCCATGAGGGAATTGGTTGTGCGCCATGAAATGCCCTGGAAATGCTAAAAGCAAGTTTTATAAAGAAACCGATGGTTTTTTTATTAGTCTTCTCATAGACAACACCACTCCTAAAAATCAAAATAGTCTAGGAACAAGGCTCTAGGGTTAGATAGTTAGTTAATCAATTGGTTCTAGCAATCTCATCCATTCTCCCTAACCAAGGTGATTAATAACTTGTATTTGGTGCTTGGTAGACCCAGTTGACTTATGACTATGGGACTCTCTGATGTTTAAATAAGTATCTTTTTAGATAAAGAAAATACAATAATATTATAGAGAGATGCTCTATATATATATATATATATATATATATATATATATATATATATATACAGTGAAGAATAAAAATTGTGAACATTTGTTCTGAAGGTCTTATGGTGTATTTATAGGTCATGCATTTTGTTTTTTTGTGGAGAAAAGAGAGCTAAAGTATAACTTTTTATCTTTGTGATATTTTGAGTTACATTGTTAGCTATATTCTACTCAATTTATTAAACTAAAAGATAAAAACATGATAAGCTATGATAGATTTAATCTCATTTAGGGTTGGGTCTATTTAACACCAGACCAAGCATGTCTTTATTAAGATATGTTTGGTGGTGCTGCGTGTCAGCCTAACAAACCTAAAAATTAAAAAAAAATTATGCTATTATATTTTTAATATAATATTTATTAATAAATATATATAAAAATATACTGATAAACTTGACTAATGATCATATTTGTTGGATTAAAAATGATGGACAAAGTCTAGAATAGGAGGAGTAACAAATTTCACGAGGAGTGCATAAAACGACATAAGGACCATGCCAATGGGCTTTGGTAATACAAAAGCAAAACGATTGGAAAATGGAATTTGTTTGACCAGATGCCTTGATTTATGTATCGCCTGTTGACACTTGGAATTTGAAATCCTGCACTTGACAGTAAAGAAGGCGAAGCAGCATGGACAAAACACATGTGGCAGGTGATACTTGTAATTTTTTTAAAAGTCGCAATTAGAAAGAAATATTTTAAACAATTGGTTAAAACGAGATCCTATAAATTCAAAAAATAAAAAATAAAAAAGAAAAAAAATAAAATTTAAGATTTCAAAGCTACACGCACCAAAACTCCAAAACTCCGATAATAACAATTCAATACTATCAGAGAGATTTTTATAACTCCTTCGGCCTCATTTGAAATTAAATACAAATTAAAAATGTATTTGAAAGTTTGGTAATGATTTAAAATAATAATTTTTTATTTTTTTAAAAAAATATTTTTGATGTAAACATATGATGTGAAAATTATAAAAAAATTATGAATTTAAAGTAAAAAGGTAAAAAAATTAAATTCATTGAAACATATTTTTTCTTAAAAGCAATTCAATATGTTTTATTTTCCTGGAATCTAGTGTACTAAATCACGCAATACAGAAGAAAATCCCAGCCCAGCCCAAAGATTTGGAGGGAGTAAAATCCTTGTCCTCTCATTTTATCCGCCCTCAGCTCTCTCATCTGATCCAATCCTTCCTTCCTTGAAAACCTTGAGAGACAAAGAGACAAGTCCAGCCAAACAGTGGTAGTAGAAGAAGTGGCATTATCAATGGCAGTGGCGGTGGCGGTGGCGGTGGACGCTTCTCCTAGCACTAGCGGTCATAGATGGAACATGGCTTCTCTCAGGTCTTCCCTTCCTTCTCCTCCTTATTCTTCTTCTTCAACGAGTGCCGCAGCCACTATTCGACTCCCATCATCATCTGGTCGCCAATGCTTCCACAAAAGCATCAGCTTCTCTTCGCCTCGCCGCCAACAACGGCAACAACCAGTCCTTACTCGTTCTTTCACCGTTCTTAACCCTCTTCTCTCCCTTGGTTTCTCCGGTAATTTCTCTACTATTCTTTCAATTACCTATTTGTAATGCTACTACTACCTGTTTGATTACAATTTAGGATTTAGGGAAATTTTGTTGCCATAAGGTTATGCCGTTTCAGATTACCATTCTGACTGTTGTGTGTTCTACTTACAGACAATGTCACCTGTGGGCATGTCTTCCCTGACGTTGATAATGGTTCTCGCTTTTTTGCCATGAGGCATGGCAAGCGGGTTCCCAAGCTCAATCGCCCACCAGACCAGCGTCGAGCACTTCTCAGAGGCCTCACCACCCAGCTCCTTAAGCATGGTCGCATCAAGACCACCAGAGCACGTGCCAGTGCCATGAGGAAGCATGTTGACAAGATGATCACTTTGGCTAAGGATGGTTCTCTCCACAAAAGGAGACAGGCTCTCGGCTTCATCTATGAAAAGCAGATTGTCCATGCCTTATTTGCTGAGGTCCCCGACAGATACGGGGAACGAAATGGTGGATATACCAGAATTATTAGAACTTTACCGAGACGAGGGGATAACGCGCCCATGGCCTATATTGAACTTGTCTAGGTGTTTTCTTTTACTCAGCTTATTCTTGCATTCTATTTTGATATTACTGTTTGCTGAACCATATGCTTGTATTCATATTTACCATTTTTGAGATAGAGCTGTGTGCAATGAAAATGGTGCATTATGATTTAGCTGTTTACTTAATTTGGGACATGTTCTATAGGTATTGAGTCGATGTTGCTGACTTATTTTAGCTTAAACTTGCATTTTGCCTTTTGGATATGTTATACTGATTGGTCTGAATACTACCGCAGCAACATGTTCAAAAGAACCTATCATGACTCAAATCCATATATTCTCAAATTGCAGGATGTATACGTTACACGTTTCTATCCCTTTTTTTCTCTTCCTTGAGTGGAGACAATGTCTTGTGCTTTGGATGACGGTCCTGTCTCTTGATCCTTTGGTTTCCTTACTATATGTGTAATGATAGTATCAATCCATACACAAGAACCTGGTCTGGTTTTGAGATGAATTTTTTAGAAAGTAGCATGTTAAAAGCATGGACAGTTTGATCTTCACCCTTATTAAATTATTAATAGACTTCAAGATGAAAACAAACTAGGAAAAGTAAGAAATCAATGTCATAAACCTAACTTTGGAGTATATTAATTTGTAGTGCAGCTTCTGTAGAGAAATGTAGCACCCCATCCTGCTAATCGACTTTAAACTCTGCAGACTGGCAACAAATTCCCTTCCACTTACCTTTTTTACATCACTGCTTCTACCTTTCCTTTTACTTGGATTTTCATGAACATCTTAGCTTTAAATTCTCTGAATTTGAGCTTTTGTCAGATTTCCTTGTCTTCATTCTCTGGCAATTGTTCTCTACAGTGGAACTTGCTATTCGATTCAACTTCACAAATTGAGCCACTGTAATATTTATTGTTGCACAGTTATTATTCATTTTGGGGTCTTCTATGGTTATATTCTGCATTTTCACATCACTACTGGTCTCTAATTTTGACAGTCCTTTGATTTTCTTTTCCTCTTATTAACCATCTTTTTGCACCACTCTCCTCCTTCAGCATTTTCATACAAGTGTAATTTCACATTCTATTTCTTGATCATGTACCTGCCTGCCTATACAGACTTTTGTTATTATCCTATATACCATCAAATTGTACTCAAAGGACCCTTTGCTTTGAATTCCCCCCTCCCCCCCCAAAAAAAAAAAAAAGGAAGGATCTTACTGTCCCAACTAATTTTGTCTATCACTGCCCTCAGCTTGTGCTTCCTTAAAACTTCTAAAATGATGCTTTTCTGGAATTTGTCTATTATTATCATTTTACTCATCTATCCTGACATTCTTAGTTCTTCATTTGGCCAGTGAATATTAGAATCATTTTTTGTGTTTGAAGTCTTTCTCCACCTGGTCCTGCACCATTTCTCCACCTGTGGTCGCTTGAATCATTATTGATTTTAGGCTCTTCTGTGTTTCTGAATTTTTTCATAACTATGAATTTCTTATTTTGTCAGTGCCCTTTTATCTTCTTTTTTCCATTCGGCACCACCTTTTTGCACCACTCTCCTCCTTAGGCATTTCCATATAAGTGTAATTTTAAGTTCATACTCTATTTTTTTTTATCTCATGTCAGCAGGTGCTTAAATACTTCTGTAACTATCCCATGTAATTCCGCACCAACTGGATTATACTCAAGGGATCCTCTGTATTTGTTAATTTGATGTTCTTTTCTTTTTTTTTTCTAATGAAGAACCTGATTTTGTCAGCTAGTTTCCTCTATCACCGATCTCAACATGTACTACTTTAAAACTTCTTAAAGGGTGCATCTTTTAGAATTTTTCAGTCGTTATCATTTTACTCGTCGTCTCCTACATTCTTAGTTCTTCATTTGACCTGTGGTCATTTGAATCATATGCTCGGTTCCAAGGCTTTCTACACCTGCGTCCCAAAATATATGCCTAGGTTGTGCACCTGGTTTGCCTGTCGTTACTTAACTTGCAATTCTTGCTTGCTATTAACTCCTAGCAAACATTGCTTAGCACTTTTCATCTTCCATACGTGGTAAACATTTTAAAACCTGTGAGTGATGCGTGTCAATCTGCATGACTGTTTATCATGTACAAACCATTGCCTTAGATGAGCTTTACTTAGCATGAAGTGAAAAGGAAAAGAAAGAAATGATATGACTATAGGCTTTCATTAAGAGTAGAAGAGATTAAAAACAAAATGTCAACAAAGGTTTAGCGAAATCCAAACCGTTAGGAACTTGGAGTGTAGCTTAATGATGTGCAATGTAAAGATTCTTTTGATGTCTGAACCGTGAAAACTCCTCCATCCAAGCTTTTTGGCGCACTTTTCTTATGCTTTAGACATTTGGTCTCAGAATGTCTTTACATCTGGTACTTAGCTTTCTATTCTTTTACTTGTTCAGTTGTATTTTTTTTTAATTAATTTGGTTAATCATATGATTTCTTAGATATCGGATTCCCCATGGTTTCTCTATCCCCCGATGCCAACAGGACAGTCTTTGGTTTGTCATGTTGCTAGTGAATGCCTTATTGCATGGTGATATGGTATGGGAAACTTTGATGCGGAAAAATAAAAAAAACACTAATGAAAACTAAAAGCAAAGAAAGAAAGAAGTAAGCAAAGAATTAAAAGTAGAGAAAAAAAAGCTGGCAACAAGAGAATTCAGATAAGAAATAGTATGTTATTTTATCAATTCATCAAAGGAAAAAAAATAATATAAATAATAAACTCTAACTAATACAAATAATTGAGCTTATAGTTCACTAAATAAAATATCAAAAAATAATTAAATTAAGCCTAACAAATAAAGCTTCAACTAAAAGTTCAAATAAATTAAACCAAAACATAAGTTAAAGCTTAATTTCTCAACGGTTTGGACTATCTTTTGTCGTCTATGATCACACGAATGTATAAAAAGTGTCTTAGGTCTGATGTTCCCATCAACTTTCTAGGATTTGAGAAACTCGACTCCGTTGATTGTAGTTCAAGGCGACTCCAATAATGCTCCCTAAGATTACGATCAAGCTATTGTAATGTCACTTTGATAATTAAAGTATAGTCTGAATCTGGTCGTCTAGCTCATATATTGGGATTCATTAAAGTTCATCATTCTTAGTAAAAACTTGTGTATTCAAAGTAACATTAATATGTTTTTTTTTCCAAGATAAGAATAATAAGATAAGGGTTTCAAAATGAGTATTAGAGATAAGTTGTATTTTATATTTAATGAAGTTCTTTGTGTCAAAATTAGAGTTAATATCAAAGTTTAATAGTAGTTTAATGACAATTATTTGATTCAATCATTTGCAACATTTTGAATGGTCTAAGACTATTCACTTGAAATTTATGATTGGTTTTTAAAGGACATTGTTCATGGCTAATCTACATCACAAAATAATCTTTAACATTAAGTACATGATACTTATATATATCAGCTTGAAATTTGTATTGTTTATTATTTGAATTTATTTTATGATCTCAACATGCAAATTATAAATTCTACATGTAAAAGACTCAGTTGAATCATATATTTTAAAGAGAGGAGACATAGAAAGAAAATCTTTAAGCTTTCTAGGTTTGTAATTATGAACACTATATGATTTAGGATGTGAAGTGAAACAAACACTATTTAAAGTCTTAATAGATATAATTTAAACATAACCTAGTAAATTAGGATTATCTTCGTTTTCTTCATTAAGTGTCAAGGGTAAGGGATCAGAGCGCACAGTATGTTGCTCTAAACCTATGATGTATTGGACATCAAGCATGAAGCGTGGAGAATCAGGTAGTTTAAGAGGACTAATATCATGAGACTTGTCTAACACCATATTTACCTTTTTAGGCAATTCCATTATAGTTTTCTAAAACTTCTTCCTATACCACTAAACAAAAATTATTATATTCTTTATTAACCTCTTTTTCAGACCTATTTGGATTAATAGTGTTAAGCTCATTTTCTTGCATATTCTCTTCATCTAGGTTACTAAAGGTCCTAATATGGAGTTCATACACTTGCACACAATAATTGTAAATCTCAGTTAAGATAAAAATTAAATAAGTGATAATATAATAAATATGGTAGTGATAATTATTTTAGAAATAGAGTAATGCAATTTATTTTTAAGAACATTGATGCAACGGAATAACTAGTTAAAGGAAAAACATTTGAATTTAAAAGAAAAGGGCATAGTTGTAAGTTCTGGTATATAAGTGATATAAATACATTATTGACTTTTTAAAGAAGTCAAAAGTTACTGACCATTAGGGAAAAGAAAGAGGGGGAATGTTTTTGCCAAATTTCTTCAATTTTTCTTTAAATATCTCAAGCAAACACTTGAAATAAAAGATAAAAAAATGGGTTAGAAGGAGATTTAGCTAGGAAAGTGAAGCAAAAACTATGAAAATGGTTGCTTCAAAGGAAACGGTTTGGAGAAGAAAAGGAAGGGAGAGAGAAGGGAAGGGAAAAACTTGTTTCTTGCCATTTTCTTCCTAAGAAATTGTGGTTAAGAGGTGAGGAACCTTAATCAAAGCTTAATTTAAAGTTTTAGCATGTATTTTATTGGATTATGTATTGTTTAGCATTATGAAAAAATTAAATTAGAGGAATTGATTGTTTTAATAACCAGTTTAATGCTTGAAACGTGTTTATTAAAGTAAATAAACAATGGGTAAAGTATCAATTTGAGGCAAAATGAAGAAAAATCTTGCCTCCTTTATTAGCCATAGGTTCAGTCAAGTAGTTATGATGGGAGGGGGAGAATAGTTTTCAAATTGACATATAAATTGTATTACAGGTTGTTCTAGTACCTAACGATAACAAATTAATACGGAAAATTAAAGGAAAATGAAAAGGAACTCATGGTTCCTTTTATTGTATATTTCGATCATATCAGGCCATAAAAGGAGAGGGAGGAGAATTATTTAAAATGTGTGTGAAATGGAAATGTGATTTGAAGTTAAATTATCTTCAGTAGATATTGAATTACAAAAAAAAAAAGAATGAAAATTGGATATATATATATATATATATATATATATATATATATATATATATATATATATATGGAAATTAATCGAAAGGTGTAACTTAGGGAATTTTGTGTAAAGGTTCAAAGATTTTGGAAAACAAAAAACAATTATTAAAAATGAAATTATCCTATCTTGGCAGGGGATACCATTGATATTGACATTACCTGAACTTAATTAGATGTTCCCAGAATTGGAAGACTAATGATATCAATGAGAGTCATTGATGTCAGCATTACCTGAATTTGATTAGTCATTTTCAGAATTGAGAGACTAATAATATCAATGATAGTCATTGATATCGGCATTAACTGAATTTGATTAGTCGTTCTCGGAGAATGAGAGACTAATGATATCAATGATAATCATTGATATCAGCATTAACTAAACTTGATTAGTCGTTCCTGGAAAATAGAAGAGTAATAATCATTGATATCAGCATTAATTGAACTTGATTGGTCATTTCTGAAAATAAAAAACTAATGATACAATGATAGTCATTGATATCGGCATGAACTAAATTTAATTAGTTGTTTTCAGAATGGAAAACTAATGATATCAATGATAATCATTGGTATCAACATGTTCTAATTGAATCATGTTTTAAATAATGATTAGAAATATCAATTTAGAATTGATATTAGTCTTGCTTAGTAGGCTTGAGTCGTTTAATGATTTATGATACCATGATGATTGATGTAATTATTGGAAATAAGAATGAACATGAAATAAAAAGGAATTTATTTATACTCTTAAATGTTTTTATCTACTCACTTGATTATTTCCTAGATGATGTATTAAATATTGCATTTTGTTTTAGGATAATCACAATCACACCAAAAGTATATTCACTCTACATCTTTTGATCATATAAACTAAGCATAATATTTGCATTTTGAACTGTAATACTATTTTGTTTTAGCATGTAAACATAAATGGTTATCTTTTGTTGTTGTAGTTACTTAAACTAAATGTTCTCTAATATCTATATATGCTGGATTTTATATTGAATTCTTAAGGATTGAAATTATTGCATTATATAGCCTTATTTGATGTTGCTTGAATAGATATAAATGATTGGAAAACATTGATTTATGTGGTTTATGATCCAAGAAAGATGGATTCAGGATTTAGTTTGTGTATGGATTTGAAACAGGTTTAAGTTGATAACTTAAGATCTCTCGTTATAGAGAAAACTTTACTGAAATTTTGGTAGAATTATAATTTTTAAATTGAGATTTAAAAGGGATACTATAAGGGTCTTGACATTTTATCCATTACTCTTTATAAGTAACTCATAATCTTACACTATAGTATAAGCTTGGTTAAGAGTGAAAGCACTATGAGTCCAAACCTCTTTTCTAAAATCATCTTTCAAAGATTTATAAAATCTATGTAAAATCTTGACTTCATTTTATTTTATGGCACATGTCATTAGGTAATCATCAAATTATGTTATATACTCATTGACATACTTGTTCCCTTATCTTATATTGTTTTATTGGTCTAATAGTTTATTCTTATAAGATTAAGGTAAATACTTCTCCTGTAGTTTTTGTTTTATTTTGGTTCAATTAGTTATGAGAGGTTCACCTCTTTTCTCTAAACAATCCCCAACATCTCCCTAATAAAATTGAGTTTCACCGATGGATATCATCTTAGAAAATCTAACTCTCCTATTATTAGACAAGTTATGTCACTTAAAAAATTGATTCATATCACGAATCTACATATAAAAATCCATGGGTCATAATGATCATAAAAAATAGGGGCTTCTGTTTTGTTAAGACTCATGACTAGCTCATCAAGGTCATCGTGTTTAGAGTAACCTAAATGATAGTAAAACCGATCATGATGAACTTGTCTATAATGGTTATTCATGTAATATTTATTGTTCTTTGGGTGTCTTATTCAAAAACTTTTTTGGGGTTCAATTCTTTTAAACATGTTAATCATCTAAATTTGCAGTTCCCCTCAAATGACCTTATAAGTATAATTGAGGATCGGGTCCATGGTAAATGTAGACTTAAACTTGGATACTAGATGATCAAGACACAAATACATGTAACATGAATTTAAAAACGAAATTGAGATCATATACAAAAATAAAATTAATTCCATTTTATTTTTTTATTTTTAAATGTAGAGATTAATCACGAACAAAAAACACTAGAAAGATTTTAAACATGCAATGTTAGACCCTTGAATATAAGTGATTAATCAAATAAATTTCATAAATTTTTACAGTTTCAATAAGCTCTATAGTTATTAAAAAGAATTAATGACAAAAATGAATGACAAAATATAAAATGAGCAAAGAATATAATGCAAGATGAGAATGTTTTTTAGCCACGGAAGAATACTATAAATTATAAGTTGAATAACAAGTGTATTGTCCCAAAAAAAAAAAAACTTCAACAAATCAAAATTTAAGTAATTTACTAACCAAATTACTTAATATTAAGGATAGACTACTTGGATTATGTGAGCTATCATTGATGTTATGAAGCTATCACCGTGATGTCCCCAATAATGTCATTTTATTGCTTTCACTTATTATTTATTTATTATTTTCTAACTATTTCGTAAAGAAGACAGAAAAATTGCGAATAAAAGTTACGAAGAAAGACGTTGTGGAATTGGACAGAAAGTGAAAAGAAAAGAAATAAATAAAGAAGAGATTGAAACTGCCACAGCAGATTGATGCGGTTGGTGTCCTGCTGGTGTCTGGTTGTTGAACATGCCTCTTTGATTATTATTATTATTATTATTTTCACAAGACAAATTGCTCCACCGCTTTTGTTTCGCCTCCCACTTATTAGCATCACGAACAAAAAAGCTTAAAACATATCCCATCAATGTCGACTCTCTTTCTAGACGTGAGTATCCAAGAAATCAGCCCCCCCTTGCATTTATTTCTCTGTAAGACAAATTGATGTCTCTCTTCTTTTTCTCTACTGGTACTCTTGTTATTGCGTGTTTGGCCAAAGATTTTAGGCGGGCAAGTGGGTCGGCTGGACGTGGTTGATCCACTGGTGTGGGGTGGCAGAAACTATGGTGGATAGCTGGCGCCGGAGAGGATGGATGATGGCTAGGGTTTGGGGGAAAATTATTAAACATGAGAGTGTGTTTAGCTGAATGTGATTTTTTTTTCAGATATGGATTAATGTAAATAAAAAGATTAATATTTTTTAACTGTTGATCATGATTCTATATAATTTCTAGGGTTTAGAAAGTGCGCGGGTTGAATTTTAAAATTTTTCACAATCACTAAGAGATTGATTAATTGAAAGAATAATTAAAAGCTTGTGCCATGATATCAAGGCTGATGCAGAGCCATAAAAAACCAAAAAAAAAAAATCTAAAAGCAAAGAAAGAAGGAAGGAAGCCAGTGCAATAATTGAGAGGAGGGAAAGAAAAACTAGGAAGAAGAGAAAATTCAAATGAGAAACAATATGATATTTTATTGATTAATCTAAATTGTTTAATATTTAAAAAAATATGGTATAATTATATATTAAAATCTTAAATAGAAAAAATAATTAAGCTTATAGCTGCTGGATAAAATAACCAGTAAAAACACAACAAATAAGATCTAATTTATAAATCTTAACTAAAATTTCAAATAAATTAAAGTTAAAACTTAACTATTTAAGTTATGATCTCCGTTATTTATGATGACACAAGGTGCATAAATAAATAGTGTTTCAGGTCAGTGTCCCACCAAACTTCCATCCTGCTGTCGTAATCCATGCTTCTTTAATTTTGCTTTAAAGATATGATGTTGCTAATTTCTTCTCCAAGGTGTCAAACATGCATGCTAGCTAGCTAGCTTTCATCCAGATTTTGAAATCTTCATTTTCCCAATTGACTTGAGCAGCAACTATTAATTGTTGGTCAAATTAATGACGACATATACCCCTGTATGTGTGGAAGATATATATATATGTATGTACCCCTGCATGCATGTATGTATGTTTCATGGGGGGGCATGGTTTGAATGCTGGTTGTGATTGTGATATAATTATATATTCGGTTGTAGCTAGGAACTCGAGGCGCATGGAAAAGGAGGAAGGATATGTCCTCCCTCCGTGTAAAATCTTGTCAGAGTTTATATATAGCTCACCATTTGCACCGCACCCGATCGAGGGAGAAGTATACGTACGCTAGGACCTCGAAAAAGACTAGTCTAAAGCACGTATCTTTCAGGGTTTTTTTAGAATCTTCATCGTGCATTCTGCTTGTTTTATTGCAGCTGTTGGAATTGCGTCGTCCCTGTATTTCCTCACAACTTTGGAATAGGATGGGAATCAAGAGATCAATATCAGCTTCATTTCTGTGGGTTAGTTGGTTGGTGGTAAACTGAGGAGATCAGCCAGCAAAAAAAGTAGTCGTACTAGCTAGCTAGTTGGGACGTCGGTGTGATTTTTTTATGCTTTTTTTTTTTTATATGTGCAGTGCAGCCATTGGTGCCGGGGGGCATCAAGAAAGGAAGTAGATGTCAAAGAATCATCTTACAGGTGTCACAGTTAACGCGGTCCTTGAGCATGGATGATATTAAAAAAGACCATGATCAAGGATTTCACGGCAGATTGGTCCTTCAACAACAAGGAAATAAATCTGAATGTTGTGATCTCTCGAGATCCCATCATATATATATGTTGTTTCGCAGCTGATAGTTGAAAGCATTAATTATGCCATGCTCTTATAATCAGAAGTTGGTGAACGTCGCCACCGCAAGGATGCGTGTCAACATGTATTTACTTCTAGGGTTAATTAGGGTTAAGTTAATTAGCAAAGTAGGAATTATGGCATGGGGTGGTTGGGAGATAATTAATGGTGGAATCAATGGTTCTCCTTCCTTCCCACTAAAACGAAAGCTCGTGTTTATTATTGTTAATAATAATGGACGCTCTCCTACGCTTTGATGCCCATCACCATCAAAGCATAGGCCATGAGCAGCGCGTCTTCTCCTCTTTCCTCCATTTTCATTGCACCAAGGACCCTTTTTCTTCCTTGCTTTTTAGATGGCCATCAAAGTCAGAGACAGCTCCTATTCCTGACCAGTAAGTACCTAGGAGCTGCAAATAAAGTATATATGAACTGATTGATATTCTGAGAGCAGGAGGCCATCTGAATATCAAATATTATGCTTTTTAGTTTGATACTTTGATTTGATATGTATCTCGTCATGGCCCTAATGCGCTCGCACTGTATTAATTGTTGTTGGTTGAACAGTACCACCCTCGCTCTTGGTTTTTCCCTCATTGCGTTTTTTACTCCTTTTTTTTCTTCTTCCATTCCATTGATGGCTATGATTTGGCCGCGCCTTCTCAGCCTTGAGCATGTGAATTGGAATCAAAATCAGCTGAGATAGATCCTCAATATTTGATGGGTCATGATTTGACTACGCCTCTTGTCGATTTTCAATTGCAGCATTGATGATAATATCATGAAAGCCACACACATATTCTTTTCAACAAGGACAAGCTTCCAAAACACCCCTAAAAAACTTTCCCATGAGCGCAGCAATCCATCCGATATTTTGGATATTGTTATTGTTATATTTACTAGGTATATAAAAAATCTATCATACTTTTACCAATATTAATACACATATTAATTAGATATATTTTTATATCTTTAATATCATCAATATATTAACACTTTAACCCTTTATCTTTATAAAAAGACTCATTAACTATAAATATACCATGAATCTTTTAAATAAAATGTTCAAAATCTTTATTCTTTACTATATTTTTTTACTAGAGTGTCTCTCTGTAATATTATTATATTTTTTTCTTAAAAAGTTACTAACTTAACTATTAAATAATCTTTAAATTTATCAAAGATAATCTTTTTGTTGGAACAGAGTCAATTAATAATATCCTAGCTTATAGGATTAAAAGATTAGGTTTGATTTATTCTTTGCTTATTAACCACGTCTGTAGGAGTGTCAAATGTGGGTTGCTTATTTCCCTGATTTTCGTTGTAATGGTTTGTTATATAAACCAATTTTCTATTCAATAAAAGTGTGGCTTTTGACTCTTCATTTGAACTGTTAAACTGATTGTTTAGATTTAACAATTGGTATCAGAGCTTCATCAACAGAGCCTGATCAAGAGAGAAAAGTGAGAGTTCTTGAGAAGAGAGGAGTGAAGAGAGAAACACTGAGAGTTTTTTTTTTAGTGAGACTATCAAGAAAGCATAGAGGAGTGAAGAGAGAAACAGTGAGAGTTCTAGTGAACCTAAGAGGAGTGAAAAGAAAACAGTGAGAGTTCTAGTGAAGAGAGAAGAGGAGTGAAGAGAAAAACAGTGAGAGTTCTAGTGAACGCGAGAGGAGTGAAAAGAAAACAGTGAGAGTTCTAGTGAAGAGAGGTGAGACTTTCAGGAGATCAAAGTCATGGCTGAAGGAAACTTTGTTCAACCAGCAATTCCCAGATTTGATGGTCACTATGACCATTGGGCCATGCTAATGGAAAATTTCCTATGTTCCAAAGAATATTGGAGTTTAATAGAGATTGGAATTCCTACAAATACAACTGACGCAGAACACACAGAGGCTCAACAAAGGAACGTGAAGGAAATGAGATTGAAAGATTTGAAAGTAAAAAATTATCTCTTTCAATCCATTGATCGTACTATTATGGAAACAATCTTGAACAGAGACTCTGCAAAAGGAATATGGGATTCAATGCGTCAAAAATATCAAGGGTCTACTAAGGTGAAAAGAGCTCAACTACAAGCATTGCAGAGAGAATTTGAACTACTTAGAATGAAAGATGGTGAGAGTGTTGATGATTATTTTGGGAGAACTCTTACTATTGCTAACAAAATGAAGTCACATGGTGAGCACATGGAACAAATTGTCATTATTGAGAAAATTCTGAGGTCTATGACAACAAAATTTGACTATGTCGTATGCTCCATTGAAGAATCGAATAATCTTGCTGAAATGACTATTAATGAACTTCAAAGCAGTCTACTTGTGCATGAGCAGAGAATGAAGGGACACAAAGAGGAAGAGCAAGTCCTTAAGGTCATGTCTGAAACAAGAGAAGATGATCGATTTGGAGGAAGAGGTAGAAGTCATGGAGGCTTCAGAGGCAGCTTCAGAGGCAAAGGCAAAAATCGGGGAAGACATTCTTTTAACAAAGCTATTATTGAGTGCTTTCGATGTCATAAACTGGGACATTTTTTTTTATGAATGTCCTAATTGGGAAAAAACAGCTAATTATGCAGAATTGAATGAAGAGGATGAAATGTTGCTTATGTCATATGTGGAATTTCATAACTCAACCAGAGAAGAGGTATGGTTTCTGGACTCCGGTTGCAGCAATCATATGAGTGGAAATAAACTGTGGTTTACAGAACTAGATGAAGGATTTAGGCATTCTGTCAAGCTAGGCAACAATTCGAGAATGGCAGTAATGGGAAAGGGATGTGTAAAATTGAATGTAGCTGGAGCAATACAAAAGATTGATGGAGTTTATTACATTCCGGAGCTGAAAAACAATTTACTCGGCATAGGGCAACTGCAGGAGAAAGGACTATCAATACTTATTCAACACAATGCATGCAAACTATTTCATCCAACCAGAGGTCTCATCATGGAGATAGCTATGACAGTCAACAGAATGTTCATCATGTTTGCAGCAATACCTCTAAATGAATCAGTAGCTTTCTTTCAAGCTGGTGAAGAAAGTGAAACATAATTGTGGCACAACAGATTTGCTCATCTCAGCTTCAAAGGATTGAGGACGTTATATTACAAAAAGATGGTTGAAGGGCTGCCACCACTTAAAGCTCCTACTAAAATATGTGCTGATTGCTTAGTTGGCAAACAACACAGAGAGAATATTTCAAAGAAAAGCTACTGGAGAGCATCATCCAAATTGCAGCTCATTCATTCGGACATCTGTGGACCAGTGAATCCAGAATCCAACAGTGGCAAGAGGTATTTAATCACTTTCATTGATGAATTTAGCAGAAAGTGTTGGGTTTACTTCATTTCAGAAAAATAAAAAGCTCTTAATATGTTCAAAAGATTCAAGAATCTAGTTGAAAAAGAGGCTGGTTCTTTGGTAGGATGTTTACAAACTGACAGAGGTGGAGAATTTACTTCAAAAGAGTTCAATGAGTATTGCAGTATGAATGGGATCAAGAGACAATTAACGACAGCATATACTCCTCAGCAAAATGGCGTTGCTGAGAGGAAGAATCGGACGATCATGAATCTAGTTAGAAGCATATTGTCAGAAAAATGCATTCCCAGAGAGTTCTGGCCAGAGGCAGTAAATTGGTGCATGCATGTACTAAACAGGAGTCCTACTGCAGCAGTGCCAGAAATCACACCTGAAGAAGCATGGAGTGGAGTTAAACCCTCAGTGGAATATTTTCGTGTGTTTGGATGCATTGGCCATGTATATGTTCCACATGAGAAAAGAACAAAGCTGGATCCAAGGAGCACAAAATGTATACTGCTGGGCATCAGTGAAGAAACAAAAGGTTACAGAATGTATAATCCAGTAACAAAGAAATTGATAATTAGCCGTGATGTGATTTTTGAAGAAAATGCAATTTGGAACTGAGCAGAACACAATACCAATATACTGCTACATTGGGGAGATTATGATAACAGTATAAGTGAAGAAGAATTTGAAGGAAATGAAGATGGGGAGCGAGCACAAGAGCAGATTGAGGAAACTGGAAATGAAGTCGAAGAACCTGAAGAAGAACATAATGAGTTTATTCAAGCTGCTGCTGTCAGAAATCGAAGGACACCACACTGGATGGAGGATTATGTCACAGGAGCAGGCTTGTCTGAAGAAGAGGAAACACAAAATATGGTCTTCTACACTGCTGCTGGAGATCCACACACTTATGAAGAAGCCGAAAAAAATAAAAAATAGAGAGAAGCCATGGATAATGAAATTGCTGCAATAGAAAGGAATGACACATGGGAGCTGACTATACTGCCAAATAATTCAAGAAAGATTGGAGTAAAGTGGATATACAAGACAAAGCTAAATGAAAAAGGTGAAGTTAACAAATACAAGGCTAGACTTGTAGCAAAGGGATATGCACAACAACATGGAATTGACTACACCGAGGTATTTGCACCAGTGGTAAGATGGGACACAATCCGGATGGTTCTAGCAGTAGCAGCGCAGAGAAAATGAAAGGTGTATCAACTGGATGTAAAAAGTACATTCCTTCATGGAGAATTAAATGAGGATGTATACGTAGAGCAACCTCTCGGTTATGAGAAGAAGGGAGAAGAACACAAAGTTCTCAAGTTGAAGAAAGCATTATACGGTTTGAAACAGGCAACAAGGGCATGGTTTAGCAGGATTGAATCATATTTTCTGAAGAAAGGTTTTGTTAGATGTCCAAGTGAGCATACTTTATTCGTCAAAAATCAAGAAGAGAAAATTCTGATAGTATGCATATACGTAGACGACTTGGTGTTCACTGGAAGTGATGAAAGGATGTTTGCTGAGTTGAAAGCTTCGATGAAACAAGAGTTTGATATGATTGACTTAGGTAAAATGAAGTTCTTTCTTGGAGTAGAAATTGTGCAAAATGATGAAGGAATTTATTTAAGCCAAAGAAAATATGCGCTTGAAATTCTAGAAAGGTTTGGCTTAGAAAATGCAAATTCAGTTCGCAATCCAATGGTACCAGGTATGAAACTGATGAAAAATGAAGATGGAGAGCAAGTGGATATGACTCGATACAAACAAATGGTAGGAAGTCTTATGTATTTATCAGTGACTAGGCCAGATATCATGTTTGTAGTTGGTCTGATTAGTAGATACATGGAGAAATCTACAAATTTACATATGCAGGCTATTAAGAGAATTTTGAGATATGTGAGGGGATCTGTGAATTTGGGAATTTATTATAAAAGGGACACTGCAAGTGATGATAGGTTAATGGCTTACTCCGACAGTGACTATGCCGGGGATCAAGATGATCGTAGGAGTACTTCTGGATATGTTTTTATGCTTAGTGAAGGAGCAGTTGTTTGGAGCTTGAAGAAGCAACCGGTGGTCTTTCTGTCAACAACTGAGGCAGAATTTATATCTGCTGCTCATTGTGCATGTCAAGCAGTGTGGATGAGAATAGTGCTTGAAATGTTAGATTGCAAAAAAGGTACACATACTATCATACACTGTGATAATATGTCTACAATTAAATTAGCAAAGAATCCGATTATGCACGGCAGAAGCGAACATATAGATGTTAGATTTCATTTTCTGCGTGAAATTTGCAAAGAAGGAGTAATTGAGTTGAAGCACTGCAATACACGAGATCAAATTGCTGATATTATGACAAAAGCTTTGAAGATGGATGCATTTGAGAAACTGAGAAACTTGCTGGGTGTACGTGAGATGTCAAGCAAATAAACTGTTTGCTGCCAGCAATGCAGTTTAAGGGAGGAATTGTTGGAACTGAGTCCGTTAATAATATCCTAGCTTATAGGATTAAAAGATTAGGTTTGATTTATTCTTTGCTTATTAACCACGTCTGTAGGAGTGTCAAACATGGGTTGCTTATTTCCCTGATTTCTGTTGTAATGGTTTGTTATATAAACCAACTTTTTATTCAATAAAAGTGTGGCTTTTAACTCCTCATTTGAACTGTTAAACTGAATGTTTAGATTTAACATTGTTTACATATTTCAAACACCCGCCATGTCAAAGAGAAAATAAATCAAATTTTTAGAACTAAGAAATTAATTGCGTATCAAAGACATGAACATTAACATCAAACTACTATTTGTATTTTTTAGGAAAGGATAAGAGAGAAATTAAAAAGAAAAATGAGAATCATTTTGGACGTTAGTAGCAACTCCTGTAACTTTCACAATAATTTCCTCTCCATGTGACAATGTATGATTATTTAGAATGTAAAACTCCAATTAAGTTGGAGAGATCGTCAAGTTTGAATAAATTACCTTATCACATACATACATTTAATCGGAAGAGTTATATATATATATATATATATATATATGTTATCAATTCTATCTAAATGGACCCTGATAAATGTAGAAATCAAATAAATAAATAAAAAAAGAAGGTCAGAGGTGTTGCTCATAGAAAATGGCTAAATGGGGGGTTGACGACGTCGCATAAACCGCCCCAGCCAATGCCAAGGGGATAGCAACTATCATGATTGTGATGTAGATTTTTTATTATTATCATCATCACAAACACAAAGGAGGGCTTGATTCGATCGTACATGTCAAACACGCCATAACAGGTGTTCGTGTCCCTCCTCCCACCGCTAATTAGTCCTCAGCCACAAGTTTCCCTGTATAATATAGCAATATTTGTATTTGTTTGCTTGCTAATTAATAATGATTTTATATATAATTAATTGGCTTAGAAGCAAAGACTGCAATAATTAAATAAGGAAATCTTATCATTGTTGTTGATCTACATTTAGTTAGTGATTACCATCAAATTCCATTAATTATATTTTATTTCAAAGAGGTAAATAGCTTTGTAGTAATCCTGTGCTAATAATAATCCAGTCTAATTAATAAAAAAACAGAGAGACATTGAGGGGTGGGGTGGGCTAATCAGATTTTTGGGGTGTAGTTGTGATTGTTTTTTTAAATTTTTTTATATTTTTAAATTATTTTTAATATTAATACATTAAAATATTAAAAAATATTAATTTTAAATAAATAAATAAAAGATAACACAGTTTGACCGCGTTTCAAAGGCGGTGCGTCTCCGTGCCAAGGCCTCCTCTGTTTTTTCCTTTTTCCTTTTTTGAATTCTTGGTTTGTCTGGACCGCCCATAGATAGCCGCAGGAATATTAGCCACACTCCATCCATTAGCCTTTCACCCCAGTACCCCCATTGGCTACACCTCCTCCTGCTGCTGCTGCTGTGTGTGTATATATATATATATATATATAAATGTTGGTGAGTGTTGAGTATATCAACTTGCCATGAATTCACAGCTCAAATTAAGAAGAGAAACTACACCCCCCGGCCCTTTCTGATCTCCTCTTCCTATCATCTCCTGATCCATCTCCTTTGCCGGGCAGTTAGCTAGCAAGGTTAATTTAGTCCCTGGATAAGTACTGGAATGACAAAGGTATACCCCAAAGTCGCTCCCACCACTACTAATAAGAAGCAGCAGCTGTTCAATCTCAAGCCCGCTAATAACGCCTTGGATGTAGATCATGCGGTTGTCCTAACCGTGTGGAAGAAGTCTTTGCTGTTCAATTGCCATGGCTTCACGGTCTATGACGGCAGGGGCAACCTTGTGTTTAGGGTTGACAACTACATGGCCACTTCCGGTAATAATGGTGAGATCGTTCTCATGGATGCTGCTGGCAAGCCTCTCCTCACCATCCGTCGCAAGGTATACATGTATAATAATAATAATAATCTCATTTAGTTGTAAATTTCTATACTTATCATTAATAATGCTTTGATTACTTATTAGACAAATATTAATGGTCTTACTAATTTATATCTATATGTAATTAATTTGCAGAGGTTGAGCCTTGGAGATAACTGGCTAGTGTATGAAGGGGAAACAACCACCAACCCTCGGTTTTTGGTGAAGAAGCATGTTAACATCCTCAACACAAAGTGTTTGGCTCACGTTAGTCCGGCCTCAGGCAGTAACAAGAACGTTGTGTACGAGATAGAGGGATCGTATGCACAAAGATGTTGTGCCGTATACGATGAGAAGAAGAGAAGAGTGGCTGAGATCAAGCAGAAAGAGTCGGTGGGTGGGGTGGCTTTTGGTGTTGACGTATTCCGCCTCATTGTTGGTCCTGAAATGGGAACCTCTATGGCCATGGCCATGGTCATCCTCCTCGACCAGATGTTCGGCTCAACCAGACGATTCTCTACCTAAGCACTAGCTAAGGCACTTGCCACAAACATGGAATCAAAGGCCAGGGTATATTAATTTATAGTACAGTACATAATTAATCTGCAAAGAATGGATGATCATCCCATTCTGATTTTGAATTTTGATCTGCTAGCTTTATCCAGCTTGAACACTGTGGGAACTGGAAAGTTAATTGTAACACCACCATCACCATCTCGTCCCTGAGTGCCTTTACCATCTTGGATACGACCTTTTTACATGCAAACCCCCACCTTTTCTTCTTTAATTCTTCTTCTTCTTCTTCTTCTTCTTCTTGTTTTTACGACCTTTTTACATGCAAATCCCCACCTTTTTTTCTTTAGTTCTTCTCCTTGTTTTTTTTTACTGGCAATCAGAGCTAGCTTGGTTTTTTCCTTTTAAATAAAAAACCAGAGCTCCATGTGGGAGGTATATATATATCATGTATATACGCATGTATTTCAATAGAAAAAAAACAAACTACAATAGTTTGATGTCTCATCTCTTCTTCTTCTTCTTTTTTGTGGGGCCAATGTTGCAGGATAAGTGGGGTGATGGTGATCTGCTATGACTTATTTTCCTTGTAATGATAATTTTCCTTAGTGGGAAATAAAGAAGTTACAGTATACATATGAGAAATAAAAACGAGTTGTTGCATTTCAAAAATCAAATTTGTGTATTATATACCAACCCTGTCGTTGGTTTGATGCTTGACGTTGGGGCAAACTCTAAATTTGATACTTGATTAACCATCTACCTGTGATTTGTGAAGATCGAGGGGTAAGAAAAGAGAGGGAGCGCCTATGCGAGCTGAATCAGGCTCTCAGTTTGGTGGTTATAGGGTATATATGGGCTTGGACCATTAACATGCCGAGCGAACTGGCCGAACACTCGCTGGTATAGGCCTACGTACGGAATGAGTTTACGTCCATGATTGCCTTCTGATCTTATTCCATTCTCAAATTAAAATAACATGTGTGAGCTAGTTTGCTGTTTTTTTTTTAATTTATTTATTTCCATAAGACATTAAGGATCCTACGTTAATGCTATAGCATGGATTACATCGATCGACCTTTCAACCCGCATGCAGATTCGCATAGGATATTATGTTTGATGTTTTAATTAAGCATGATCTACAATTCTCAAGAATTAAAGAAGGGAAATAAGGTCAATGTTTATAGGGTCTCTATATATAATGTTTATTTTATGGTTAAAATGTTGTCTTTCAACTCTTTCTTACTGGGATAATACTTCATTATTACGAATAAACCTTGTAAATTGAGGTGAACTTTTGGCAGAAAAAAAATAAATTTCGGGCTTGTTCAAAGAACTTTTTTGTTTTAAAATGTATTAAAATAATATTTTTTTAATTTATTTTTAATATCAACCTAACAAATTTATTAAAAAAAAACATGACTAAATAACAATGCCAGATAAAACCCACGAGCAGCACCCCGAACCACAAGCATTAACCCAAGGGAGATAGATAGATGGGGATTTAGGCACTCAACTTGCCTGTATATGGGATGTGGGCTTAGGCTATATTTTGTGGTTTGAAGGGTGTGGCCCAACATTTGTGTTCTTATATAAGACATTGCAAGCCATGGTTAGAAAATATATTAATATAATATATTTTTATTTGTTTTATTTTTAATATTAACATGATTAAAATATATTAAAATAATAATTTAAAGTTTTTTTTTTAAAAAAAAAGAAACACGGTTCCAGACAGTACCTGATAACATAAAGCTAGAGACAGGAGAGAGATGAATTTATTTTTTATTATTAGTTTTTAAGCATCATGCTGCCTTGCCTAATTAGGATTTTAGACAAATAACTAGCACTCGGTAGCGGTACTTGTCAATTGTGGGGGTCAACTCTCTCTCTCTCTCTCTGCATGCGTATAAACAAACTATGGGTGTAGTCGTCGACGTGCAGGCGCGCCTGCCCTCTTCGGTGATCATGTGCTGGTGGATTTAACAAACTATTTCTATTAATTAATAATAAAAAAATACATTTATATTCAAATATTATTTCCACTCGCAATTTATCCCAAAACCTATTTCCTCTATGTATATTTAAATTCACAAGTTCTCTTCAGCAAGATAGAATGATTACATGTTATGCACGTGTTCTTCGAATTCAAGCAAGTCGGTTTTAAATATTCTATTTTTTAATTTTTTTATCAAGAATTATTTTCATTTATTGTTATTTTTGTATTAATTATAATTTGAATGTTTTTTTTAATATTACAAGTGAGTTTTATTTTTTCAATACATTAAACATAATTGATTTATGATCATTCTTGTTTCTTTTATTCTAATTTATTATCAATTAAATTTATATATTAATTGACCGCTATATATATATATTAATTTATTATGAAATATAACTTCATAATTTGCTAGAGATGGAGATACATAGAGGGTGTTGGGTAGTGTAGTAGTGGTTGTTTTTTAAATAATTCTTTTATGTTGAAATGCTAAAAAATTATTTTTGATATCAGTATATTAAAACGATATAAAACATATAAATTATATTAAATTTTAATAAAAAAAATTAAACTTTTTAGAAACACCATTTGCATTATATTTTCAAGCAGAATCGTTGTTGTGAATAATAATCACTATTGTTTCTACGGATTCGATGATCCACCTTCTGCTTTTTTCTTTTCTTTTCGTACAAGATTTACTGTGTTTGACTTGTTTGTAAAAGTTCATTTCTTACTTTTTAAACAAACACATGGTGCCAACAGGTTAAGAGCCCGTTGTTTTTTACTTTTAAAATTATTTTTGAAAAAAATTTAAAATTTTTTAATTTTTTTAAAATTAATTTTTTAATTATTTCAATCAATTTAAAAGTAAAAAACTCTTTCAAAGATATTATTAAAACCTTCAATAAAAATCTATAAAACTTTTTTAAAAAATTACATTCTGTTTTTAAAATATATTGTATAAAAATATTATTTTAATATATTTTAAATTAAAAGAAATACTTAAAAAAAAACATGTGCTTTGAAAGACACTTAGAATTGAAAATAAATAAAATAATTAAGGTAAGGGCTGGGGCATGCATTGGACGGCGGTAGTAGTTGTATAATAAAAGGAGCCACAAGGGATATTCGAAATGGTTAAATTAAATTAGAAAAAAAAAAAAAACCTTCGAGAAGAATCGCGTGCCCGCATGATGCACGAGGGGGAGTCGAGAGCGATCGGTTACTGCTCTTGAGTAAATTCTTCTTCAGTCCCTCAGATTTCAATGTGAGTATAGCATAGCTCTTCGTATTTGAAAATACATAAATTATCTCCTTCACCATAAATTTTATTGGGCCGGCTCTTTAATTGATGAGCGAACAATTTTTCTCTCAGAATCAAGGGACTAATTTATATGATATCAAATAAAAAGGACTAAGTTACAACCCGTCCTAAGAATAAGATACTAAAACTAACCTGCTCAACCCTTCTCTACTATTTTGGTAATTTTGTATGGAAAAAAATCACGGGAAAGGAGAGGAGACCAATGGCGAGGTGCTACGTGTGTAGCTGGCTGGTATTATGGTAGTAATTATTTTTTAAATTTAAGTGGCTTTGCTGCAAAAGCAGCGGTTTAAACGGCGTCTGAATCAATAATAAAAAACCAATTTAGTAAGGAGGAGCACAAGTATTTTTATAAATCAAACGGCCAGAGACGTGGTTTCTGAGTATCAGATCCAAGTTCGGTTTGAATAAAGAGAGAAGAAAAGGAGAGCCTGGGAGTCTTCTCCTCCGAGATTGTTTCGATTGTCAGTTATCTTCCTCCATTCACCATAGCCATAGCCATAGCCTAGCATAATCGCTGTGGTTCTTCTTCTATTCGTTAATTAATTGGTTTCTTTTATTGAATCAGAAAGAAGTTAGAAATAAGAAATGGGGAGCCCAGGACAGAACGCATGGAAATTGGCGGATCATCCTAAGCTTCCGAAGGGGAAGACTATTGCTATGGTGGTTTTGGATGGTTGGGGTGAGGCTAAACCTGATCAGTATAACTGCATCCACGTCGCCCACACTCCTACCATGGATTCCTTCAAAACTGTACCTTTCTTCTCCTTCCTTTTCTATCAATTATTCCTAATAACTGCATCCATCAATTTCAATGATCAATGATTGTTGTTTGGAATTGGATAGACTGCCCCTGAGAAATGGAGATTGATTAAGGCCCATGGTACTGCTGTTGGGCTTCCAAGTGAGGATGACATGGGCAACAGTGAAGTTGGTCACAACGCTCTTGGTGCTGGTCGCATTTTTGCCCAAGGGTATCTGACTTAACTAATCTCTTCACTTCACTTATCTTCTATTTTTTTTCAATCTTCCTATGCGGATACTTGTCTCCCCCAATGGTGTCTTACGTAGTTGCTTCATTCTCTTGCGAGCTCACGGATAAAAAACAATCTTTTTATTTATTTATTTACTTGTGAATGTAGAGCCAAGCTTGTTGATCTTGCTCTTGCCTCGGGAAAAATCTACGACGGAGAGGGATTTAAGTATATTAAGGAATGTTTTGACAACGGCACCTTGCATCTCATTGGGTTATTGAGTGATGGTGGTGTTCACTCAAGGCTTGATCAGTTGCAGGTGAGTTTTGTTGTTGATCTCTTTCCTTATCTTGCTTGGCTTGTTCTCTCGAAATCATATTAGTATTTTTCCTAACGCTTTTTCTCCTTCTTCTTCTTTTTTTCTTTCTGCAGTTGTTGCTAAAAGGTGCTGTTGAAAATGGTGCAAAAAGAATCCGTGTTCACATTCTCACTGATGGCCGTGATGTTTTAGATGGGTCAAGCATTGGCTTTGTGGAGACTCTTGAGAAGGACCTGTCAAATTTACGTGAGAAAGGTATTGATGCACAAATTGCATCTGGTGGTGGTCGCATGTATGTTACAATGGATCGTTATGAGGTATGCTTGTAAATTCTGTTCTTTCTTGAGGAGAAGAATGCCTGTGATGCTTCTCATTTTATGGTCTATTCTTGTATGAATCTGTGTTTGTTTTCCCGCTCTATATTTTGTTACTTAATTTCTATAGAAACTCAACACTTACATGATATCTTCACACCATTAGGGGCTTAGAAACCTCTATTTCCCTCCAAATGAGGGGCAACGTGGACAGAGGAAAAAAGGATCTAGTCAAACTGAGATTTTGGGGAGGAATGGATCACTCTTATCCAATCTGGTCTTTATGGGTGGTAACTAGTGGCATGTAGTTCGTATATTAATGATGTTCCTGCAAACCAATATGATGCAAATTAAGACTTTCTTTTAATAAGGTGAGGGTAAAAGAGGAAGGGGGAGACTAAAAATTTACGTGGATGGAAGAGGCATCAACCATCAAATGATTTAAGCTATCTTTTTTTATCAAGGAGGATTTAGTTTATGGTCTTGTTGAATGGTGTAAAAGTATAGTCTAAGCTAAATAGTTTGAAACTAAGGCTTTGTTTCTGATGATGATAAGATGAAGTCTAAATGGATGTCTTTCCTTTAGAAGTTGGGAAGTAATTTGCATGTTTTTCAAAAATGATCTTTTCTTTAAATGATGTTATAGATATCAGTCTGTGTGTCTCTTTACAGTTATAGATTTAGCATCATTTCTTCGTGCATGTCTGAACATTTTCTGTAAATCTTCTGCAGAATGATTGGGATGTGGTGAAACGAGGATGGGATGCCCAAGTTCTTGGTGAAGCCCCATACAAGTTTAGAAATGCAGTAGAAGCTGTCAAGAAACTGAGGGAAGAACCCAAGGCAAATGACCAGTACTTACCTCCTTTTGTCATTGTTGATGAGAGTGGAAATCCTGTGGGACCAATCAAGGATGGTGATGCTGTTGTCACATTCAACTTCCGAGCAGATCGCATGACTATGCTTGCTAAGGCGCTTGAATACGAGGATTTTGACAAATTTGATCGGGTTCGAGTTCCTAAAATCCATTATGCTGGAATGCTTCAATATGATGGCGAGTTGAAGCTTCCAAGCCACTACCTTGTTTCTCCTCCTGAGATAGATAGGACATCTGGTGAATACTTGGTGCACAATGGCATTCGCACCTTTGCTTGCAGGTGAGCTAGAACCATTGATAGAATGGTCTTTGCCTTCATCAAACTGTTTAAATTCCTTTCTTGTTTCTATATGTGTGTGCATCCTCAGCTATTTTAGCTGCTTTGGTTTGCAAATAACTTGATTATAAATCAACAAGCAAACTCATTTCGTAACCATATTTTGGTAGAATGATTAAACACGAGTCATTAGGGGGCTTTACTGTAGGCCTGCATCTTAATCATATGCTGGTTTCTTTCAAGTAATGTTTGTTTGGATAATGCAATTATTCCATCTCACGACTCTTTGATTCCCTGGTCCAGCCTTGTGGCTTATCTAACTTTGGCATAGGAAAGTTGCGTATTTATGAAGGTATAAGGTATAACAGATTCCTTAGGTGGCTAATTATCTGTGATGGAAAATTTGACACTTTTGCTACTTCAACTAGTTTTATAAATTGTCTGTTCAAGTATGTTGAGCATAAATCTATTTCTCCTCTTTGCCATCTTCTGGAAAGTTTTAAGTCCTAGCTATTTTCTTACATATGTTCGGGTTTTTGTACAACAGTGAGACTGTCAAATTTGGCCATGTCACTTTCTTCTGGAATGGAAATCGTTCTGGTTATTTTAATCAAGAAATGGAGGAATATGTGGAAATTCCAAGTGATGTTGGAATTACCTTCAATGTCCAACCTAAGATGAAGGCAATAGAGATTGCTGAGAAGGCAAGGGATGCCATCCTTAGTGGCAAATTTGACCAGGTAATTAATGCCTTGTATAATGTGATGAATGAACTCTCATTTCTTGTTGAACTGGTGACTGATATGTTGTTTCACATGATTGTTTAGGTTCGTGTCAATCTACCAAATGGTGACATGGTGGGACATACAGGAGACATTGAGGCCACAGTCGTGGCATGCAAGGTTGCTGATGATGCTGTCAAGGTACAACTTCCTTGCTGTTAGATCTTTTTTTCTTTTCTTTTTCTTTGAACTTGATTGTTGTATGGTCTATGCTACCATTATTTCAGGCTAACTTGTGTGCTGGTCCATCTGGTATGGTGTCATCCATCTGTGTGGATGCTTTTATTCTTATTAATTTCATTCGCTCATCATTTGGACAGCGACAATGAATTAGTAGTTCTCAGGAAATACCACCAGGGAATTTATTTCTCTTCAGAATAAAGCTAACACAATTAAATGAATTACAAGAGCCAGCCCACGTAGCAAAGCATTAGTGTACTTGGAAAGTGGTTAATAGTAACCGTGTTGCTGCCATTTTTTTCATTTTAGACTTGATAGTGAAGGTAAAAAAGTTGTCCTCCAGTGCAATTTATGTGAATATCAAAGCTGCCCCCAACTTTGGACAAATAAGCGTTAACTAGGGGCTGATGGAGGGGAAAAAATTAGTAAAAAGGTTTATGAACAACGCCTAGATAGAGATGTGAACATGAAATTAGTAACTGTGCATTTTCAATGAGCGAGTTGTATAATTTCTGTTTGACTGTTTGTCCCTTCCTCATTCCTGGCATGCTGTATTTTCTTTGTCCTGGCATTTTGTTACCTTGTTGTTGACTGGAGATATGCTTTACCACAGATGATCATTGATGCAATAGAGCAAGTTGGTGGAATCTTTGTAATTACTGCTGATCATGGTAATGCTGAAGACATGGTCAAGAGGGATAAGTCTGGCAAACCTCTTTTAGATAAGAATGGCAGCCTTCAGATACTCACTTCCCACACTCTTCAACCAGTAAGTAACAAATAGTGTCTAATATTCCCATTGAAGGATTGGATTTAATAGCATGGTGGTTTCATTGGTTATTGTTCTCCGTTTGCTTGAGTTGATATAGAGTCAACCGATTAAATATGCCCCCTTCCTGTGTAGGTGCCTATCGCAATCGGAGGGCCTGGACTGGCCCCTGGTGCCAGGTTCCGCAATGATGTTCCCACTGGTGGACTTGCCAATGTAGCTGCAACCGTGATGAATCTGCATGGATTTGAGGCTCCTAGCGACTACGAGCCCACTCTGATTGAAGTTGTCGATAACTAGGAGAAGGGAAGCATAATTAAAACACATCAGGAATCCCATAAATTTTGATTTTAAGCAACTATAATTGCAGAAGCCTGTTGAGAACTATGTATTATCCGGTAAAATAAGTTGTAATTTTGATTCTGCCTGGTGGGCTTTCCATTTCCCAGTTGAGACTTGAGAGAGAACATTGTAATTTCTGCCCCCTCGGTGGATGACAGAATTGTATTTCAAATGGCGGTCTTATTAGTGATTGTGCTCTTGTTTGTGATGATATCATGACATCCAGTTGCCTATAAGCTGCGAAGGAGCACTGTCTGTTTTGGAATGAATGCCACGAAGATTTATTAGCAATACAGTCTCTGTCTTAAGATCTCTTGAATGCATTAATATTGAAAGCATAAAAATGATCGCGGCATTATCGTCTAGGCAAACAAGGCTTTAATTGTTGCAGCCAGTGGGTGACCTTGAATCATTTGAGAGGCTGTTAGAAAGTGTAGACGAGTCTAGCGTTAGATGAAGTTATTTTTTAAAATGTTTTTTATTTTAAAATGTATTAAAAATGTTATATTTTTTTATTTTTTTAAAATTATATTTTAGATTAGTATATCAAAACAGTCCAAAATATATATAAAAACTTTTAATTCTAAAAAAAATTAAAATTTTAAAAAACAAGAGATGACATGTATTTCCAAACACTCTCCTATAGTAAGTTTAAAAGTGTTTTTTTAATATATATATATATATATATATATTAAAATCTCCAATATTAGATTTCTTTTTATTTTTAAATTATTATATTAAAATCATTAAAAATACTGAAAAAAATATGAATTTATATTTTCTTTAAATAAACACTTTTAAATATAATACATCCACCGAATGGGTCCCGACTTGGAACTCCATAATCAATTAGTTAAGGGGTCTTGCATTTATTTTATTTTATTTTATTCTTGGATCACTAGCCAACCATGGTGATGAATATATAAATAAAGTTGTTGGAAAATCAAAATAAAATAAAATATTTTGACCTCAACGTTACTCAACCGGAGGGGATAGACGACCGCACGCTCCTACCCTATCCGTTGGATTGGACCCGACGCAACCCTCCCTCCCTCCTTCCCTTCCTTATTTGAATTTCAAAATAAAGCAGCCACGCTTCTCCCTGCAAACCGAGGGAAATAACCTTTATTACTCCAGCGAGGATGTCCTCCTCCTCCTCCTCCTGTCCAATTGTATATGTGTGTATATATATATATATATATATAATAACATATATATAATAACATATATATATATATATATATATATATATATATAATAACATAGGGTTCCTCCTCCCTCCCCCATCACCATCACCATCACCATCACCATCACCAATCCAACACAATCCAGATTACGAAAGATGGAAAAGTATGAGAAACTGGAGAAGGTCGGGGAAGGCACCTACGGCAAAGTCTATAAAGCCAAAGACAAACTAACAGGTCAGCTCGTTGCTCTCAAAAAAACTCGGCTTCAAATGGATGAGGAAGGCGTTCCCCCTACCGCTCTCCGCGAAGTTTCTCTTCTTCAGATGCTCTCTCAATCTCTCTACGTCGTCCGCCTCCTCTCAGTCGAACACATTGACGCCAACAACTCCTACGACGACTCCAAATCCAATCTCTACTTGGTTTTCGAGTTTCTCGATACGGATCTCAAGAAATTCATCGATTCTCACCGCAAAGGTCCCAACCCTAGACCTCTCTCCCCTTCCCTCATCCAGAGCTTCCTCTTCCAGCTCTGCAAGGGAGTTGCTCACTGTCACAGCCACGGTGTGCTTCACCGCGATCTCAAGCCTCAGAACCTTCTTCTTGATCAGGAGAGAGGGATTCTTAAGATTGCTGATTTGGGATTGGGTCGTGCCTTTACTGTGCCTCTTAAGAGTTATACCCATGAGATTGTCACTCTTTGGTATAGGGCTCCTGAGGTGTTGCTTGGTTCCACTCATTATTCCATCGCTATCGATATGTGGTCTGTCGGTTGCATTTTTGGTAATATAATTTAATGTGATCAATTTGATTTTGATTTGTTGGTGCTCGATGAAAATCTCGTTTCTTATTGCATTGATTGCAGCTGAAATGTCGAGAAGGCAAGCTCTGTTTCCTGGAGACTCCGAGCTTCAACAGTTGCTTCATATTTTCAGGTATGCTTCTCTCGTATTCATCTAATTTAATTTAATTTTGCGCTTTATAGATAAAAAAAAATCATAGTTATTAAACCTGGTTTTAAATTGATTCAATTAAGAGATTGGATTTCGGATTTTATATGTTAACTCGGATCAACTTGAAAAATTTTTAAAAAAATTAAAGTTATAATATTTTATATTCAGAAATTAAGAAAAAATTTATGTAAATATAGACTATACATATTATAAATAATAAAATTTTAAAGAATATTTTAAAAAAAATTATCCCACATTAAAAAATAATTTTTTTCTTGGAAATATAGAGTATATATTTTAATGAATTTTAAATTTTACATGAAAAAACATAGTTTTTTTTTCTTATGAACATAAAGTATATATATTAATAGGTTTCAAATCCAACATTAAAAAAAGATTATTTTTTTTTCTTAGGAGCATAGAGTATATATACTAATGGGTTTTAAATCTCACATTAAAAAAATACTATGTTATCCTTTTAAGTTGAAGTATTTAAACCAAAAGGTTTTTTATCTCAGAAAACGATAACTTTTTTTTCTTAAAAACATAAAGTATATATACTAATGAGTTTTAAATCCTACATTTGATGGGGAAAAAAAACATCGGGTCTTGCCCGGGTCATGGGTTGACCCGCCTGGTCAACTGGGTTTGGCCGGATTATTGCACCGGCCTGTTTTTTAACAAACCCGGACCGATCCAGCCCCCGAGTCGACCTGTCGGTCCGGATTTAATAACTATGAAAAGAATGGCTTTTGCACTTTACCATGCATTTACTTTTATAAATTACGTAAGCTAATGTCTACCGATTAATTCCAAGGTTGTTAGGAACACCAACTGAAGAGCAGTGGCCAGGAGTTACTTCTCTTAGAGACTGGCATGTCTATCCCAAATGGGAGCCTCAAAACCTTGCACAAGCTGTTCCATCTCTTGGACCTCAAGGGGTGGACCTCTTATCGGTAACTACTGCTGCTGCTGCTATAAGTGCATGCTTTTTTCCAATTGCTGGCTTCTTGTTTTATGGGTGGCAAAGTGCACCTCAATAGCTGGATTGTCATGTTGGCTTGAATTGAATGTGAATGTGGCACTTGCCTAGCTTCTGCGCTGGAATTGTTGTTGCTCTCCCATAGATGTACTTCTCCAGCCCAAGAGTAAGTTTGTCCCATATCGGTTAGAATGAGAAACCAACCTTATTGGCTTACAACGGTATCTTATTTAAAGTCTAGCCTAAAGGCAAGGTTTCTTATTTTAACCAATGTGGGACAAACATATATTTTAATGTACATGTTTGTCCCATATTAGAATGTATATAATATTGTTGCTAATATATATATATATACATTCTCATTCTTGACTCTTGATATACCAAGACTATATAAGAAGTATTTCTGATGTGAAAGGTCTATTAATAATGGATCACAGAGCATGCTCAACTCTTAGAATAGAAGTTCTGATACCAAGTTGAATTTAAGAGAGGGAGTGAGACAATACAAGGAGAATTGTATTGAATGGTATGATTTGTTTACAAGAGGGGTATCCTATTTATAGTCTAGTCTAAGGGGAGTGTTCTCATTCTAACTGATGTGGAATAAACAGACACGTTAACATATAATGTAATAGTGTATATAATGTATACATTAGTACCAACATTATATACAACCTTGGCAATCCATCAGCAAAGAAGTTCTTATCCTTTTCAAGCCAAGGTATATAATGTATATGCTTGTCCCACATCGGTTGGAATGAGAATGTATATAATATTGTTGCTAATGTATATACATTCTCGTGTTATCTTGAACTAATTTTTAGAATATAGGGTATGAATCAAGTCAGCTTGATGTTTGATGATTATCAAAGTACATGGTTTACAATATAGGTGACACGACTGAAATTTGGCCAAGAAATACTATAGGCTGGTGAGGTTTACGCTGATTTAAATATTTTTTCACAAATGGTTGATTTTGTCGTATTACTGATATGCTCACACTGACAAATGACAACGCAGATCGTACTGTTTTGGAATATTGTCAGGATTTATGTATGTTCTTTAATCACTTTTTTGCTCAAAAGTAACAAGTAGAGCCGGATTATGACAATAATGTGGATGAGAACATGAAATCAAATTTTACAAGTGATGTGAGTAGGAATATGCAAGTTCTACGTTTCTAAGATACTCTAATAAATTTCTTTACCAAATAGGTTTAGTCCTGCAACTACGGTTTCCAAGCTGGCTACTGATCCATCACTTTGGCTCTTCTTCGTTTGCCAATATCACCTCTATATTGGGATACTAATATCATGTTGTGTTGGATAATGCAGAAGATGCTCAAGTACGATCCAGCTGAAAGAATCTCGGCCAAAGCAGCTATGGATCATCCCTATTTCGACAGCCTTGACAAGTCGCAGTTCTGAAGCTACAAGGTTTTGGGAGATTTTACTTTTTGCTTCCATCATGCATTTTCTAGGATTAGATGCCTTTATGTAAAAGATGTTTGGTTCATCGTCTTGGTGATGTAACTTTTGAACTTTGTCACAACTTATATGATATATTTTTATTTTTATTTTTATTTTTGCAATTTATGCGTACAATTAATCTTTGCGCGCCAAATTTGCAAGATTTCATCTATTATTTTTTTAAGAATGAAATTAATCTCTGGATAACTGCTGATCAAGTGTAAAATATCGCATGTATTTGTGAATGGCGATTCAGTTGTTCACTGTTCATGCCTCTCTCCATGTTTTACATGATATTTAAATGTTCATTGTTGAAGGAATGGGTCCAGGTGTTGTAAGGTCTTCTATATTGTTGACTTTCGTTAGTAAAATGAAGTGTGATGGACATTTAGATTGCTCATGCACTCAACTTTGTGTTGCCTCTGTCATATCTTGACTGCATGTAAATGCATTACTAAGTTCTGATCACTATGTCTTCCAAGAACTTGCAAAGGAAAGGTTTGAGTAAATATATCTGTTGCAGTGAAATAAAACATGTCACTGAACATTACTTTTAGAAGCTAATTTAGTGTGTTCACACAGCATTGTTTTGCATGGATTAAGGTTTTCAGAGAAGCTTATAATGCCTTGCAAGAAAGTCTTTGGTTGGTTGTGAATACAGCAGTAACTAGACTAGAGGTTTCCTGAGGAGTGAAGTTTGCTAGATTTAGTTACACTTGTTGCTGCATGCATACGCTTTCATGTTTTGTTTATATCGCAGCTAGTATTGCAATGCAAAATGTGGGCAAGCATCTCCCTCTTTTTTTCTTTTCTTTTTTTGAAGCAGAATTTGTACATGAGAAGAAGCAGCAGAGTACTAGATAGAATATTGTTTGTAGTGGATGGTAGACGTCTTTCCTTTGCTGGGCATCCAACGTTTTTCTCCCTTCACTTGCGAACTATTCAGGATGCCCTTCTCTCCCCCTCCATGGCTTGAGAATCTGAAATGAGCAGAGCAAACTAGCATCAACACACATAAGGGCACCTGCATTGTTGAACTCTCCACAGTAGTTCGGTGCTGAGAATATGGTGACCAGCTGTCTGTCTGCGAAGAATTCATAGCCATCCTCGACTACCTGTCAATCATTTCCCATCGAAGAACACCTTGGGTTATTTATCACATTATTATTCCTGGTACAAGTATTAGGGCAGGAATTGGAAGGTAATGGACTTGATCTGAAGAAAGGGGGAGAGCAATCAAGGAATACCTGGTGAGCTCGGCATACGAGATCGAGATCATGTTTCTTTAAGAACTCGGTGACCCTATCAGCTCCGAAGGTATAGGAGACACCCCTATCATTATCACCCCAACCCTTGGTGTCTCTATCAGGATCAGACCAAAGGAGGTCACACAAGAGGCCCTGGTCTGGCACGTCTGCTGGCCTCTCTATAGCTCTGATCTGATCCAAGCTATCCATTTCCGGTGAGAGTCCACCATGCATGCATAGGATTTTGTCATCGACCACTGCAGCCACCGGTAAACAATTGAAGCAGTCCGTGAAAGTTTTCCATAGACGGACACTGAAACGACGCTTGCACTCATCATAGAATCCATATATTCTGTTGATAGAAGCACATTCATGGTTCCCTCGAAGAAGGAAAAAATTGTCAGGGAACTTGATCTTGTAAGCAAGGAGAAGGCATATTGTCTCTATACTTTGTTTTCCTCTATCTACGTAGTCTCCAAGGAATAGATAATTGGAATCTGGTGGAAACCCGCCATACTCAAACAATCGCAAGAGATCTGGATATTGGCCGTGTATATCACCTGCAAACAACCAGAATACTAACAGCAATATGTATCAAGTGTTAAACAGGATCGGCATGTAATTCTTCTGCAGAGATATGCGAGTCCAAAAGGGTGTCATTTTTGCGGGGGCCAATTCGCAAAATGTTGCCTTATTAATCAGTTCTATGAGATAACTCTAACATCTATCTAACATTGTAAATGGAAGATGAGAATTGCAGACGAAGATAGAATGCTTATTATAGTCAATGGCCAACATAAAGATGGAACAAGATCAAACAAAAAGGCAAACAAATTGATATATAGATTGCGTAAAACAGAAAAAAGGCAATTGATTGTGGAATTCCGATTGAACAGGCAGAAGAACAAGATGGGAAAGGGGGTGGATGAAGGAAGGAAGAGAAAGATGTACCACAGATGTTGATGGGAGCTTCTAATGCAAGAAGAACAGGTTGAGCAAGAAAGACTTGCTTGGCGGTGACACAGAGTTGGTGGATTTCAGGTTCAGTCAGCTGGATGCGTTTCCCTCTATTATTCCTTCCTTCCAGCAACCTCTGTATCAGCCCTTCCAATCCCTCCATCCCAACCCTTCCCTTCTTCCTCCTTTTATCTACCAACATTCTGCTCCAACGTAGATTTGATCTCTCTCTCTCTCTCTCTCTCTCTCTCTCTCTCTCTCTCTCTCTCTCTCTCTCTCTTTTCTCTTTGTAATCAGTTTGGCCTCCTAACTAATACTAAGATAAAATAAATAGATAAATAAATGTACAATGTCTAGGCAAGGCAATGAAATGAGGACGCAAACAAGTATCCCTTCATTCTTGATTAAGTTAAAAAGTACATGAAAAGAGAAAGATGACCTGTTGGATGATATAGAGAGAGAAAGAGAGAGGGAGAGGGAGAGGGAGTTGGCGAAAGAAGCGCAAGAGTTGAAGATATATTTAGGGTGAAGAATCAGCTTCTCCCGACATCCATGCCAGCTGCGGACTGCCTCCATCCATTTTGCTCTCTTCCTTGAGAAGCCACCTTCTGCCTGTCTCTCTGCCTGCTGCCAAACCCAAATGCAATCCACTCATTAGATAAGGCAGCTTTCTTCTTCTTCTTCTAATTAACAGCTACTGCTACTACTCATAATAATCATGCAAGGCATGATCATACAGCCCTGTCTTCTTCTTCTTTTAAAAAAACAAAAAACAAATAGTTAATTAATTCCCTAATTTTTGGACATCGTGGGTATCCACTATTATTTATACCCATGCAGCACCAGTTAAAAAAATGGCTAAGACTTTTTTTGTTTCGAATGAAACGTGATATAACCCGTTTTCTCAAAAAATCAGAAACAACAAAGCATGTTGTTCTTGATTTTCTTGGGAACGCGGATGGTACCGCGTTGCCAGAGCCACTTCTACTTTTAAAAGCATTCATAAAGATGGTTTTTTAGCAGCAAAATAAATTCTAAATAAATGCCATGGTTTATGAATTTGTGAGCTTGTACATTAACAAAAACACCAAAAGAGAAGGATGTCTCGATATACTCCTGGTTATAAATGTCTATTAATTGGAATAGTGATTTCACAAAATTATTTGCTCAAAAAAAAACATTAAATTACGCATTAGGGACAAGGATATGGTGGTTTTTTTACCATGATATAATTGTTTTTAATAATTTGTGCAAGGTTAGGTTAGCACTTTTGTTTTTTTTAAAACAATGAAATTACTAATTTAACACTGAAATAAAAACAAATTAATGTTTTTCAATCAAACAAGGGTGTTATAGTTTTTTTAATTTTTTCAAAATAGTAAAATTATTTTATTGCTCCTAGACACAAAATCAACATAACTCTATTACGTGAGTTTTTTTATATATATATATTGGTTTTAGTGATGATGTGAAGGTTACCTAGGATCATTATTGTATTTGATCACATTATAAATATTATTATAAAAATAATGGTGCGTACATAATGGAAGGCCCCCACACCTATCGAGTAGCAATGCATGGTTGTCCAGTCATCAAATATCATTTTTCATTGCAATGTTTAAAAGGTCTCAATGCCCCCTACACAATGAGGTAGTGCATGCTCCTAATGCACCTTTGGTTTTGCCGCAACCATTTTCTTCTTCCTCTTCTTCTTTTTTCTCTCATCCTCTAATCATGTGCTAGCCCTTTTAATTTTTTTTTCCTTCGCATTTAGTTCATATCCTTTTGATTATTACTTTTTTATTTTTAATAATCTATAAAATTACTTATGATTTTCAATCTCACCCCTTCTATTTTTTAATCTTTTAAATTTAATCCTCATTCTTTTAATTGAGATTAATTTTTAACTTGTTTATATATAATTTCAATCTCTTTGATTTTTTTTTCAATCAAATTTGATACCTATTTTTTTATTTCTATCTTAATTGCTTTGACAAGTTTTTTAAATTGATATTTTTTTCATAATTTCATCTTTTAAAATTAAAGTAGTTGTGAATTTAGCTTCTTAATTAAACCTAAATTAAATCTAGAATTTCACACGTTGTGAGTTTTAGATATTAGACCAAGTTTAGGAATTCACTAAGGTTTACTTCTTTTTTTAAGCTAATGTTTTTTTTTATCATCTAATTTTAGAGTTTTGCATTGTTATTTTTACTATTTGCCTTTCCATTGCTTTTTTTAATAAAATTTCTTATTTTCTTTTTAAATATTAGTTTCTTCGATAATTAAGTTTCATGATTTTATTCAATTACCTTTCGAACGTGATTATCCTAATATCAAGACTAGGTCAAAGATATTTGATCTTCACCCAATTGGGCTTGGATGAGTATTTCAACCTTTTTTTAAATTATCTCTATTTTTAGTTTCAATCCTTCAATTTTAAAATTGAGTTTCAATTTTTCTCTTTTTATTTTATTTTATATCGAGTTATTATGTTCTCATTTGATTTACTAAGAATTGATCTTAAAAATTTTTTTTCTTGCTTTTTTTTCTACAAGATCATCTTATTTTTATGTTCATAATTATGAAGTTAGTGATTTAACTCGGTTTAACCGAGGTTTTTTTTTGTTGTTTTTTTTATTTTAGTTTTAGTCATTTAGACGTGAATTGTTTAATAATTTAGAAGAGATAGGTCGGGTTCTTTTATATTTTTTATTATTTTTATATTTTATTATTTAAATTATTAATTAAATCAATAACTGATTATTTTTTTAAACATTATTTATTTATGTAAAAAAAATTGGTCAACCGCCACATATGTAGTAGATATATGTATAAATGAAAGATTATCATGACATCTGATGCGTTATGCTCCAACAAATGATGTGTCAACACGTAGGTGACGATCACGTGGTCTTCTCGAGCTTCCGTGAATTTCAGTCCACCCCTCTTTCTTTGTTGCTTGAGAATGCAAGTTTGTTTGGACAAGACATTTTCTTATCAATTTGTCGGAAAAACATATGCTCAACACTTGTTTGTACCGGAGTGTGTTGATGAATATCGTTAGTCTTTTCTATATATATATATATATATATTAAAATATATTTTATTTAAAAAATATCTAAAAAAAACTATTTTAAATTATTTTTTATTGATAAATATCCTACATAAGATTCCACGCATTGATACACACACACTTGTGCACGTGTGAATAAACACTTTATGAGAAGTTTATTACAAGTTTTATCTTATATATACAAGTTTTTCATTTTTCTGCTGGATATTAAGAGAAAACACTCACATATTCATGCACCTTCAACAAATTTTCTCCTTACATGTGCTTGCATTTGTAAAAAATTACATGTATTATATTATTTAATATTATAATCAAATTATCGAAATTATAGCTTTCTTGCGGTCCAAGAGAGGATGTCAAAGAACAATGTGCACTTCAACACACAGGCCTGGTAGGTATAGCCAGACCCCAGGTTAGTTTTCTTTTTAATTTCCATGTTCATTTAATTTTTTGGGGATTCCAAGAATTATTATCATTTATGTTTTATTCAACCACGCAATATTATTTTGTGATTTATTGCGAGTGACACAACACAACTTAAAATTATGTTTTTTTTAAATAAAATAAAATCCAAACACAATTAGACACTAGAATTTAGAAAAACTACAATCTAGTATACATGGAGACATCAAGATTTAAGCCTCCTCTGAATCCCAATCAAGAAGCCTATATACTAATGTACAGACAGCTACAGCTGCAGTCCAAGAATATCTACCGATACAAATAATGCCGACGCAATCTAATGATACAGTGCGCACTCAAGTTATGTAGTGCAGGCATGACACAACATCCCCTTCTTGCAGTTTCAAAGTTTCAAAATCAAAATAATGAAAACTCCTCTAGTTAGACCACACATGAACCAGACCATGCCTATTACCAGTGTAGATTTCATTGCGCTCTTCATCGTAAAAAAGAGCGGTTATGTCTTCCAAAGCCGCTGCCACTGTACTTGTCATCATCAAGCGGCTCTGCTTTGAGCTTCCTGTACTGCTGCTGCATTCCTCGTCCTTGGGACTGCCATTGGTGGCATTTATTTTAGCTAGGCATTTTCCTGTCAGGATATTGCTGATATTGATAGAACCAGCTGCATCCAGAATCAGACAGTGAGATTTGATAATTTCCCGATAAGAAGTTTTCTTCACTGCATCACAATTAAGGCAACTCCCAAAAGATCTTATACAAACAAAGGCCCGACAACTTATTGGTCTTTCCTCAAAAGCAATTCATGCAGAACCACCATCAGAGGGATTGTCCTCGTGGACACCAACCACAGAGACGAAAAAATCTACATTAACAAAGTGTCAGGAACACAGATGTTCCAAATGCTCCATTGATTATTTGTTCCTCTTGCCAACAATGTTTAGTAGTTTTCATGCTCGACAAAAAAAATCAAAAGTTGATACAGCATTGTGGCATCCAGACATGCTTTTAGGATCAACATTTGTTCTTCAGAGTAGATCAGAGCTCTAGATGATAACAGATCTAACTCTAGACCATGCCACTTAAATTGGGTAGTTAATATGGACTGGTAAAAGTATCAAGTCACTTAAAAAAAGTGTCTGAAATAATAGCATACACTGTATGGTTGGAAACAAGACAGCAGTTCAAAAAAGTTACTGGATTACAATAAGCCAACAACCTGACTCAAAAAATGTTTGTCAAATTGGATGATAAAGTCTTGCATAATTTATTGGGTCAGTTCTAAGCAGCTTATTTATTAAGATAAACCAAAGCACAGAATTCATAAGGGATTCAAAATTATAGTAAGCTCATTTGGATCATATGGGACCATCAGTGTACGAGAACAAGTTTTATTCTTGCTGGACAACCTGAAAGTATCTGACAATGTTCCAGCTGTTAATAGGCAGTAAAGCTACAATTGACAGAAAGAAAATGTATACTATCTGCTTAAAATCAAACAATTAAAAACTCAGACACACTGCAGTATGTTCAGTTTTATGTTTAATAATTGCATTCTATAGAATTAAGATAGAATTTTTCTCCAAAGATGAGAAGAGAACAAAGGATTCTAGACCTCATCTAGTATCGACCATGAGTATTTAAGCATTAGTATTTGCCAACCAAAATGATGATAAAAAAAATTACCATTTCCTTCCATCCATTGATCATCAGAATCAGCCTTGCAGTATGAAATGATAAGATCCTGATCACTTGTTATGTAAATGTTATTTGTGTTACAGTCAGGATGCCATAAGAGATGATCCTCGAATGAGGTAACAAGCTCTCCACGAAAATTCCAAACAGCAACAGTTCTATTTCTGAATGTTAAGAACAACTGGTTTTCATACAGAAAGATAAATGCTGATGGTGTCATGAAGTCGGTTCTGCTAACTTCCCTAATACCAGTATGTCGAACCTGCATAAAGAAGATACAACTACTGGAGCAGACAACAAGCTAAGCTGAAAGATAGATACTGAAAAAGAAAAAAGGTAACTCACGTCAAGAATCTGGAGATTCTCATTTTCTTGTTTGACAAGAAGCTTTTCGTTAAATTGTTCAATGAAGTCCACCTTCTTATTTCGATGAAGAAGATGCTTGAAGTCTTTGAGAATTGTACCATCTTCTATTGACAAAATCTTAAGAGGAACATAGCCACTTGATCTATTTAAAATCAACAACATGATGCCCGGACTGATGCAGATGAAGCCAAACATAGGCAAAGTTAGACATTTAGCATGCAGACCAAACAAATCAAGGGCCAATCAAACAGACACATTCCAGAAGAGAACGAGATACGTAGCACTGTATGTGAAAGTTAAATGAATGACCGAACAAATTGACTGCCATGATGAGTAAAATTTATTGCCATGCATCTACACTAACAAAAGGTAAAAGGCATAAGCCTCTATCATATTTTAACAGTATCTTATAATTAATAAGATAATGATGCATCTTAAACATGCGCGCGCAGGCGCACACAGAGAGGGAGAGAGAAACTACCTGATCTTGATTTCTTGCACATCTGTATCTGATATGGAGTACAGCATGGTGTAGTTTTTTAGGTCAAAAACCTTGTATATACTGATCACAGATACCAATAACAAAATATTAGAAGTAGGATAGCTGGAGCATGTAATTGACGTAGCAGATGGACTGTAAACGGTACCTATCTTGTGCTGAGTACGTTAGCACCTTTCCATTGACATCATCAAACTCCACAAAACCTGGCCACTTCAAGGACTCGGACTCAAAAAGAGGGAAACCTGCATCTGGCTTACCCCTTCGAATGTACCTAAACATTTAAAATACAAGGCATCATCATCACACAATTAGGACACACACAAGTCATGTAAGACTGAAGTTGACAAGAAAAGTTAAAGGTTAGGGAAGCGCAGTCGCACTCAATTCTCGTTGATCTGCATTTCAAGGAGCTGAAGTTATCCGACGCATAGACCGAAACAGTGATGAGAGAATCATTGTTTTTATTGTAGAACAAACTCCGAATGACTTCATCGGGACTCACATTCAAAAAACATATCCTCTGATTTGTCTCTGCGTTTCAAATAGTGAACAGCAGATAAGATATGATGCAGTCATTGTCTTTCACATTCACAAAGAAAACATTTCAAGTATATTTCTATGTAACATGACATGAGAATGAAGACAGAATGTGAGTACCTCTACTAAAAGCAGCACATACACCAGAATGTGCAAGGGCAAAGACAATGTCCCGGGCGGCCACAATCTCAATAACTTTAGTTCTCTTCATCAAAAAGGGCAGCACCATCGAACAATGGCCCTTGGGGTCATGAGTATCGTATTCTTCCTGGAAAAAGAATATAAATCAAAGGTTTCAAGAACCCTTTTTAGCAGAAACAAGAGCAGTAGAAGCACATGAGTCTCGATGGTTAAAAAACAAAGCGACAAAATTAGGTTGTGAAGAGGAGTGGTAGAGTGAGGAGGGTACCATCAAGCGCATATTGCGAAATCTCTCCTGGGCATTGGTGATACTGAAAGAACGATCTGACTTTGAGGAAATCTCTCTTCTTTGAAGCTTTTTAACACTGTTCAAGAACCCATCAGATCGACCCCGTTTCTTCGCTGCTAATATTCTTCTCCCGGAACACGGCCTTGGATTCGCTGCTGATATCCTCCTCCCTGACCCTTCCATCATCACTCTCTCTCTCTCTCTCTCTTTCAAAATTTGAATTGATTTTAATAAATAATAAAAAAGAGGAGGAGGAGGAAAAAACCCTAATTTACAGAAACTAATTAGCCAGCTAGCAGTCTGTCTGTCTTCCTCTTCCTCCTCCTTCAGTGTTTTTAATATGCTTCTGCGCTTGGAACACCAAACCCTAGAGAAAAGAAATTGATCTCTCTGTCTCTCTCTTCAGAAGAGTAGTAGTAGTAATAATAATAATAATAATAATAATAATAATAATGTCTTAAGGGAGGGAGGAGAGGGAAAGAGCGTGGAGATTGTGTGCGATGATGATGATGAGAGGAAACAGGAAGGAAGGATATGTAAATCTAAATTCAATTTCTATTATTTGAAAAGTATTTTTATATTTAAAATAATTTCAATTTTTTATTTTTATTTAAAATTAATTCTTTTAATATAAATTATTTTGAGGGGTTATATACTTGTATCAAAAATAATTTTTTAAAAAATTATTATTTTAATATATTTTTAAATAAAAAATACTTGAAAAATATTCACTGTTATAATATAAAAGGTTCTAAAAATAAATATTTGTTTTTATAATTTTAATATTTTAACAATAAAAATTTTAAAAAATAATATTTTAATATGCTTTTAAATTTAAAACACTTTTAAAAAATAATATAGTTAACAATACCGAACAGATATTTAAAGTTTTAAACCCCACTCCTTACCATGCCTTCCCTATAATTTAATAATAATAATAATAATAATAATAATAATGGCGGTTATTTTTATTTTTTTGTTGTTTAATCTTGTGGCCAAGTGGCATCTTTATTTTAAACTTATCCACTTGATAATATTGAAGTGTTTTAAATTTTTTTTCTTCTTATTTGAGAAGCGAATTAAGTTTTTTCTGTAATACATTAAATGAGTAATTATGAGTCACAGCTTATATAGTAAATTTCTTCAACAGTTTATGTCTCATCAACTAATTTCTACTCGTATTCTTTTTTTAATATTTAATTGATGGTAAATTTGAATCTGAATACTTCGTTTGATTGTTAGAGTTTTACCCAATTTTTAGTCACTCACGAGTAATTCAATGAACAGCAGCACTGGGTGCAGCGTCAGGAAGGTTGGGACTCGGGAGGGCTCGGACCCGGACCCTTGTAAAATAAAATTATAGTTTTTTTCTTTTTAAAATTTTAGAGTCTAGCGAGTAAAACTTAAATTCTAACATGTAAAAAAGATTTATAATCTTGGCGGCCCTAAAAAAATATATTTCTAAAGATATTTAAAAGTATAAGAATAATTATTTTTTAAAATGTTTTTAGTTTTGAAATATATTACAATAATTATTTTTTTTTTTTAAGAATGATAGAAGGGTAGGAGAGTAATGTGAGAGTGTCTATTTTTTATTAATATTATTTTATGGAGTTGGGGATTTATAAAGTTAAGCATTATAACCACACAAAAAACTAATCTTGTTTGCCCATCACCCACCTGGGCCCCCTCCCTATGTTTGTAGAGATGAGGATCATGCCTTTTTCCTTGGTGTCTCATCTAATCTACTACAGTCTATGGATTGTGTGAATAAGATAGGTTAGTTTTTCCACCCAAGGTGAAATAATTATAAGATGATTCCATTAGCATTATCCTTGATTTTTACCTCACTTTGCTTTTTATATTATTTTTTATTTGAGCCTGCTCTCCATTGAAACCACACGAAACAACCTAATAAATGGAATGGCATAAATGAATTGATTGATTGAGGTTATTTTTTAAAGTATTTTTTTATTTAGAAATGTATTAAAATAAAAGATTATATGGAAGAGTGATTAAGGTTATTTTTTAAAGTGTTTTTTATTTAAAAATATATTAAAATAATATATTTTTTATTTTTTAAAATTAATTTTTGACATTAACGCATTAATACGATCTAAAAATACTAAAAATAATTTAATTTAAAGAAAAAAATCATAATTGGATGAAAAGCCGCGGTCTACCTTAAACTAGGCCAAAATAGAGTGAATGTTTGTTTTTGTATTACAATATGCTTTTCACTTAAAAAACATTAAATTGATATAGTTTTAGATTTTTTAATATGTTAATATAAAAAATAAATAAATAATTAAAAATTATTTTAATATATTTTCAATTAAAATTCATTTTGGAGAACAAAACAGCGAACATTAGATGCAAATGATTCAAATTAGATGTGCTTAAAGATTAAGAAGATTATTTTAATAAAAAAGAATAACATTAGATGGGTACATACATATTACATCCTGTCAATTCCACCCAACGGGAAACTGAAAGGAAGAAAAGAATCCCAAGTCAAACTTGTGGCTACTTACCAAGGAGCAGGCGGAGGACCTTTCATGGGCAAAAGCAAGATCTGATGTCCTAAGCTGCTGCTCATATTGTTTTTTTCGTTGGACGATATCTTTCTTCAACACGGGAGCAGGACAAATGATCGCCCCACGCCATTTGGTAATCACTCCTGGCTTCTTCTATGGGACTTCGGCCCGCGACACAGGAAACACATGATAGCATTTGCAGAGATAGTTAAAAGGTTTCGTACACGGAGGAGATCAAGATTTTGACCCCAAAACTATTTGCTTAAAGAAAAAGAAAAAACTATCACGAAGGTAGCTGCCACCACTCAACTACTAACAGGTTACTCTCCAAAAGGTCGTAGATCAGCCTGCCCCGGAGGTCTCTCTGACATTCTGAGCTACGGCCTTCAAATATTGCTATAACGGCGGTGTGAAGACACCAATTTCTAACGACATTTGATGGACCTTACTAATCTCATTCAGAACTCAAATGACAGCTGATGGACACTGCATTTCTGCATTCAAAACTCAACTAATTACATTTAGCAGCTCAGCTACAGAGCCCATGGCTGCAACCCCACCTCTTTCAAGCAGAGAGAGAGCCAGCTCGCTTTCATGCCACCCTCTCAATCCACTTGCCAATTTCCTCAATGTTTCCAGCTTCACGACTTGAATCCACGCTGGAGCAAAACTCACTACTAGACCCACTACACAAGATACATAAGCTTTCCATGTGGCTGGATGGCAGCCAAGTGAAATATTTCCTTCCAACACTCGAACCAAGAAGTCCATGTGGACGCCGACCACTCGCGCTCTTCTAGACAATGCCCATGCTGGAGGTGTGGGCCCTATGCCCCATAAAGCTGAGCCCGACAGAACCACCATGTATGCCATTGCATACCCTTCCAATATACGGGACACGGCACTGACCTCACCAAGTTTCTCTTTTTTGGATGAGAGCAGCCATGTTGGGATAGTCTCCAGGTAAAGCTCTTGAATCAGATTCATCCCACCTGACAAGCATAACAGGCTCGCGCCCAGTATGGCAACTTCCCTTGCCTTGGCAGCTGCATGTGATAGGGATGCCTGGCTAGACTTCAAGCGTGAGGAGTCCATCCCGGTCCATCTGGTGGCTAATTCCCTTGCATACTCTGTTACAAGACCTATGACCACACCATTTACGTATTGAATGTCCTCTATAGTCCGACAAGAGCGAAGGTACAGGAATCCAGGTGCGAGGGAAGGAGAAACACCAGGAACTGCAATAGTGGTGCCCAATAGACGACTTACGCTGCTCTGATTGGTCAACAAAGATGTGGAATCGTTAAGTGATCCAAGGAATGATGAGAAGCAACTCCTCAGGAGCTGGGCAACGGCTACTTTATTTCGTTTCAAGACAGAGCGAGCACATGATACAACTATGAAGTGATGCCAGCGACGGACCTTTTGGGCCCACAGAGAGCCAATTATAGGAATACTAGGCCAAGGGCAACCTGACGAACAATTTTCCAGGGCAGGCCCAACTACGGCATGTATGTATTCATGGCTCTTGTTGAGTTTGAAAGTGATGGTTAAACTGACCAGAGCTGCCATCGGCAATGGAAGCATGGGAGGTGATTGCCCTGCAAGAGATTATGCAGGATTTAGCAAGCAAAACACTAGCATTCTCCTCTTCAAATGACAATTTCATACGTGTCAGTGTTAATCTATAATGTGCATCCAAATATGACAAACAATTGCATCACTGGCTGAGTTGCCTATTATAAGAAGTCCATGAACAAGAGAAGGTAAACCAGAACAGAAGCAATATGAGCATTCAAACACTCAACGAAAGTCTGCACCATGTAAAGTCCCCGTAAAGGCAAGGTTAACTGACATAGCTAATTACCTTACAGTAAATACGGTGATCATACAAGAAGGACTTGTTTAATCATTAGGAAGTTATTTCTACATACAAAGACATGGAGAAGGAGATGAATGCCTGGTGAAGTACTAATTTTTGGGCCTTGAATGTAGATAGGGTGCAGAGTCTTAACCAGAGAGCATAACTGAATCATGAGAGCATAATCACTTCTTGCAAAAAGGTTGAAGGCAGGATAACACCCTTCTCACAAGTCAGCAAAGATCCTAACTAGGTGATATCCCTTAACAAAAAACAAATTGCTGGTGAACAGCAGACATGAAATGCATTAAAAATTTATCATGCAATAGTAAATCAGTGTAAATAAATCAAAAGAATTTGCTGCTGAAATGTACCAGAGGAACCACATGGAAAATCAACTCCTGCAGCAGCAAGTATTTCTTTTATTTCAGAATCAACAGCTGAAAGGATCGCTGCTGGACTAGGCCAATCAGTTCCATTCATTGGAACTGGTTTCCATATACCTCGAGTGATTTCTGCGGCAAAGTAAGTGACAATGGTTCCAAGAGTTGCCGGAAGAAAGTCAATGAGGTCCCTTAGGCCTGCAAGGATTCAAGAGTTCTCAAGTCTATGCATGCCAGAGGCGAACACATTAGAGAGACTCAATTATACTTATAAATCTTGATAGCACAGCTGTTATTCTTCTAATAACAAGACAGGAGTTTTAGAGATCAAGGAGATAGTTTGAACCCTAACCATAACAAATAAAACGAAAACCAAAGCACAAACTAAAAATCCTTTGCAACAATTAAAGCTAGACTTGTGATTAACCTGTGGTCAAGTCCCGAGATGAAAGTCGTCCATGAGCACAAGCTGTTAAAATTGCCTCAAGAACAAAAGGGATGGCTTCCAACACATCCCATGCAGGAAGCATGGGCCTCTGGTAAGGATCTTCGGCAATACTTGGAGGGGACCCACATAAACTATTGCTTGTAACTGTTGAAGAATTCCCGGATGAGGACCCACTTTTAGTCATTTTCCGGTAAATCATGTTTAAGATTTTATTAGCAACCTCATGAACAGGATTTCCAGTGGAAATGCCAGAAAGCGGAGAGGCTATACAGGACTTGTTCTGGCAATACCAAGCTCGCAGTTTTGGATAAAAATCAACATATTCGGGTTTATCTGCTGAATATTCATGCTGAACCTGATTGCTATTAATTTCATCCTGGGCAGAATAATTGTGAGATGCAATGCGACCATTGCGCAATAATAATAAATACTCCAAAGTGAGTTCACCTCCAATGGCTCCTCCTCCTGTTAAGCACTGCTCAATAGGGGGTCTGTAGAATTTCCATAGACGCAGAAGAAAGAGAAAGGCAGAAGAAAAAACCATGTAAATGGAGGGCTCATCACCTTTGCTTGATATGTTACTTGATGTAGGCATAAGTGACCCAAACACCTCACAAAGAGGCATTAAAGAAGCTGCAACTTCAGGGATCTACATGAACATAAACAAAGATCCATCAGAACTCAAAGAAGATCCAACTTGCAATACTTTATGAGTGTCTAAGAGGCGGCGACAGAAATTCAAAACAGATTTCAGCAGTTCAAGAACAATGGGTCTGTAAGAACAGCATATTCATGGATAGTGGTTAAGGCACTGGTTGGTGCAGCTTCAGCATATGCATTTGATTTCATGTTGGCCTTAGGCTAAAACAAATGAGATGATCCTGCTAAAACCTGCTTTGACCAGCCAAGCAGCCCACATAGCTCTTTAATAATTCATTATTCTTACGATTAAGAAAAGCCCACATCAATGTGACACAAAGTCACCTGAAAAACAGCAAATAGATTCAAGACAAATAGCGGGCTGGATGGCAAGATATTAAGCCTATAATAGCCAGCATGGATAAATAAATGGCTTTGTTTGAGAAAGAGTGAGAAAGAGTCTATAGTCATTGCATACTCGAGGAGTAAATACCATAAAAAGGAACAGTCCTTCACCTACCAAACCATGCAAAGAAAGCACATGGACAGTATCAATTGAAGAAGCTCCAGAAAGGATGGCACTTAACATAGGCATATAATCAATTAAGTGACTCCTTTGTCCAGTATGTGTAGAAGGCTTAGGAGGAGAAAGAAGCTTCACCACGTAGTGCAGCACATGTTCCTGACAAACATTAAAAAAAAAAGATAGAAAAAACATCTTCAATTAAGAAACACTAGTAAACGCACCCCCATCCCTAGTCCACAGCAAGTCAACAAATCTAAAAATGCATGTTCATCTTCCTTTGGCAGGCATTGATCAGAGCAAACACTACACTCACGAATTGAAACATATGAATAAAGAACTAAAATATATTGGCTAAGAACTACTATTTTCTACAATGGTCACCAAACAAACAACTTGGGAATTTTTGGCATCAATATAGTACACATACAAACCTGAATGTTCCATCCACGGCTTAGGGATGCACCGCAAAGAATTTTTGCTGCTGCTGACCTCTCCTCCACTGACCCATTTAATGCAATATCATATAGCTTCTCTATCTCTGCTAAACTTTAACAGAAAAGCAATGAAGGAGATCAGTTACAAGTATGTCAACTAGAGGTTAATTGGAAAAATTTCTATTCTACCTTGGAGCAGGTGTTGCTAGTAGAAAATTCACAAGAGAATTACTGAATGGCGTTCCTTCCATAAATATTACCCAAGGAGATTTTTGAGCTGGTGGTAAATCTATAAATGAGATGACTGAAGCAGACACATAACCAGGCCAATAGTATACAGACATGTCTATTAATTTTCTTGCAATGCAAGCTTCGATAATGAGATGCCTCAAATTACCACCTGAAAAGGATAAATATTGCCAAGATACCGTGTGAAGCAGCAGCCAGTTAAAAGTATCTGTGCATTTCAATCCATAAAGTATGGATTCAGAGTTGGAATTTTCTATGATCCTAGATGTGAACTAAATACTTCTAAGATACCTGCATTTATATCAGAATCGCTGTGAGTGCCACAAACTGAGCCACCCCTTGCACTCTTGGAATTAGAAATGAAGCTGGCTGCCTTTACAGCTGCAGCATTAGCTGCACCAATAACTGATGCTGGAGGGCATAAGAGCCTGGAGAATTGTCCAAGGACCTGAAGAGAGGAAATAAGCCCATTTTTTCTTGAAGTTTGGCCCTTCCCATCCACTTGATTTTCATGTCCATCAATCTCTATGAAACCAGATTTTGCAGCTCCCTGAAGAGAAGAAGAGCAAAACTTCGCCTCGTCGTCCATAATATTAGCAATTGCTAAAGGGACAATGGTCAAAAGGATACAAAGACGAGACTCAAGATGTGGAATAGGGCCTTCCAGAGGGTCATGTTCCTGCAGCGAGCCATGAAATGGAATAAGCTTCAGACTACACGTAGATGCATATGTTCTGCAAGAAAAAAAGTTAGGATAGATAGATCTCAACTCGTTGCACAAGCCGAAGAGCAGAAAGCCAGAGTGCTAGGAAGGTTTCTTGCCAGCTTGCCCGATTAAAAACCTGAAGCAACATAATTGTTTCTGCAATTATAACATGCAAATCAGAAAACGTGTCATTGCCACTTCCACACGGTTTTTTTTAAGTACTCAAAAAACCTGAAGCAACATAATTGTTTCTGCAATTATAACATGCAAATCAGAAAACGTGTCATTGCCACTTCCACACGGTTTTTTTTAAGTACTCAAAATATGATTTTTAGGGGAAAAAAAAAGAAAAAGAAAAACCATGCATTTTATAAAGTCAATACATATACCTACCCAAAAGCACAAATATAGATTGAAATATGCACATATAACTTCAAGAGCATTACCTGTGAGCATGCTAACTCCTGAAGTAATAAGAAGTTGCTTGCCATCCATTATGTGCTCTAGGTAAATATCAAAGGGAGCCCAACAAGCAGACTGTACAGATTCAGAATTGCAATAGGACAGCCGCTTATGTGGTTGTCTGATATCCGTAAGCATCCGAACAAGTTGGCCCTTGTTTAAATGGTATTCAAAATCACGCACGTTACGGATGCTGGCTGAGAATCTTTCAAAAAACTGGCTTGCAGGCTTCATACTTGAGGATGCCAATTTATTGGCTTCAGAAAACCACAGCCTCTGTAAGAGGCCATGGAACTTTTCAGGCCTGTGAAGGAAAATATTGAAACAAATGTAGAAAAGGTGGCGTGTAGCAACTGATGTGAATGCACATGGTTCAGACATTTACAACCTTAAGAAATGGGATGACATTATACAAATTTTAAGTGTACTAAGTAGAGTATAGATGTGAGCATAGTTCTAATAGCATGCGTAAAATAAAGAGGCAATGTTTTCTTCTTGGTCCCATGATTCTTTTCTCCAAAAAGAAAAACGAAGTATAACAGCCATTGGCTTCTTTTTTACTTCTTGTTGTGGAGATGGCAATCCAACTTGTTCAGCTCCAATTCATCACAAGGTCTCTACTTAACATTTATTGTTAAACAGTTAAAGAAAAGTGACAATGGAACTCTTTAATTTTGAGAAACATATTCAATTATAATCAGATATGCCTAGTGGGCGACCTCAGTAAAGAAAGCAACCACTGTATAACACGAACTATAAAGAGTAACTCGCTATGCTTCAGTTTCTAGTTAGTTGGCTATGTAAGTCCTTCTCCCTCATTTTGTTCTGTCGTATCATCTTTTAAGCTCTTATAAGTTATAAGAAAGTAGAAATGCAAAGACAGAAAATAATGAGAGAAATTTATTAATTATGGCATTTGGGTTGTGATCTCATTGGTGATAAGTGTTTCCTTCCACGGTCATGTGCAAATGAATGGTTCCTGTTTTGGTGTACAACTCTTACATTTTAGAACAGTAGGACATGGATGATTACAGGCACATGTTGATCCATATATAGATGCCTTCCCCAGCATACCATACACTATCCTAAGAACATGAGCTTGAGGGTACACAAAAGAGTACCACTACCAATCAAGTCATTATGGGATTCACAATCAGAACATAAAATGAGTAAAAAACGAATATAGCAATTAGAGAACTAAAAGTGTAAAGATTGACAAAGAGCAGAAAAGATGGGTTGAAAGTATGCATTATCAAAGTAATGTCAACACAAAGTTGGCACCATCTTCTTTCACATTAGCATCAAAAGAATAGGAGTAAAAAAAAAAGATACACACAATTCAGTTGTGGAAACAACAATAGTTATTCAGTGGCAAAGTAAATAAGAAATGGAAATGTATCATACATGTTAAAGTGTACAAGGCGGAGCAGAACTACAGCTTTTCTGCTTTCCATAAGCTTTGCCAGCACTTCCATGGACATGATAGTATTTTTCTTCCTTAAAAGCTCACGATGCTCATTTCTCTCAACACTATAATCCCCTCTGGAATCCATGTCCATATCCTGGAAATTATCTGTTCCCAATGGTCCCTCTTGTATATCTGAAGATTTTATCTGTAATCCCATATCATCAAAAGTGCTATCAATCAATCCAACAAAAACAGTAAAAAAGAACAACACCAACAACTGTCCAAGCTCTGAAAGACGAACTTCGTAAGTCCGTGACAGTTGAAGAGCAGCATCAACAGAATTAATTATCCTGAAAAGGCAAGCAAAGCATGATTCTTTGAGAAACGTCCATAGTTACTCGGCTAGAGTATTGAATAGTGCTACAAAACCAGGAGAAAGAAAATGACAACAAGAAATCTAAATTGCCACTGAAAACACAAACACATTACAGGAGCACAATCAGGCAGTAAAAATCATCAGACAGCCTCCTAACCACCAATATTTCCACAGACAGATACTATAGGAATTAAAATTTGGCAGAAAATACTCAACAAGTAATTTAATATTACAAAAATCCACCTCTCTCCTCTTCTTACTTTAACAATGAATACTTCTTAATTTATCAATTTAAAAAAAAATGGAAAAAAAAATGTTTGCTTGCTGCCTGCATCCTAACCTTCAATTCAATTCAATTGAATTAATTAAACAGGATTGGCACAGAAATAAAAACATACTTATCTCTGCAAGCATCATCAACAGCTGTATCAAGCGAAAACGCATATCTGCTGAAAAGTTCCAGAAACAATCTATAGGCCTCCGGTTGAGACCGTCGATTCGGAATCACTCTGCAATATATCAATCAATACAATAAAAAGAAGTAATAATAATTATTTAATCAATTAATAATAAACATAAATTCTTAAAAAATAATTATACCTAGAGGAGAGGAGAGACAGGACGTGTAGCGGAGAGAGGAGGCGAGAGGAAAGAGCCTGTTGTAGAAACTTCCAGGTAGAAGCGTTGTTGTTATCGAAACAGAGATGAGAGACTAAGATTTCAGCTAAGTCAGGGCTCGGCATTTCCATTTTTAACGATTTTAAACATTTCACAACTTCCATCGCCCACACTAACGGCGATTCCTCTCGTCTCTGATCCTGTCTCTTTGAAAGGCATTCCTTCACTTTCTCCAGTAATATCAGTTTTCTTCTCTCTGATTCTTCACTCTCTCCTCCTCTCGTCTTCTCCATCTCCATCTCCATCTCCATCTCCATTGCTTTCTTTGTTGTGTGGTAAATGCTAAACGGAGTGTAGTAGTAGCCAGTCAGTTACTCTGTTATCCTGCGCAGTAGCATTGGCATTGGGCCTCTCAATTCAATAATAATTGACGGCAGATTTTGTATCACGTGATGGTCGCCCACGATATTTATACTCCTTTCTGTTTCAGGATAAACTTCGTTTTTGTCCCTATAGATTCATTAATCTTACTATTATACCTTTATACTTTAAGATTTTCCAATATTACTCTTCTAGTTTCCCAAGTTCCTATGTTAAACCATTAAATCTTGTTTTTTCCCTAATAGATTCATCAATGTTCAATTATACCACTGTAGTTTAAAATTTCAAGGCGTTACTCTTCTAGTTTTTGATAAGTTCTAATGTTAAATACTCCATTAATCAATCTATATTTTGAATATTTTATTTTGACTTCTTTTTATGTTTTTGATAGTTTTTGTGAGATAATACATGATGAAATCGGTGAAGAACTTCAACGAATCTCTTTGGGTTTTCTCACGATTAACAACGAATTGGGCCATACTGGTATGGATTGTGCTGGTGTTACCTGCAAAATAACTCTCTAGTAGTTAAATTAGTTTTTGTTGGTTAAGGGATAAGTAAGTAAAAAAATTTATTTAGACAATGAAAGAAGTGATTTTTTATGTGTGGTCGAGAGATGAGAGCTTTGACCTCTTGCTTACAATTAAGTCTAATAAAAACTTGTCTCACCCTACAAGATAGCTATGCTAAAAAGATTCTTACCTTCTGAAATTAAGAGATCAAGCTTCATTAGTTTAGAAAACAGTGCTTGATAGGCCTTGTTGTTCATTCAATAGAAAGTGAGTTTAAGTATTTTATTTATTGAATTGTGTGGTAAAATTTGTTATGTGTAAAGATACTCAAATAAAATAATGTAAGAAAATGATCAAAATAAGAGAAAATATATATAAAATTACAAAAAAAAAACCAAGTTTTTCTCATACTGACTTGAGCCACAAGCAGGAAAGTTGTTGCCTCTACTTGCTTGGTTTGGCCAGGCAACCTAAGTTTTTCAACCTGAGACTTTATTTTTATGTCACTAGTAATATATATAGCATGTATGGATAGCTTAGAGGAAGAAGCTAAAAATTAAATTAAATAAAAATATAATAAGTAAAAATTGCATGGGTAAGATTGAGATATTCGAATTATAGAGTGAAAAGTGGAACACTGATGAATCTAAAATGCAAAAACAAACCTTGAATCATTAGAGCTTGTACGTGAACACACACGGCTAGGATTGTTAATAGGCCTCCGAGGCGTATGTATACAAAATCGTGGTATAAGTATCAATATAGCCGAATTGTGAATCTTGAAGGACTGTCTGTATCATTATTTATCCTCCAGTTAGTTTGCTGTCCGCCTAACACACTCGTGTCAGCATTATGTATAAAAAAATCACCTAACAATCAGCATTATATTTATTCTACACACACGCCCCTTGGACACTGTCATCTCTGTGGGCCTGCTGTGTGGCCACAGGACGTGGCTCGATCGGTTGCGCGTCAAGTTAAATAAAAAATAAAAATGAAAAGAGGGAATCAAGAACTACGTACCTCGTTGTTGCTAGACTTGTATGAAAAGAGGGGTTGAAATCCCGGGTAATAAATTAGAAGGCTCGTGTGTATAGACATGTACTGTATTTGAAAAAATTTATAAGTAAGTAAAAATAAATTATGGAGAAACTTATTAGGAGAATGAGATGAGATATAAAAAATTTATATTTAAAATAATTTTATAATACGTCGTGAGAAATTTATGAGAAAAAAAATACCATACTTGGATAAAATTTTAAATGGATGGTGTAAATCTACAAAGAATAAATCTGTATTTAGAAAATATTTTAAAAAGTTAGGAAAATTCAAGAAAGGTGACCCCTGGGGATACTAATACTTGAAAGAATATTTTAAACAAGAATATTTTTCTAACATAGATCATGTTCATGAATTGTGCTGCTTTGTTTTGTTGTAAAGTTCATATAACTAATCTAGGTTGATATTAAATTGAAGAAGCTCCCATGGACGAAAGTGGCATCCAATTAGGATTTAATTAATATTTCTTGATGTTGAAGGGGAAGGGGAAGGGGACTTGATGTATGATCAAAGGCATTCTATATATAGCCCATCATAATTAACTAGCTAGGTTGATGAACTATGATATCATCGATCTCTAAATAATCAGATTCCTCATAGTTAATTAATGAAATTAAGATAAATTAATGTGCTGTCCATGAATTTAATTTTATATGATTGTTTTATTAATAACTGTCCACGATTGATTCAGGCAATCGATGGTCTAAACTTTAAATATTTCATAAATATCTAAATTATAATATATATATATATATATATATATATATATATATATATATATATATATATATATATATATATATGTAGCTTCTGCAGAGGGATATGCCTGCCAATGGTTCTTCTTAATCTCGATGTGAAACAGATCCATCTCGCACCTCAAGGATTCACATCGAGATTAAGAAGAACCATTGGCAGGCATATCCCTCCGTAGAAGCTATATATATAAGATCGATAATGTGATGATATTACAAGTTTACCTAATTAAAATCTTTTTTTCTTTTTCTTGACTGATTAATCCGATAGAATGTGACTGATGGATGTTACTAAATATTATTATTATTATTATATTTAATTTCAATCATATATTTCTAACTACACTAGATTAAGATTGGATGGTATGCATGCCTGCTAATCGAGCTTATTGCCAAACTAGTCATTTCTTCGTCTGTTGATTTCTTTTTATTATTATTAATATGAATATTCGAATCAGTTTGTTATGTATATTTTAACTAATACTACAGGCTCTAAAATCAATAATCATATAACTTTCCAGTAGTTTTGAGAGAACTTGAACTCGTGATCATTAGATAATAAACTTAATATTTGACTAGTTAAATCTATTTCTTAAGATTTATACAGTGTTGTTTTTATTTCTAAACTATATATATATATATAAAAAAAAAAGTGGATGCTTTGCTTGCTATTAACTTATTCCTTGATAACAAGAAAGGAAAAAAAATATTCCTGATAATGGTGTGTTAAATTAATTTCTCTATGATAAGCTAAATTTATATTCATGAGTATATAGTGTTCTTGGAACCAAAAAAAAAAAGAGTGGCCAAGAAATTGCATGTCCATGCAATTAATTTGATGCCAAGACAGGCAATAGTAAACCCACTAAGAGAGGACAATGGAGATGATGACATCCTAACCACAGCCCCATCTTTGCTTTTAGAGTCCTCATATTTCGTTGTTGCCTCTTAAGATGGAAAAGATGTTTCTTTGCCAAATCCTTAAAATACCCTCCAACCCTTTGCTTTATACCAAGTTTATCCCCAAACAAACAATTTTGATTTCTCCAATTTAGTTTTTTTTGTTTTTTTAGGGTTTGTTAAAAGATAATGCTAAATTCTTTATAAGATGGGAAGATTTATGGTAAAATGTAAATAGAATATTTAGATAGTGTTTGATGTTGTGGTAATTGTTGCTTATTAAAGTGTTTTTCTATTCGAAATATATCAAAATAGTAGATTTTTATTTTTTTAATTTATTTTTGACATCAATACATTAAAACTATTTAAAATTATAAAAAAATTATTTTAAAACAAAAAAATCAAAGATTTTCAAAAACAGTTCTTAAAGGAAAAACCTATATCTCTTCTCCAAATATACCTGGTATGATTCTCGCATGGTTTCATTAATTATTATTGAAAGATATTTAAGTATATATTTTTTTAAAATAGTTGAAGACATATTTAAGGAAACTAAGAGATTTGGAAAAAGAAATTACTATATTTTCTTCTGATCAAGGATGAAATGATTCAGATTGATGATTAAAGAAAGAGCTTCCCTTTAAGCCATCTTTCCAACCAACAAGTTGCTTGCTTCTATTTGGAACATATGGACACCCAGAAATCCCTCGAAATTCATGAATCATGACATTGCATCCATCATCAAAATATCAAATATCTCTTCGATTTGACTAAAAAAACACACTCGAATAATAAAATAACAACTCATTGCATATTTATTAATATAATAAATAAATAAATAAATAAAAGAAGCTCTAGCAACGATAAATAGGCATGCATGTGACCCCCTCGGAATTACAAATCCTAAGAAGAGACAATTTTGAAGGAAAAAAAGATATGGATGTGGAATCGTCAAAAGCTGCTGCAATGAAAGCTGAATCTCCTAAGAAACACAAACGCAGAAACATTTGTTTAGGGGTGACCGCAGCTGTGATCCTCTTTATTTTTCTGCTTTTGCTCATCTTGGGGTTAACGGTGTTCAAGCCCAAACAACCGACAACCACCGTGGATTCCACCTCCATCAGTGACATGAAGGTTTCTTTTGACATAGCCAGGCTAAGAGTGGATGTAAACGTGAGTCTTGACGTGGATCTCTCTATCAAGAATCCGAACAAGGTGAGTGTCAAGTACAAGAACAGCTCTGCTTTTCTGAATTATAGAGGCCAAGTTGTTGGTGAAGCTCCAATTCCTGCGGGTAAGATTTTAGCAGACAAAACACAACCCATAAACGTAACCGTTACACTTATGGCAGATCGGTTGTTGTCTGATTCGCAGTTTTTTTCTGATGTCATGGCTGGTACTATACCCTTTAATACCTTGACCAAGATTTCTGGAAAAGCTAGCATTTTTAATCTGTTTAATGTACATATCACTTCTACCAGTAGTTGTGATCTTCTTGTTTTTGTTTCTAATAGAACTATAGGGGATCAAAAGTGCAAGTATAAGACAAAATTGTAGGAACCCTTTTGTTCTTTTCTTTCCTCTCTCTTGTTTCTTGTTTTAGATTATAGTGCTAGTTTTTCTCTTTCTTCTTTGTGCTACTAGTTCTTGTTGATTTTGATTGAGATGATTATGTATTAATAGAGCAACATCATATTGTGATGCTGATTGCTGTTGGATTGGCCAGATGCAGACATAATTCTTGATTGCGTTTTATGTTTGTTTATGGCAAGGTATTGAAAGCAATTGCATATCTTTTCACACTCGCACCTATTTGCAGCTTTCTGGAGAAGCCTTCTTCATGATTTTTTGTTTCTTTTCCCAATATGGTGTTTTGTATGGATTCATAATTTGCAAAGCTTCAAGACTGATCAGGTACTGTAAATTTATGAGACTAGAATTAGAGATGTGTTTTGTTTCTCCAGCTATGTTGGGGATAAATTGCCCCGCATGATTCAATCCAGTGCTAATTGAAGCAAAAACTCTTCATCTTCAAGCTTCTTTCTGACATCAGATTTTCTGATTTCACCGACTTCTAATTTCACGTTGACTTGTTTTGCTTTTATATTGCAAAATGTCGTCTCTTATTCTTTTATGTGGAAACAGCTTGCTACTGACTACTGAGGGTTTCTGATTTAGTATTCTAGTCAAATCAGTTTTGTTGCACTTTATAGCTGTACCATGTTTATTAGACTTTCCCCATTTCTGAAGGAAAGAGTTCTAACCAACCAAGTGAATTTGAAACACTCCTCAGGACATGGAAATGTCCAATCTCTCAATGGTAAGGTCATGAGAAATCTGTTGGATTGTCTGGTGTCTCAAAGGCAGCAGTTGCTCAGCTCAAACTAGCTACTCCTATGTTTGTCTCTTTACAACTGAGTTGAACATTTTACTTGTGATAGCAGGTTATCAGAATCATATATATCTACTAGTGTGATCTCCTTGGTATCTTACATTCATTGTGATTTGCTTTCAGAAAATGAAATTTGACCAGTCGGTCTGTTTTCTTCTGAGAATTCTGATTTACTTTTATGGGCAAGATGATATCAAGATCAAAGCAGCCGTAGTAATATTCTTGTTCCATGATTGCTGCATTATGATTTACCATCGAGATAAATCGTGATTTTGGGGGGTAAAACTAACAGATAATTCAGAAACCCAGGGGTTCCATGCTGCTGTATTACTCAGCCAATGCCTATGCTTTGCATCTCCAGACAATAAGGCGTGCAAACCTCAGCAAGTCGTACTCTTTGCGTGTGTAATTTATTGAGAGCAAAGCATTGACCCAATCAACATTTATTCTAGAGCCACACATGTCACAGATTTAGGAAGCCTTTGACATATTGTTCACGTCAAGCAATTGCAATTAAGAGTTAGTTGGAAGCTGAATTGTCCATGTTCATATGAGCATTTGATTACACAGTACGATCCAACTGCTGAAACCATTCCCACGTGTAACTGTTCATCCGTGAGACATCTTCCAGGCTTCATGGCCCAACTCTTGCTTAATTTCAGTATATGAATTGCAAAGCGGGAATCTTCATTGCTTGTTTGGTTCTTTCACGTGTCACAGATTTAGGAAGCCTTTGACATATTGTTCACGTCAAGCAATTGCAATTAAGAGTTAGTTGGAAGCTGAATTGTCCATGTTCATATGAGCATTTGATTACACAGTACGATCCAACTGCTGAAACCATGCCCACGTGTAACTGTTCATCCGTGAGACATCTTCCAGGCTTCATGGCCCAACTCTTGCTTAATTTCAGTATATGAATTGCAAAGCGGGAATCTTCATTGCTTGTTTGGTTCTTTCACTTCACCATCAAGCAATTAAGCAAGGCCTCCTCAAGGGAGGTTCTTCTTCTGAAGTCGTTTCCTGGAGGTGGCAGTGACAAACTACTTCAACAGCATGATCAACGATCATTGTGACTTGATAAAATGGTTTTAAAAACAGAATAGTAGTGAGTGTGACGGCATTGGATAAGTGAATTTAACCCCCTTGCACGAAAGTTGCCGAGCTCATGTTGTATCTTTTTTTATTACACTACATGCAACCGATAGTCATCTCGTGAAGAGAACTACTACTAACTTTTTGGGTGTGAAGATCTCCCTTCTTGATTTGTTCGATTCTCTTAAAGTTTGCGTGTTCGTACATGGATCATGGTGTGAAAACAAATCGAACTGGTAATTAAATGAGGAGATACTTCATTTAAAGGCCATATAAGTATAATTATGACCAATATTTGGTAATTGGTACAGGTTAGAGGGGGCAAATATAAGCCAAACAAGTTCTTCCATTCGTAAAAGTAAGAAAAGAAAAGATTGTCTGGGACTCTGGGGCGATGATGGTGGGAAATTATTAAAAGCCTCCAACCCCCAACACCCTGTTTGGTAGCTGGCACATCCATGCATTTATACCTCCTCCTTCCCACCTGTACTGTTTGTGGCCTGTATTTATAACTCTGTGGATTCCCTATATGTCCCTAGTCCTCCTTCAGAATCTCAATAACTAGCCAAACCCTATAGCCATCAATGACAGAAACCAACGACCAAGGACGTAGTCCTAAGGCTAGAAGAAGGTGTTTCATTGTTGGTGGGTTGATTCTCCTCTTGCAGTTGCTGCTATTCATTACTTTTCTTATCCTAGTATTGACAGTCTTCAAGCCTAAAGCGCCCCAAACCCAGCTGCTATCAGCTACCCTCGAAGGCATCTCTCCTCGCATCTCATTCCCTGTTGTTAATATCCAACTTAACATCACCCTCAACCTAACGCTCCTCGTCAAGAATCCTAACCATGTCAGCTTCAAGCACGGCCCCGGAAAGAGCTACCTTCTATATCGAGGCGATGAGGTGGGAGATGCTGACCTGTACCCGGGCCTGATACCCTCTAAGGGCACCGAGACACTTCCTTCCCGGCTTACTATACAGGTGGATCAGATGGCAGCTGATATGGCAGCTTTAATCAGTGATGTTCTAGCCGGACAGATTGTTCTGGAAACACGCACTAGAATTCCAGGCAGGGCCACCTTCCTGAAGATATTCAAAAAGCATGCTGTCGCTACATCTGATTGTCGATTCACTATTGATATTCCTTCCCTGAAGATTCAAAGCCAGGAATGCAAGAACAACACTAAATTTTGATTAAATCAACTAAAGCATCCATCCCCACCACGCTTCTTCAGTTTTGCCTTGCGCACCATATACGTAGGAAACAGTAAGCAAGCTGGTCAATTAGTTCTTCTGTTCATCAGTTTCAATCGTTTTAGAGAATCCAAATCCATTATTTGTGTGCTGCGTATATATTGTGTGTTTTTCTCAGCCACTTCTAGAGAGTAGGGAGTAGAGGCTGGAAAAACATCTGTATATTGTAATCATCTGCAAACACAACTACTGCTATTTTATTTTCATTTTTGCTACTAATGGTTACGCAATTCGATGCATCTCCACACATTGAGCAGTTTGAACTAGTATTTAGCAATTATTGTTAGCACGCAAACTTTTTTCAATCACCAGTCTTATCACAACAATCGATACCTGGTTAGAAATAAGAATCTCATTCCTTTTTAAATAGTTAGTGATGCCGAGTTTCAGCAAAGTTCATTTTTTGAAGAGGCGAAACCATAAATTGGAGAAATACGAAAGTTTGAAGGATATCTTAATCACGATGGTGGTACTTTGCAGCATAATAGCATTTGTGTTTCCTACTTTCTAACGTTTAGATGTAATTTTACATCTACTTCGAGAAATCAGAGAAGCTAAGCATTTGTGTTTCCTACTTTCTAACATTTTGATGTAATTTTACATTTGCTTCGAGAAATCAGAGAAGCTAATCAAAGACTGGATCTCATTCATTTATTATGGAGCACAAGATGCCAAAACCATTCGAAAGACAAATACTCTAAATGCAGGACTAACAGAATAATTTTTCCATCCCATTTAATACAAATTAGTAAAGTATGTGAAGTAAATAGTACGTAAATTATGATGGAGCACAAAATGTCAAACCCATTAGATAGCACAAAGACGAAGAAAGAGAAAATTAATAAAGTTGCTATTAATGCACAGGTGCTAAAAAGTATACCAATGAGCCCGTAGTTCAGTTGTACCATTGCATAAGCAAGAGCAATGAGGATTCAGGCTGAAGTTCCATCTTTGTCAATCCAACCATAATAAATAAAGTTCTTAAACATGAGGCAATTCTTCATTTACTATCCCTCCTTCATTTCATATCTTGCCTAAAAAATGACCCTGAACAGGCATGTAATGCTTTCGCACCATTATCAGCAAAAGTTAATTTAACTCCAAAAAAGACAAGAAGGCATTCTTTTTTATTAATTTCAAAAATTCACATTATGAGATACAAACATAATGAACTCCCATAGGTAGAGTCATAAGGAAAAAAAAGTACACTTGTCGCTACAGTTGCTCATTTCCAAAAGTAAATACGCGTCAAGAATTCCTATACAATGCTACAACTACATTGTGATCTTTGTCCGGCAAATCATCCTAGTTAAATAATATCTGTATAGACCACAAGTTATGACTTAGAGGCACATATGTCAACAGCTTTCATACAAAATACATTATGAAATCTTATAAAATTAGTTGGCAGCACTGCATCCTACTCTCGTCAGATCAGATAAGCACAAGTAAATCACCTTTAGAATTCAAGCTTTCTGCATAATCCCAAATCAATAATCCTAGATTTACCTTTTCGCTTCAGAGGAGCGGCGGGACAAGTATCAGGAACTCCGGTTAGAATAGGAGCTGCAGGAGGTGTTGTGCAGTCATCAGAATCCCATTCTAATTTTGTCATTTCTTCAAGAGCACCCTCGGTCTGCTTCGAAACAATAGCTTCCAATAAACTTTCATACACAGATTCAAACATCTCTTCATCCGATAAGAACTCCACATCATCACCAAAACTCCCATTTCTCAAGGCTCTGAAAGAAGAAGTAAAATTAAGCCGGCGCACAACACTGGCCCTCGCTTCATCATTGTATTTCTTGCACTGAGGAGCCAGGATTTTGTCTTCATGGCCAGGAGCAAAAGGGTCAAAAACACCATCCTTGGGTGTTCGTGGGCTGCTAAAGTTGTCAAAATGGTCCTCACTTCTGTTGGTTTTAGAGGTAAAGGAGAGAACTTTGGGCAGTTTTTTAACTAAAGTGACTGGAGAGAGTGGGAAATCCCCAGTCTCTTTGATAGAATCAGGGGTGACAGGACCTAGATATGCCTCAACAATGGCCTTGCTAGCTTGCTCATCTTGTGTTTTGTTTGTTTGGTCCGTACAAGATTCAGAATCCATGGTAATCAAACAGCAAATAGATATCTGTAAGAAAGAGCAAAAACAATCAATGACAACAACTACCCCTAATCAGCTAATAATCCAAAGAAAAGTTTGTTTCACACCTCCTAATGAAAACCCTAATTCACTAAAACAATAACCAGTAAACTATCTTTCAAATCCTAATTAAAACCCTAAATAAACAAGGTTTTCACAAGCACTAGCGTCAGTTATTTTCTATGAGAGGGAAGATAGAAATGTATGAATAGCAGCGGAACGCGTAGTAGATTAGAAATCGGAAATCTTGACATAAGGGCTTACCTGACTTGGACAGAGAAAAATGTATGATTTTTGCAGCGGAGGGGGGGCAAGTTGAGAACGTAGAAGAAGAGAGAGGTAGGAAAACGGCAGCGTTTTTTTTCACTCAGTCACTCGTTTTCGCGTTTCGACTAGGGGAGGGCTTGTCCATTCTAGGGACAGAAAAATTATGTTAGGGTTGGGTTGAGCTTGAGTTTTTAGTTTTTGAGTTGGAGATGGAGTTGGAGTCCAGTTATTGCGAGCGTGTGCGCGTGGGAATCCAGGATTAGATGATGTTGGGGTTGTAATTCTTATGTGTTTTTGAAAAGAAAAAAATATATAGTTTTTTAATTATTTTAATGTGCTGATATTAATAATAAATTTTAAAAAATTAAAAAAAATATTATTTTAATATATTTTTAAATAAAAAATAATTTTTATCACACTTCCAAGTAGAATATAGAACTAAGAGCAGCTATAGTATGAGAAATTAATTTGAACTCAGCAACAAAAAATGACTCCAATTTTTTCTAAAGAGTATAATTATTATATATAATAAAATACTAGATTTTATGTATGCTCTCTATTGCGGGTTAGACAATTTTTTTTACATAAAAAATGTTAGGATAAAAAAAATCTAAAACCTGGTATTTGTTTTAATTGATAATTTAAATAATATGAATAAAAAAATACAATAACAATAAAAAAACTAATAAAAAAATTATATATATATAAAAAAACCTCAGCCCATCTTGGTTATCAAACAACTCAATGTTAAAAAGTAAAACTGTAAAAAAAAAACAAGAAAAAGCCTTATTGACCTAGGTGAACTCGCAAACTTTGCGACTATGAATATAAGATTAGGATAATCTCGTAGAAAGAAAAGAAAAGAAGAAAACTTGAAGGATGAATTTGAAATAAATCAATTAAAAAAAGATTAAAAAAAAGACAAAACAAAAGTCAATCCGAGTTAACTTTTGAAATTAGTTATTCTAGCCATAAACTTATAACTTAACTTATAGAAGGCAGATCATAAAAAATAACAAAGCAAAACTCTAAAAAAAAGATTAAAAAAAAACATGCAGCCTGTTTCCTAGTTTATCTTTTCTTTTTATGGATTCCGTCTTTCACATGACTACCTCTATTTCGGCTTCCTCTACCTCTGAATCTTCTGAAAGCAGAAGGATAGTACAAAGTAAAGAAATAACTATTGAAAACTTTACAAAAAACATTGATGATTGGAAAATTCTAAAAATTTCTCAAACTCATATTTATCAAAAATCTAAATATGATATTTTTAAAATAGATATATATATATATATTAAAAAAAAAACAAAGCAAACTTATTAACACATCGTCTAGTCTTTAAAACTCGCAACCCATGAAATATGAAACTTGAGTTCAATAAAGAATCTTAATTCCAACCTGATTTAATTTGAAGAATAAAATTGTAAAAAAATATCAATTAAAAAAAGTTGTCAAAGCAAATAAAAGGTAGCAACAAAAACAATGGAGATAAAACTTGATAGAGAGAAACCCCAATAATGATGAAATTGCAAAAAGATAATTTAAAAATGACCTCAATTAAAATAAATAACAATCAAAAAAATAAATACCAAATTTGAAATATTAAAAAATAATACGGGTGAGATTGAAAAATCTTTGTAATTTGATAGATTATTAAAAAAAAACAATCAAAAGATAAAGAACTAAATGTGAAGGAAAATGAAATTGAAGGGGTTGATCTGAAAATTTCAATGGTTGGTGTGGTATTTGAAAAGAAAAAAACATAGTCATGGTCACCGACACCAAATTAGTGGTGTGTTTGGCATACATGCCTCCCAACACAAAGGGGTCGGTGAAAGTTTCCAAACGTCGTCTCAGAAGATAGTGTTCGGTGCTTAGATGGCCCTGCATGCGCTACTTAAAGAGAATTAGGGCCATCAACTCGCTACACGCGCCAACATGTTTTTTTAATAACATTTAATATATGGTCAATTACAATTATGCCCCTGAATAACCTTGAAATTAATAATAAACCCAATGAAAAATGAAAAAAAAAACCTTGTGAGAGAGTTATGTTATGTTGAATTTATCTTTAACGACATTAGAGTAATTAAAAAATTTTAAAACAATTAAAAAGACAAAAAGCCTTTGAGTGATGTCCATTATATTTATTTTATTTTATAGTTAAGTTGGTAATTTTACTATATAGTAAAAATAAAATAATTAATATAACCTTATATAGTTTGTAAAAGATAATTGCGTAGTAGTGAAAATATCATCTTGCCTCCAATGTCTAATTCAATGGATATTTTTGTTATTATATTATTATAATGAATAGTATTCCAAGTTTTATTACATGGTAATTTCCGGAGAAGAGTTATTTTTTTAATAAATATTATATTTTTAATTAATTTGTATTTATGAATTCAATATATATATATATATATATTACCTTTTTATTTTATATTTTATGTTGACTGATAAAAAATATTCTAGCAATGAATAATCAAAATTCAATAAATAGAATATAAATTTTAAAAATTTATATTCAATAAATAATAAATAAAAAATGAATATAATAAAAAATCTATATATATAAAGACCCATTATTATCACTACTCCATAATGTTTTCATCCATGTGTGTCCTATTATTATTATTATTATTATTATTATTATTATTCGATGTTACTTTCTCTTTCTTATTTTTTTTATTTTTAAATAAAATAAAAATCAATTAATTAATTAGAGAATAACATCATAATATAATATTAAAAAAAATCAATGATGGGTTAAACACATAGACAATTCTAGTGAGGTTTCGTTAAGTGGAGGCAATGACACACGAATAATAAGGTTTTTATTTGTTAATACCAAACATAAAACACAAACTTATAAAATATCATTAATTAATAATATTAATAAAAATCTAAAAGTGTGCCAAAATACTGTGCACATGCAATGTTAATCATCTCACATTTTATTGTATTGTGACTATTCAAAATTTACTTTTTTTTAATTTGATCCTCAAATATTTTTTTACTAATTGCATTATTTTTTGGCTGAATTCGAAAACAACTTGATCAAATTTATTAACTAAGAACAAAATTGAAAGGCATGGACCAAATAGAAAAAGACGTCATAGATAGGTGGTAGTTTCAAAGTTCACACAAAAAAGTTTAATTTAGTCCTCAAACTATACAAACTATACATATTTGGTCTCTTAATATTTTTTTCAATTCAATCTTGGTCTCTTAAAGTTTGAGAGATGATAGGAAAGAATGTTATTTGCTCCAATTTAGGCCTTCAAAATAGTCGATCTTTGTGTCAAATAATTATATTTGATGAGAGAAATTCAACTTAAGTGTTTTTTTTACCTTGATAGTGCTTAAAAAACAAATCTAAGCTAGGAAATATTTTTTGTTTCTTGTTTTGTGATGATTTTTAGGGTTTTTCGAGGGCTTGAGTGGATTTATCAAGACTCATAGAGTGTTTTCTAGATATTTTGAGTTAAGAATGGATTAAAAAACAGGTTTTTAAGTTAAAAAAATATTCAACCCTGAAATATGATTTAAGTCAGGCGATGCGACGGTTGACTATTTTTTTTATAAAAGAAACATTTTATTCCATCCCAATTACATTAAAAAAAAAAAGATCTTCACTCAAGTCTGCCTTATAAGCCTATATACGGGTCATCCTAAAAGGGTCAAGCTTAGAGGCATCCGACACCTTTCTTTTCTTCTTTTTTTATAATTCTGGCTTAAAAGACATGTTTTTTAATAGTTTTTTAATTTTATTTAAATTAGTACCCCATTTATTTGATTTTTTATTTAGTATTTGTTAAATAGTGGTTATTTTTTAAGTATTTTGTATGTAGTTAAGTTTTGAATTGGATTTTTTCTAATTCATTTATAATTTTTTTTATACTTTATATAATTGAACTGTATTTTTAAAAATAAAAAAATATTTTGGATAGTATTTCTAATAAGTGCAACCTTGCTAGATATTTTTTCCCTTTGATTTTATTCCATCAACTTTATATGTGTTTATTTATACTATCATTTGATTAAACAAATAAAATAATTTTAATAAATAAAATCATTAAACATAATCAAGTAAATGAACCATGTTGTGATATCAAATATCTTGATTTACATTCGCTTCTCGATGTTTTCATATATGTATTTAGTTATCATGAATGATTTTTTTTTTCATTTGCTGACACAAATAATTTTTAATATATTTAATTAGATGCATGCATAAAAATTTTTATCTACACTTTATATTTTTATGTAAAAAAAGCTTACATGGTTAATTCTTTATTGAAAAAAAAATTTTAGCTCGTGATGCAGCATGAGTCAAATAGCTATTGATTATTTATAATGTGTACCGGGCTAATTTTTTAAAAATACAAAAAAACAAAAAACACTAAAACTTTAGGGATTTTTTTGCAATGCAATTAAACCTGGACAAAAAGATAAATCTTTAAATTTCTTAAGCTAGATCTTTGCCTAACGCGAGTTTATAATAAAACTATAAGGGAACTAACTCGATGTGAATTGATTTATTTCATAAATTCAAAGAAAACCTAGATGATTGGTTTTTATTTTAAAAAACTGAAGTTGAATGATAAAATCAGAAAAAAAAATAAGACAAATAATAAAAAAGGACGTTGGGCCATATAAAATTTTTAAACTCATAACCGGGCTATTAATCTGGAATTGCTATACATGAAAAGATCATAAAATTCAATCCCCAACAAATCTAACGTCGAATGATGAATTGTCATTATTATTACTATCGGTGTTATTATTATTATCATTACAATTATCACTATCATTAACACTACTATTATTAATAAGTAATACCATCATCGTTATTATTATTAGTATTATTATAACAATTAATATCATTACCATCATTACCATTATTATTATTGTCGTTATTATTATTATTATTATTATTATTATTATTATCACAACTAATATTACCATTATTTTTATTTTTATCACTATTATTTTACTGTTATAATGACTATTATTATTATTATAACAAACTATTATTAATACTATTATTACCATTATTATTATTGTTAGTAGTATTATTATTAGTATCATTATTATTATTAACACTATTATTATCACCACCACCACCATTTTTATTATTTTTATTATTATTATTATTATTAGTAGCAACAGCACTACTACTACTACTACCAGCATTATTATTATTCATTGTCATCACTATTATCATTACTATTATAACAATTATTATTATTAGTATTGCTATCATTATCACTATTATTGCTATTACTATTACTATTACTGCTGCTAGCAACATTAATAAATAATTTTATTTTTTATTATTATCACACTTATTATTATTATCACCATAATTATTGATACCATAACCACCACAACTATCATAATAAGTTATTATTATTACTATTATTATCATTAATATCACCACCACTACCATTATTATTATTATTATTATTATTATTCTACTAATATTATAACTTGTTACTATTATTACTGCCATTATTACTATTACCATTATTATTATCACAATTATCACAATTATTAATATTATTACTATCATTATCATAATTATTACTATCATTTTCACTATTATTATCATAAAAAACTACTAATATCACTATAATTATTATCATTATTAGCAGTATTATTAGTATTATTATTGGTTTCATTATTGCTATTACTATTATTCCTATCAATACCATTATTATTTGAATTATTGTTATTATTACCACTATCACTATTATTGTCATCGTTGTCATCACTATTACTATAACAATTATTACTATTATTAATCTAATTATCAAAATTATCACAATCATTACCACGTCATAATAAACTATTATTATGACTATTAGTAGTATTATTAATAATATTGTTAGTATCATTAGCATTATCATTATATTATTGCTATTATTATTACAACAACCACTTTAATTATCATTATTAGTGTTATTATTATTATCACTGTTATTGTTATTGATGTTGTCGTTGTTGAAATAATAAAAACTATAAACTTGATTTGAAAGATAAAATTATAAATTATAAAATCTATAGGAAAAGAAAACAAATAAAAAATCAAAAGAAGAAGGATTAGACTAAAAATTATTATTATTATTATTATTGAAAAAAAATATAAAATTAATTTGAAGAATAAAATTAAAAACTATAAAAACTTTAACAAAAAAGCCAAGGAAAAAAATACGAATCAAAATTAGAAGAACTGAATCAAAAATTATTATTTATACAAATTAGAATTGAACGATTAAATTAAAAACAAATAAACTTTAACAAAAGAGAAAAGGACAAAACTAAAAAATAAAAACTTAAAGGATGGATTTTGAAACACCAACAACAAATAGATCAACAAAATAAAAAAAATTAAATCAAAAGAATAAGAACCAAATCTGATAAATAAAAAAAATTAAAGGAGGATGCAATTGAAACAAAAAAAATTTAAGAAATGAATTAAAACAAAACAAATATTTATAAAAAAACAAGGGACAAAATCAAAAGAAAAGAAGCTTGAAGGGATAATATGGGATGTGGAGGGCCAAACATGACTTTAAAAGAGAAAAAAGAAAAAAAATAGGATGTTGCGACTCACTAGAGGTCCGACGAGCACATGCGCCACATAGAAAGAAAGAGAAGGCTGAGATGAATCGAGTTATGTGGCGGAATCAATTTTTTAACCACCGTGTTTAGCAACATGTGTCACCCGAATATGACGGAGCGACTGAGACGTTTAACGCGTGCATTAGCAATAACTTTTAATGGTTTTTTAAAACACCATCCTACCCTTAGAACCCAAGCTTAATTAACAAAAAAATAAAATTAATTCATGCAATTATAAATTCGTTCTTTTAAGGGTAATACAATAATTACATTATAGCAAAAAAGATGAAATGCTCTTAAATTATAATTAATTATTTATTTATTTTTAAGGTCAACAAAGTTATTAAACTATGCATAAATAAAATAAAAAGACTATTTTACCCCTAAAAAGCACTTAAATAAGAGTTTTTTAAGAATAAAAATGTCAATTTACTATTACAATCCACGTGAAACAAATACCAACACGACGTTTGACAGACACCCATCCTACCATCTCGACGTTGGACCGTTCATTCATTCAGGACCGACACCTCAAAAAGAAATAGAAAACATTGTGACCTTGAACCCTAATTTTAGCATTGAAAATTAAAAAATCGTTTTCCACGCTCCACGGCTGACATTTGTTTTCAATTTATGATTTTTTTTTATCTCAGGAGTATAATTATTATATATAATAAAATACTAGATTTTATGTTTGCGCTCTGTTGTGGGCTAGACAGTTTTTTTCTACATAAAAAATGTTAGGGTAAAAAAATCTGAAACCCTAGTAATTGTTTTAATTTATAATTTAAATAATATGAACAAAAAAATAACAATAAAATTTTTTAAAAAAAACCTTAGCCCAACTGGGTTATCAAACAACTCAATGTTGAAAGGTAAAACTACAAAAAAAAAACCCAGAAAAAACCTTATTGACCTAGGGGAACTCGCAAACTTTGCGACTATGAATATAAAATTAGAATAATCTCGTAGAAAGAAAAGAAAAAAAAACTTGAAGGATGAATTTGAAATAAATCAATTACAAAAGATAAAAAAAAAGACAAAACAAAAGTCAATCCATGTTAATTTTTGAAACTAGTTATTCTTGTAATGAACTCAGAACTTAACTTATAGAAGGCAAATAACAAAGCAAAACTCTAAAAAAAAAAGGATAAAAAAATAAGAAAACATCAACTTTTATATATATATATTAAAAAAAAACAAAGCAAACCTACTAAACATCGCCTAATCTTTAAAACTCGTAACTCGTGAAATATAGAACTTGAGTTCAATAAAGAAGCTTAATTCCAACCTAATTTAATTTTGAATAATGAAATTATACAAAAATATCAATTAAAAAAACTTGTTAAAGCAAATAAAAGGTAACAACAAAAAGAATTGGGATAAAACCTGATATAGAAAAACCCCAAGAATGATGAAATTTCAAAAAGACAATTTAAAAATAACGTTAATTAAAACAAATAACAATCAAAAAAATAAAGATCAAATTTAAAAAATTAAAAAATAATACGAGTAAGATTGAAAGATATTTGCAATTTGATAAATTATTCAAAAGAAAAAATAATCAAAAGGTAAAGAACTAAATGTGAAGGAAAATGAAATGGAAAGGGCTGGTCTGAAAATTTAAAAGGTTGGTGTGGTATTTGAAAAGAAAAAAACATAGAAAATTTAAGAAATGAATTAAAATAAAACATATAGTTATAAAAAAACCATGGATAAAATCAACAGAAATGGAGCTTGAAGGGATAATATGGGATGTGGAGGGCCAAACATGACTTTAAAGTAGAAAAGAGAGCTTGAAGGGATTAAAAAGGATGTCGCGACTCACTAGAGGTCCGACCAGCACATGCGTCATATAAAAAAAAAGAGAAGGTTGAGATGAATCCAGTGATATAATGAAATTAATTTTTAACCACCGTATTTAGTCACACGTGTTGCCTAAAAGTGACGGAGCAGCTGAGGCATTTAACTCATATATCAGCAACAACTTTTAATGATTTGTTTAAAATATCATTCTACCCTTAGAACCCAGGCTTAATTACAAAATTAAAAAAAAAAAATCAATTAGGAATTAGTTCCTTAAGTCAAGCCTTAAAAAGTTTGACTTCACAAATAATTAATAAATAAAATAAAAAGACTATTTTATCCCTAAAAAGCACTTAAATAAGAGTGTTTTTAAGAATAGAAATGTCAATTTACTATTACAATCCACGTGAAACAAATACCATCTCGACGTTTGACAGACACCCATCCTACCATCTCGATGTTGGACCGTTCATTCATTCAGGGACCGACACCTCAAAAAGAAATAGAAAACATTGTGACCTTGAACCCTAATCTTAGCATTGAAAATTAAAAAATCGTTTTCCACGCTCCACGGCTGACGTTTGTTTTCTTCTCTTCTTTTCCCGAGAAAAGCAATTTGCAGGGAGATATTTTGTTATGTGTGCACCACAACAGGCCGCGTGTTGGGAGTGCAACGCATGCTCCAGCGGACCAAGACCTCTTCCCTGAATTTGACGCTATAATCTCTTCGAAATTTCTCATGCCATTCCACGAGGCTGAGGGAGGGTTTTTAAAAGAGTTGCAGTGACTTTTTTTTTTTTTAAGTATCTTTGATTTAAAAATATATTAAAATAATATTTATTTTAATTTTAAAATATTATTTTTAATATTAATATATCAAAACAATCTATAAATACTAAAATATATTAATTTAAAACAAAAATAAAACTAAAAAATTAGTCCCTTAAAGAGCATTTATGGCAACTTGGCTGTGTGTTTCTAATTTTTTAATTTTAAATTGTTTTGATACTTTAATATTAAAAAAATAAAAATATTATTCAAATATATTTTTAAAATATATATTTTAAAATATAACTACTATGACAATATCAAAGACACTCTTATAATTTAGGTATAATGTCTCATGCCATAAAATTCATGTTTTTATGACGGTCCACTGTGTTATGTGTTAGGAGATAAATAAGGAAAATCTCAATTCAAACCATATTATATTATTTAATTATTCATTGTTTTTTTTTTATCGATTACATTAGAAATAATAACTCCTCCCTTCCTTCATCCAACTACTTTAAGCTTCCAAACAAGTATTAATATATTTTAAAAGATAATTTTAATATGGACTCCAGTACTTCATTATTAACTTAATTATAAGAAAAACTAAATTTACTTTTAACTCAATGTTGAAATCATCATTAAGGATGGATTTATTTTTATCTCACATTGAATGAAAATGTTTAAATTATATTTGATTAATATCTCAGAAATTACATAAATATATTTAGTTAAGAGATGAATATAAAAATATAAAATAAATTTAATTTTAATAATAAATTTATATACTTAGCAAGACTCTTCGTATCTTCATCATCTCTAATTTTTTTTCCATGTAAAGAGCACATGTAAATTGATCTAAATTATTATAACACTGAAGTCTGTGGGATGGCATGGAAAGGAAACACCAGGAAAATGGTCGTGAGTCATCACTGGCTGGCCAAACAAGCTCCCCGCCACCAAACGCGCTTTGTCCTTCACAGTTTTGACAACGCAATCGCCATGCAATAAATCCCTCAACAACAAATCAGTTTAGCTATTGGTTGGTGGATCTAAATCAGTTTCTACTGCGGCAGCAGAAACAACCCAAGTACATATAAAGCAAACTATGGCAGCAGCAGCAGCAGCAGCAGCAGCAACCTCTGCCTCTGCCAGACACAAGAAATCCTCCTCCTTTAGTCTACGTAGCCCCAGTCTCAATTCCCTTCGCCTCCGCCGCATTTTTGATCTTTTCGACAAGAATGGCGATGGCATGATCACCATCCAGGAAATTAGTCAAGCACTCAGTCTTCTTGGCCTTGACGCTGACTTCTCTGAGCTTGAATTCACCATCAAATCCCACATTAAGCCAGACAACATTGGCCTTTCTTTCGAAGATTTCGTGTCCCTTCATCAATCATTGAACAACAGTTTCTTTGGTTACGATAATAATGCGGCCGAGGAGGAGGCGTCTGCGAATGATATTGGAGATCAAGCTTGGATGAGAATGGAGGAATCTGATTTGTCAGAGGCATTCAAGGTTTTCGACGAGGATGGGGATGGTTACATATCAGCACATGAACTGCAAGTGGTCTTGAGGAAGTTGGGATTTCCTGAAGCCAAAGAGATTGACAGAATTCAGAAGATGATCATCACTGTCGACAGCAACCATGATGGTCGTGTTGATTTCTTTGAATTTAAGGAAATGATGAGGAGCGTTCTTGTTAGGAGCTCTTAATTATTCATCTTCATGATCTTAATTCTCCCTGAAAACCTTTTTTTTCTCTCCCTTTCTTTCGCTTTCTTTTCAGTGGTTAATTAGTCTTAATTATGGTTTGTTTTCATATGAATGAAGCTAGAAATATGAATCAATCATTGTCATGATTGTACCAACGATGCTCAGGCTTCATGTTTGTATGTGTTAATAAGGTATCCTTGTTGATTTTGATGTTTCAGGATTTGCACTCTCATGTATTTCTATGCTGCTTCTCTTAGATCCCAGCATGCGGTGTCTGCTCTTTCTTTGTGTTCTTAGCTCCATATGCCTGGGCATAAGTAATTCTCTCTTTGCTTATGCATCTTCCAAGATAATTAGCACATGTACAGAGACAGCAAGGTTTTATTTCTTTATTGCCCAAAGCTTGGATCTTGTTCAAAATGCAGCTTTAAGTTGACCTCTAGAGTCTAGATTGTGATTGAGCTAGCCCTTGCACGACTTTGTCAACAATATACTACCATTGACTTCTATTCATTCATACAATTTCCTGTAAAAGAAAAAATGTTCCTTTCAAGAAGGGGATAGACAACAGCGACCTTTAAATTTTGATCCATTTCTTTTTAAGAAATACAAATTTTTTTAATCATAGTTTCGATCTACGTTTGAATAATCAAAAGGAGAAAACTAGCTAGACACGGAAAGCAGAAAATAAATAAAATAAAACCTGTTAATTGAGTTCACACAGCAGTCTGACTGTTCTAAACTTATAGTCTATTAGATGACTTGGGAACCCAAGAAAAGTCTTGGTGAATTTTTTCATTCAAGATGGAGATTTGACGTTGGTAATAAATCCGTTTCACTTTATGATTGACATTGCTTGTAGCTGCATAAGATCAGAAAAAATCATTGGTCCAGGCTGTGTGTTTGAGTTGTGCTTGCTTGTTGATTTTTTCAGAAAAATAAGAACCAAATTAGAGCGCAGGAATCCAGGAAAAATTATGATTCTTGAAGCAATATGAAAGGATGACTCGAGTAAAACAACAGGATGGAGCCATGCACCAATGCCAGCTACATCTAGAAGACGTCATCAAACTACCTTAAATCCAGGCTTCATTTGATTGATTTCTGCAGTTAATTTGATTACTAGATTGAGGAACAAGCAAGACAGTTAATAAGAAGGAATCGTAGGCCCACATAGGTAGTTAGTTTCAAAGCAGGTTTCAAAGTTTCCAACATCACAAACACAGCAAATGGGGTAGTTCAATTCTGTTTTATTACACGTTTTCAAAACCAAGCACCAGGAGCCGGATCCGCCTACTCTTGGAGTATTTCTGAGGGCATGGTACCTTGTTTCAGCACAGAAATCAGCTTTTATCAGCATTATAGGCGCATATTCATACGAAACATGATGGTATGTTGCCAAGTATCAACACCAGATGATGTAAGACTAGACCAGACAGTCCCTTTCCCTTCCTGATACTGGGGAAATTTCAGCATGAAGTTGCGGTTTTATTTCGAGATTGCAACTAACAATTACAAGAATCAGATTGCCGAGCTGGTCCTAATACTACGAGTGTTGGCTTTGCCGGGGAGACCGAAAAGGCTAACACATGGACCAAGTCTGGTTCAATGTATAAAAATGGAAGACGTGCCATGGTATATGGCACAAGAGGACTGGTAGATGGGTTAAGAGGTCATAATCTGTAACAAAATTGAAAAACAAGTGTAGCAGACACAACCAAATCTGCAAACGTAAGATGGGTTGGTCTCTTCTGAGAAGAGAATATTGAATCACGGAGGTCGAGGGATTTTGAGGTTTGTTAAACCAAAAATACAAGCCCAAGTGTTCAACTTTTAACACAGTTTATTAGAATAAACAAGGGTCTAAAATGATGACTCTTCAAATAATATAACCATTGGTGTTGTCTGATTTGGACCAAGACTATATTAGACATAGACTCTTCAACCAAAACCAAAACCAAAACCAAAACCAAAAAGGTTAAAGCTTAGCTAACTAGCAAAATTTCTTGATTATCAAATCTACCTTAGCTTAATTACCTCCATCTCCATGCTCATGTTTTTCTACCCTCATTCCAACAACCTCTGATCTTTTTTATCTGTAGGGATTCGTTTTCTATTATAGGTTTCGAGATTATGATCATCATAAATACCTCAAAATATGTCAAGAATCATTTGCTTCACAAATATCTGAATACTCTTGTTGTGATTAGCCGATGAATAACTATTTAACATGGCAAGTATCGCATACAGAGATCAAGAGCTAGAAGAGAGCTTCTCATTCAGCAGCTGCTATGACTTCAACTCCTCATCGTTCCAGTCCATTTTCTCCGATGAAAGCGACGATGAATCCTACATTGAGATAGCCCTTGAACAGAAGAATTATCATGGAGATATTGATGACTGGGCTGATGAGGAAATGGAGCTACGTATATCATTTTCTTCTAGTGTTCCCTTCCAAGAACCCTCCACCACAACAACCAGCATTGAGTATGAGTCTGCTGCGACAATGTCAAAGTCTCCATCGTCATCATCAACAACAACAACATTCACTATGAACTCTTCTTCTCCTTCCAAGGAGGGTGATCAATGGGATACTCAAATGGGGTCCAAGGCTTCTGATTCTAATTGTAGAATCCAAAAGACCATTAAAAGGAAGGCTCAGTTTCCTAAAGTTCACGGTTTTCTCAATATGTTAAAGCCCAGTTTAACGGTATCATCAGAGGCCAATGATGAAAATGGCCGTCCGGCTAACAGCAATCACTTGGAGCTTGTACGCCCCAGGTATCCTTCAATATTTTCTGATTTTCATTTTTCGATTTTCTTATGGCATTTTTTTTTTCAGAAATAGCCATGTTCGATATCAGTATTGTTCATTAAAAATACATTAGACTTTGGAAGAAAAAAAGGCCCATGGTCACAATTTTACGCAGATGGACCTTGAGTCGTCCATTTCAATTTAGTCTACGATCTCCTCTTCTACACTATGATACTGACTAAACGCAACTCAAGAGATAAATCCGGAAAATAACAAGGATAAAGGATAGCTTTTTGCCCTTTAGTTTCTCGAGTTTTTCAGAATGTGGCAACTAATATACAGCGATGTGGGTATAGATTTTATTTGCAATAATTTATATTTATTTGTATATGATGATGACTATAGGCATTTGATATTACAATAACCACTGAGTACTTGCCATGTTGATTTCCTGTTTCAATTCAATCGAAGCACGATGAAAGGATCGAAGGAAACGGCAATGAACAGCAGTGGCATCATGATGAAGTTCTTGGTCAAGTTTCGAACCTTGAGAATTCGGACTTTGCTCGCATCATTTATGAAGTCTCGCCAAGAAATTAACTTTCCCCGAGGAAAGAAAAACATTGGCGCATATCAGACGTTAATAAAGCCTTTTGACAAATGGTTAGTGCGAAAAGGACAAGGCAGCAGCAGCAACTCGAACAACCCTTTCGGAAATGGTGACAGGTCAAGAGTTATGGAGAAGAACTTGGATGCAATTAGAGGAGTTTTGGAAGCAATGAGTACTAGCGTTGGTAGGAAAGATAGGAAATCCAAAAGTTGTCCAAGTTCTACAAAATCCTCCCCAACTCACCTAGGTTTCTCGAGTGGAAATCAGAATCACAAAATATGTGCTCAGGATAACTCAATCCAGGCTGCTATTGCTCATTGCAAGAGATCATTTGGCCCAAATATTGTGTGATTTTATTTTTAAATTTCTCCTTTTTGCATGTTGAAATTCATGTACAGAATCACCATCTTGATTTAACAAAACAATGTGTTCTCCATATCTGAGATGTTCATGGTTTTGACGTTAAGATTTGGGATTACCTAACAAGTAGCTAGTTGTCTGCATCTCGCTCGGTCAGACTTTTCTAGGAAGGAATGCATTTGATTTCTACCACTTGGCCACTTCATGGGATTATCTTGCCAGGATTGAAATCTTAGTGAGAGAGCCCCTCAACTTCTCAAGCCTCCCTTCCCTTGGATATGAAGATCCGAGACCATGTGCTGGGCCTCCCTTGGCGGATTTCTCCACCGTTGGTCCACGGTTTTAAGTGTACTTGGTTTTAAAAGTCACGGCAGATATTCATTTTTTACTCCTGCTTCTTTTTATTTTTTTTATAAAAAATATTTTAAAAAATAACTATTATTATATTCTAAAACACTATTTAAGAAAAATAAAAACAAAAAAATAACATAAAATTAATTTTATTATCTTTCATTTATAGAAAAACAGATAGATAGAAGTAGGATCTACAGATCCCACGGTAGTAATCCTCTCAAATACTATAATACATGGGATGTATAGACTATAATTTTATTTAGTTTTGAGTAACTTATATAAGTTTGATGGAAAAAATAATAATTAATTTCGATGGTTTCATGAACTATGTGTTTTTAAAAAAATTTCTTTTTTTTAATTTAATTCCACACATGCCCGATCTCATCAATTTTTTTATGTTTCTTGAGAAATATAATAAATTGAAGATGATCAACGCTAATAAACTTCTTGTTCCCTCCCGCCCTGCAGCATCCTTTCGCTTGCTAGCAGTGCATGGAACACGTATATATCTTCTTCATAGCTTGGTTTTATTATCCTCTCTACCCTTTTCTTTTTGAACAATAAATAATTAGAGGAAGAAGAGAATAAACAACCACATTTAAATAATAAAGAGGCTGATTGATTCTGTCACGGCATGGATGGATGCATGCCGTTTGAAACCTTTTCGATCATATAAAAGCAGAGAAAACTCTGGAAAGTCTGAGAGATTTATATATATATATATATATATATATATATATATATATATGCATGGAACTTTAATACAAGGGGCAGACCAGACGCAGGTGGGTTCTTAAAGAAGGGAAAGATCTTCGATTCGTGTGGGAGTGGAGGAGGACACGGCAGCTGTTGAGGACAAAAAGAGTACGGACATGCACGGGGTCTCCACTTGCAGCTCAGCAATGAAACTGAAAGGGCGGCGCTGCTGGCTGATGATTACAAGAAACAAAAGGAACCAAAAAAAAGAAGAAGGAGGAGGAGAAAGCGGGTGGGTGGGGATTGGAGAAACAGGAGAAATCATTGCAGAAATAAACACGCTCAGAAAGACACTATCCTTCGTTATGCGCCTCGCCGATTTTTATTTTTAAAAAATAATGTTTAGGCTAAAAGATTATAATTTTTTAAAAAAACAATATGCAAACAAAAAATTAATGATTATAACACCCTTCTAGTTCAAAAACTTAAAAATAAACTACTCATGTAAATATGTCAATAGACAAAATTTCTTGGTATATATCGAAAGTATTACAGTAGAGGTAAAAACAGATAAATTGTGGAGTGACATAATATTTTTACTGACAGAATAACCGATGAAGTTACTGATGAAATAATTTTGTCGGTAATATCATCAGTAATACTTAATTTATGACCTAACGATCGACCCTCCCCTCCTTCATTTCTCTTTGTTCATTGTGTATTTTTTCTGCAACAAACAACAACCTCCCAATCTTAATACAATTTAACCTCTCACAACAAATTATATCATCACAATACTTAGTTTGTCAATATTTATGTTCTGATTCAAATTTTGTTGAGGATTCTCCACTTTAAGTAAGCAAATCTTCCTTCTGCTTCTTTTTTATTTGAATTTAATTTTAAAATGTTTATTTTTTTATATATTTTTATAGTATATGTATTTTGCTTGGGTATTTATTTGTTTTATATAAATATTTGTGTGGTATACACACAGAGAAACATATGTTCCTCACGATACCATGGTATAAATGATGGTTGAGTCAACTTCTAGTTCTGGTAACGTGCATGGAGTTGTAGATGAAAATATTAATCCTTATACAAATATGGTTATGGACGCGATGGGAATGAATCCGGGTCGTGTCGGTCAATGTACATTCGTAGATGAAGAACCTCATGCAGACACGACCATGTTTTTTGATCTTTTAAAAGATTCTAACGAACTATTACGGGATGGTTACATAAATCACAGTAAATTATCGGTCGTTGCACAGGTGTCCACTATCAAGTCATATCATGGGTTGCGTGAGGCTGGTTATGATAGAATTGTCGAATGAGCGAGAAGCATTTTACCTAAAAAGAATAGACTGAAAGAAAACTTATATGCTTCTAAGTCTATGATGAAACTCATTTGTTTAAGATACCGGAAAATTGACATATATCCAAACTTCTGCATGTTATATTATATTAAAAATACAGAGTTGATCAATTGCAGACACTCTTATTATAAACCCATGATTATGATTGATAGAAAAATAACATTTATGGAGAAAAAAAAACTTAAATACTTTTCAAATCACCAGATGAACTCAAGATTTTTGCCTGGTCAAATAAGTTTTTTTTCTTCCAAAAAAAGGGGTTCAGGCCCCGTCGGCTACTTTAACCAGCAACCATATATACGCATGGACATGTAGACGACGAAGTTTCGTATGTCGCAATCAAATTGCCAGCAGTTGTGTAAGAAGTAAGCAGTTAGCGGAGGGATCATGGGATGTGTTGCTTCACTGTAGATTCGTCTTTTGGTATGTAGTGGTGCGCGAGCGAGGGGAGGGGCCCACGTGTTATTTTCTTGTCATGTATTTATTATTATACACTGTCCAGGCGTAACGTACGTCTGCATGCTTGCCCTTATTCTGTCTCTGTGCATACATCCATCCATCTTAATTAATCTGTTCTTCTTTGTAATAATGACAAGATTTACTCCGTAACCTTTCTTCCTGCAAGTTGTGCATGATGTGTTTTTATTTTAGAATCTTTTGACTTGGAATCCCGAGCACGCGTTGAATATATAGTTTTTGTGTTTGAAAAATATCTTTGAATTTTTTTTTATTTTAAATTAATTATTTTTTGATATTTTCAGATTATTTTGATGTGCTGATATTAAAAATAAATTTTAAAAAATAAAAAAATATTGTTTTGATATATTTTCAAATAAAAAAACACTTTAAAAAATAATGTAATCACGATAACAAAGAGGCTGTATAAATTACCAACAATTGAAAAAAACAAAAATTATCAGTTTCTTTTAAAAAAAGTCAAAAACTACTTTTGAACCTTGTTTTGTAAGATTATTTTTTCCAACCACTTTATTTTTATTGCTAGTACTAGCTAGGAGATATATAGTTGGTGAATTGACAAAACATTCTAGGCACTTCTCTTTTCCATGGTGAAAATATAAACACATATTTGAAGGAAATATGTCACATCATGGAAAAGAAAGTCAATACTATATTAAATAAATTTACTTCCTCCTGTTAAATAGCACCATGGAACTTAAAACACAAATTAATATTTAGCACGGTTTGTTTTTGTGTATGAAACTGTGCTATAAAATGTGTTTATTTTGAAAAGTCATTCATTTGATGTTTTTTAATGTTTTTTTATTGTTTTGATGTGCAGAAATTAAAAATTAAAAAAATATAAAGAAAATTTATTTTAAAGCGAAAAATATTTTTAAAAAATACTCTGCATAACAATATTATTATAGATAGTTTTTACGGTTACTGTTTAAAAAACAATTCTAAAAAATATTTTTAGTAGTTATTTTTTAAAATAAATTATGTGTTTGGTAAGAATTACTGTGAGATTTTATAAGTAACTTATTCTAGCTAGTATAAAACTAAACATAATTACATATAAAATCTAGTAGGGAAAACAATTATTTAGCTGAACAAATACTTTTTCTCTACGGTTATATATAGTGGTTATATACAGTGTTATGCACAACAATACCGTTAAATATAGTGTTTATGGGTGTCCTTTAAAAAAAATAGATTTTAAAAAATATTTTTAATTATAATTTAAAAAAAATATGTGTTTAATAAAAAATAGGATGAATTTTTATAAGTAGAAAAAATAAAAAATAAATTATTCTACGTTCGTACAAAACCAAACATAAATACATATAAAATCTAATAGAAAAAAAGATTATTTAGCTGAACATATAGTTTTTTTCTACGTTTAAAAGAAGAACAATACCGAAACGGCACTAATAATGAAGCCTCGGGAATTAAGTATATATTATTAAATTGTAGTTAGCGGAGAGGAAGATCAACCTAGAGCAGAGTTCCATGACCATTATAATATTTTTACCCTTTTTCACTTTACAAAAACTGCTAGCTGACCTGACACCATGCCCGTGGTAGACCGTACTGTCCGCTTTAAGGATTTTTTTTTTAGTAGAAGTTTTGAGAAAATCCTCCATTTAGAAATTGCTTTTTATTTCAAAAAACATTAAATTAATTATTTTAAATATTTTTTTATAATTTTAAAAGGTTAATATAAAAAAATATTATTTTAATGCATTCTCGATTAAAAAATACTTTAAAAAAATATTATTTATCATATTATTAAAACACGCGGTATAATTCATATTATTTCAAAGATTAAATTTTATTTTTAAATGGTTTTAAGCATACAACATATATATTAGCCAAGTTCCATGAAGCAGAAACATGCCTTTCCCGACAACGCAAGCAAGAAATTCTGTCACCATACGTCAGATAGATATTTTTTTTTAGTTTAACGTGGGTGTCCGGGCCAGCTTACGCGCACCTCGACTAATCCCACGGGCCTTGAAGTTAACGACCATGTAAGCCTCCAGTGGCCATCATATAAGTAACCACAGAGCTCAAACCTAAGACCACAGAGGAAGCAAATCTCCTGGTCCCAAGCTCTTACCACTGGTCAGATAGATATTTTTAATTCTCCGATAGATGCATGTGGCCAGGAAACTTGATACTATGACATACAGGTATTCAATATTCCCCTTATATTTTACTAGCATTAGGGTGAATATTTTACTAGATAGATATTTTTTTTTATAACAAAACCGCATCCAATACAAACACTTGGTTATAATTTTTTTAGGTTTTTAAAATATAAAAAATTTAATTGATAGTAAAATAGATTAAATTACATTAATGAAATTAATAAAATGAAAAGTGAATATAATACTAAATTGTTAGAAAATAAAATTTATAAAGACAAAATAAATAAGTAAGATCAAGAGGGATCAATATTCAAATAACAACAGGGCTTTAAGGATTAATGTATATATTTTATAAAAGGGTTAAACAAGAAAATTTGAATTTTTCTTGTGTAAAAATTACTTACTAGCTAATTTAGCGCTATTAAACATAACGCTCAATCCAACCGTCAGATTAGACTAGAAATTTACAAGAGGCTCCTTTACATATAGTTAGGGCGTTACATCCACCCCATAACTTTTTTTTTATAATATTATTAAACCTGGTATAACGTATTAATCTCGAGCACTCAAAACTCAACTCTTAATTTAAATTAAGTTTCAAATTCAATAATGCAAGAATCACATTTATATGATTGTGTCAACTTAATGGATTTAAGAGAACATAAGATCAAAGAGAAAAAAAAATAACATGGCTCAGGTTAAATTGGGTTTTGGCCAAACATGAGATAATTAGATATTTAAGCATTCCCAAAAGAGACTGTTCAACACGCCTCCAAGTCCTCATGCTTGCTACCCTTAATACTTCTAAGACCCTGTTTGTTTGCAGGAAAGTAGTTTTCTTTTAGAAAGTGAATTTATGGGAAAGTGAATTCCAGGGAAGTGAATTCCGGGAAAGTATTTTCCGATGTTTGGTAGTGTAATGGAAAATAAGTTGGAAAACACTTTCCAGTGTATGGTTATGTTATGGAAAATGAGCTGGAAAATAACTTATTAATGTTTTATTTTTTCAAGTTTATTAAAATAATGAGGAATAAATCTTACAAATTAAAAAGTTGAATGAGAATGAAATTGAAAAAAATAATAATTTCATAAATTATCTCAAATAAAATAAATAATAATCAAAATAATAGAGATCAAATCTAAAAAATTAAAAAAAATAAAAGGTGAAGAAATTAAAATAATAATAATAAACATTTCATAAATTATTTCAAATAAAATAAGTAAAAATCAAAAGAATGAGGATCAAATTTGATAGATAAAAAATTTCAATAAAAAAATGATAAGGAAAAAACAAATAGCAATTATAAAAATAAGGACCAAAATTAATATAAAAATTAAATTTTAAGAGAAGAAATTGAAAAATAAATATTCAAAACAAATTATATATAGCAATCAAAAGTTTGAGGATCAAATTTGATATAATCAGCAAATAATGACATTTCTAAATTTTTCACAACTTCCGAAAAGTGTTTTCCGTCCAAATTTTTCAGGAAAACACTTTCCTGAAAACCAAGTCAAATTTTCCTTTGACTGGAAAGTGTTTTCCGTTGACCAACTTTTCCAATGACAAATAAACACATGAAAGTTTGGAAAGTGGTTTCTCGGAAACCACTTTCCAGAAAACAAACACAGCCTAAGTATGTGTTAGAGAATATGGTGGAAGGTGATTTTTAATTGAAAAGTATTAAAATGATATTTGTTTGGAATTTTTTAATATTATCGTATTAAAATCAATATGATGTTTTTTAAATTAAAAAACATTTTTAAAAATAGATTGAAGAACAAACACACCTTGGGTTGTTAAAACTTGTCTAAAGAGAAGAAAAAAAATCATATGCTAGCTGTAATGACTTCCATGTGCAAGCCAGGTCCTAGACCACTACCATACAATACCCACCATATGATCACGTGAATGGTTAGATCTTCCTTCCTTTTGATGATGGTATATAAAGGTGTTGTTAAAACTCGAAACCTGTTAGGTGAGGGAGTAATAGGGGCAATTATTTTCGGTTTGGTTCGGTTTTTTTTTTAAGTAAGCAAATCAATTTTTTTTTAAAAAACCAAAATCGGTTCAAACCGAACTTTATATATATATAGTTTAATCGGTTTTTTTCACGGTTTAGTTTTTTTAATTATTTTATTTCTAATTTTCTTGATTTTTTGATTTTTTATCTGGAGTAATGGATGCAGACAAATTTTCTTTGGAAATCAAAGTTTTGTTTTGGGTGATATTTGTTTTTATTTTTTACGACCTGAACTGTTTTCTAAAATATTTTTCTAAGATGTTTTTTATATGAAAAAATATTAAAATAATGTTTTTTTCAAATTGTTTTTATAATTTTAATATATTAATTTAAAAATTTTAAAAAATATTATTTTAATTGAAAATTGCTAAATTTAAAAAAATACCCTACACCGCGTAATCAAAGATATCCAGATCTCTGGATGTGGTAGAAAGCAAGGGTTTTTTAGCTTGGATGGCTCTAACGAAGACTTGCTTTAAAGGGAGGGAAAGGACATTGTTTAGATTGCGGTGGTCCCATGGAAAGTGATTAAATCCAAGCCTCCTTTCGATTCAATGATTTTTTTTATTCATTATCCCAGGCCGGGATCACAATAATCAACAAAAAAAAAATAAAAAAATAAAAAATAATAAATGAGTATTCTTGTACCATGTGATCTTCTGGTGTGTATCCGTGATTTTTTCTTTCTTTCTCCTTCCTCTTCACAAGTTATAAGAAGAAGGGATAAAAAATAAAGAAACAAAAATAAAACTATATAGAGACATCTAAACTTCTATAAATATATTACAGATATTGATAAAAAAATTTCGACAAAAAAAAATTAACAATATCAAATAAAATCATCAATGGTGATCGAAGTATGTCACACGAGCCATCCAAGAGTAAACAAATCTCTGCATAGTTGGACGGCTCATGTAACCCACTCCAGTCACCGCTCATGACATTCTTCAATGTTGTTGGATTCGTCTCGTCAATATCTTTTCAATGGTACCTATGGTACCGATATCAAATTTTTAGTGTCTATAGGATTTTTTTTTTCTTTTTTTTCCACCCCCCTCTCTCTCTTCTATTTTCTTTATCTTTATTGTAAATTATGGTGGTCTATTTTTAACTTTAAAGAGTGTCGCATATGACATTTGCGGCTCGTGAGTCGTAGATGTCATTCATGACTCTCTAAACCGTACTAATTTTTTAAATATTTTATATATTATGTTATTTTATTTATTTTTTAGAGTGCTAAAAAAAGCTCCAAATAAACAGGGTAAGGACAACAACTACATACAGGTTTTTTTTTTTTTTTTTAAGGTTGAATGGGTGGATTGAGATTTTTTCAGACTTATTTCTTCATCTTTAGTCATATACCTTAAATTAAAAAAATCATAAATAGAAAAATAAATGGTAATTACAGAGAAGCTAATAAAATAGTAGGAATTATTTAATAGAAAATTTAGTAATAAACCAGTTCTATACTTTATCTATTCAAATATACTCATACAGTATAATATATATAAACATTAATATTTCACTAGGTGTTATTAGGACAAGCGCCCCTTGGATTTACCAATAATTATATGGTCCCTCACACGTCAATTATCTTAAATACCTTTTTTTAAATAATAATTAAATGCTGAATTATTGTGCCACATGCAAGAAAAACCCTCCATCACGCATCCATCTTCCATGCTGACCTTTAAATTGTTTAGTTCAATTAGACTACTACATGTAATAATTGCGTGTTTAATAATAAGATGTATTTTTTAAAAAATATTTTTTAATTAAAACAATTTTTTTACAACGAATGCATTAAAATCATTAAAAACACACTTGAAAAAAAGTCAGTGTAATACTTCCCGGGTGAAGAACTATTTAAAAGAGGCTAAAGCATAAAAATAATATATTTTTTTAAATAAAAGAATAATAATAACAAACTGGCAACCTCAAAAAAAAAAAAAAAGGTGGGGCCGAAGAAATAACATCGAGGGGGTTGATCGGTGGGTGGGAGGGAAGGGTAGCTGTATCTTTCCTTCTCTCTCACGCTGTGTCTTTATCCCCCTGATCGTACGTCACCCCGCACATGCACAGTGCCTTTTAACTGATTTAATATTTTCAAAGAAAATTGTCCGAAGAAAAGGACTGGTTTTGAAGATTTATTATTAAAAATCGAGTAACTGCCCAAGGTAAACATGGCTGCTTATCCCGCCAGATATATATTATTTTTTAAAAAAATAAAAAAATATCAAGGGCGAATATAGTTTGAGACCTATTTGATGTCTCCTCTGCGAGAGCAGGGGCAGAAAAGGAATTAAAAAAAGTGTACAAGCAAATGGTATCCGTGAAATACAGAGACAAAAAAAGAAGAAAAGCGGGAGGAAAGAGGGCAGAAAAGGAATTAAAAAAAGTGTACAAGCAAATGGTATCCGTGAAATACAGAGACAAAAAAAGAAGAAAAGCGGGAGGAAAGAGGGCAGAAAAGGAATTAAAAAAAGTGTACAAGCAAATGGTATCCGTGAAATACAGAGACAAAAAAAGAAGAAAAGCGGGAGGAAAGAGGGCAGAAAAGGAATTAAAAAAAGTGTACAAGCAAATGGTATCCGTGAAATACAGAGACAAAGAAGAAGAAAAGCGGTAGGAAAGAGGGTAGAAGGGCCGCACAAATTGTATCCTTTCTACGTAGGAAACTAAATTATTTGACACGTAAGGACATGTATTTTTCACACCACGACTACATGCGACCTGAATATTAAGTTATTAACCTTCGATAGATGTTGACAGACAAGGAGGGAATGCTAAACTCTGAGAAATTAAATATAATTATTTTCTATATTTACTACAAGATAATTCAGTGATATTGTGGACGTGTCCCATCTATTTACGAGAGAGAGAGAGAGAGAGGCGTCCGTTTCCGAGTTATTCTCATCAAAATTAATCCACCACGTATCCCATCTCTCTTTTTAACAGCGTGAGTGGCCGACCTCCCCACCGTTACAAGACCAAAAAGAAAAGAAACGGAATTCAGCACTCAACAGTCAGTCTATGCCTTCGCCCTGGCATTCATCAATAATTTTTTTTTTTTATAAGCTTTTATTTGCTCTTTTTTATTTTATTTTTATCAACAGCTAACAGCCTAACAGTCTCTCCTCCATTCTCTCCTCCTCGACACCAAAACAGATTGCTTCTTCTTCCAAGCCTTCTTTTCGTCCTTCATCTCTCCACACTAACCCCCCCTCTCATCTTCTCTTTGTATGATAAAATTCATTTAATTTACAGAAGAGGAGGACGAGGAGGAGGAAGAAGAGTACAAGAATTCACTTCCTTTGATTGATACAACGTTAGATTTATCTGTCTGGAACCCTATTGTGGCATCACCAATCTACAGGAACATTCATATCACCCTGTCTCTCATTTTTTTTTTCCAATTTATTGTTCTTCTCTGTCCTCTTCTACCAACCCAAGGGAAGAGAACCTGCACCGAGGAAGGAGACACGCCGTCTCTCTTTTTTTCCCTCGTCATTTTTTTTAATTGGTATGCCTTTTCTCTCTCCCGCCTCCCTCTCAAGAATATCATTCTTCTCTGTTTTTTCAAGAAATTTATTCAGATGATGATGATAATAATATGTTGGATTAGATTCGATCGGGCTGGGCTGGGTCGATTATTACCTACATGCATAAATTTTTTACTCCAATAGTATAGGGAGAGGATTCATTAGACGAGTGTGTTTGGTATTTGGTTGAAATGGATTTTAATATAGTGTTTTCTCTCTCGGCCGGTATAGGTAAATGATTGTCTGAGCAGAGCAGACTTGGTGAATGAGCGTAGCGATCGGCCAAGGGATCACAGAAAAGACCATGGAGAGATTTTTATTAGCTGTGGACACCATGGGAGCAAATCAGGTGGGAGGAGGACAGACTCTCTTGGGCACCATCAAAATTGCTGTTCTGCCCATTGCCAAAGTTTTTACCATGTGCTTCTTGGGATTTCTCATGGCCTCCAAGTATGTTAACATCTTGCCTGCAAGTGGAAGGAAACTCTTAAATGGGGTAAATTTAAACCAACTCCAACCTTATTTTATTTTTATTTTTTTCATTGCTGCTTTAGTAATAATACAGTACTAATCGGCTATTTTAAACAACCATGTTTTCTTGTTATATGTGCAGTTGGTGTTTTCACTTTTGCTTCCTTGTTTGATATTCTCTCAACTTGGACAAGCTGTCACTTTACAGAAAATGTTGGAGTGGTAATTATTCCCTGTCTTTCCTTTTCAATTTACTACATCTGCGAAATTGTAATAGGGTTTGTTGTTAATTTAGCTGCTGTCTGTTTGATTGCAGGTGGTTTATTCCCGTGAATGTTCTTCTTAGCTCCATCTGTGGCTCGCTAATAGGTTTTATTGTTGCATCCATTGTCCGGCCACCTTACCCATTCTTCAAGTTTTCAATTGTACAAATCGGAATTGGTGAGCCACTTCCTTTTTGAAATTTTAATTTTGAGTGTGTGCTCATTAATTTGTCTGCTACTTGGGCAGTGAAATGCATATGCAAGTTTCAAAAAGAAGTGTGTATATTATGCAGTAATTTTGAAAATCTCTGCATTTTTTAATTTCTAAGTACATAAACTGCAGTCTCTGCATATTAGTGCTTCAAATGTGCTGGTGTTCACTCTTTTCAAACCTTTGTTTATAACGTGCAGGGAATATTGGGAATGTGCCACTTGTCTTGATTGCAGCTTTATGTAGAGATACATCCAACCCTTTTGGTGACTCGGAAAAATGTAGCACAGATGGGACTGCCTACATCTCGTTTGGCCAGTGGGTAAGTCGCAATCATCTGTTAGTCTTTTGCTATTGCTTGTATGTTAGGATCAGAGTTGCAAAACCATGTCATACTTTGGTTGTTAATAAATTACCTTGCATACTTCTTCCCCTTAGATGTTTGGTATCCTTCGTGATAAATACAGTTTTCTTGCTGAAATAAGTTTGGGGTCTCTCACTACTAACTCTTAACACTCTGTGATTGCTTACTCTCCTTTCACTACCTCACCCAACAAGCTGGAAGCTAAAAATTAAGGAAATAATTTTTTTACTGTTAAAACCTGTCTTTATATATATATATATATCCTCAAGAAATTGACTGGTTAAGCTCTGGTTGATGCATGCCAGGTTGGTGCAATCATTCTATACACATATGTATTTAACATGTTGGCACCTCCACCCGAAGGTACCTTTGATATTGATGAACCGAATCTTCCCATCAAGAAGCCAGCCAAAGATGCTCCCATGGAGCAAGTCCCATTGCTTGCCCAGGAGGAGGCACCGGCAGAACCAGATGCTCCAAAGAGAGGGAAGGTATGAACTAAGTTATGTTTGCATGTTATACTTATTTGATAAACAGTTGGCAATCAAACTTCCAGATCATGCTTATCTTATGGATGTATAACTTGACATTCTGTACCAATGGTATCTACTATTTGGTGTCAATTGATTGCAATCTGCTCTTAAATTTCTATATTTTTAGCAAGGAAATGGTTCTAAGATGAATTTCACAACTAATGACATTGAAACTTATTGTTCTTGGTATTTAAGAGAGATTCTCACTGATTTTTAAAGTGGTTTTAAGACTAACTTACCACTTTTCTCAATAATGGTGATCAGTGCTCTTGCTATTTGTTAGAGCTTTCTCTAAGCTCTGACCCAACACCATAAACTTTTGAAAAAAAGCACATAAAAACGATTTTTTTCCTATTTAACCTGATGCTGGTGTTGTATCATATCAATATTTTATCTGCATGGACTTGAGTTTCTTTATCTCTTGGTGTTGCAGATCAAACATGTTCTTGTCTTTCTCTATGACAAGTTGAAGCTCAAGCAAATTCTTCAGCCCCCTATCATTGCTTCGGTAAGTTCATCTTTTTCCTGACCTTTTTTTTTGGTATGTTTTTGGCAAACTCGTAAGTGATTCCATGAAACTGCAATATGAGATTCTTGTTACCTATTAGAATTGCAAAATCTGTTGCCTGGTTGTAAGAATGCTGTTTACAAGTGGAGCTGGCACATGGTTTCATGGAATGTTGTGTTGGTGCATCTTATATGGCCTGAATAGGAAATAACCCTGAACATGGTTGAGCTAATATCATTTTTCTTCCACTTGTTGGCACTATGATAGGCCTAAAGATGAAGCATACGATCACCTTTATAATTCACCATCCTTTAATGGGCCAAAGTTCTAAGCTCCACTTTTTAACTAATTGGCATTGTGAGCTGGCTTAGTAAAGTTGGTTCTTGTCAAAAGCCTTGGCTTTACCCCTTATTTCCAGCAGAGTGCATTATATTAAAAGAAGGAGAAAAGGAAGCAACGGAGAGAATAATTTTTTTATTATTCTCCTCTTTTAACTTTCCTTTTCATATGTACATGTTTTCTGCAGATCCTAGCTATGTTCCTTGGTGCAGTACCGTTCTTGAAGCAATTGATCTTTACAACTGATTCTCCCCTTTTCTTTTTCACTGACAGCTGCAATATTCTTGGGTATGCTTGCCTCTTACACCAAATCATTTCTTGTTATTTGTGGTTGGTCGTTTTTCTGATTGCAAGCAAATTGGAACATGTCAATTTTGTTGCCTGTGTGCACCAGACTATAGAAAGGGAGAATAAAGGAAAGAACAGCTATTCTTGTTATAATATGAATTAATTTCATATATGGAGTTAGTGAATCAATATAGTTTCAAGGAATTAGAAACTTGCATAGCATGTAAACAGTGAGATTCTGAAAGCTCTTGCGAGGTTTGTTAGACCTGAGACTTGAAACATTTGCCTACGCACTCAGCAGGCCTACATCTGAATTATCATGTGTGTCAAATCACTTGAAGTAATACAAGAATTAGGAAGTGGAAAGTAGCATTGATACTCAACTTTTCTGATGAACATGACCAAGTTTTTGCTATTCTAACTGGCATGAACATCAAATTGAATCTTCTTGGAACTGTAAGGCTTGTGTAATTAGTTATGCTAATTCGTTCTGAACATCATGTGCGTATTGAATACATGTGAACTCCACAAACAGGGTGGAGTTACCTTGCAATCCTTGCTAATTTAATAGAACCAAAACCATCTGCTTCTGTAACTTCTGAAAATGAAGCTTGACTTACATGTATGATGTTTGGTTTCCCTTCAAGTAATCAAGGAGAATTTATTTATGGTGCTGAGACATGAGTAGTGATTCATTCTTGCTAAGTTACCTTTTCATTGCATGATGAAAGTGCATCTACTTGGTTTTGCTGATGCTTCTGGTTCTGGTTCTCAGGGAGGCCATGATTCCATGCATTTTGTTGGCGCTAGGAGGCAATCTCGTTGATGGTGAGTTAATTCCTAACAATCTTCTTGTTACTATATTGTGCCATCTTATAAACTATATTCAGAGTAACGGCTTATTCAGAGTAATGGCCTCATGGTTTTGTTGAAAATTTAGATTATCAGCCTAACAGCTTAGTGGATTTCAAGTGAAAGCTCTTTGTTTCACTGCAGGACCTGGAAGTTCTAAACTTGGGTTTCGGACAACTGCTGCTATTATTTTTGGTCGGTTGGTTTTGGTGCCACCTACTGGACTTGGCATTGTTATGTTGGCTGATAAGCTTGGCTTCCTTCCTGCTGGTGATAAGATGTTCCGGTTTGTTCTGCTTCTGCAGCATTCGATGCCTACATCTGTTCTTTCTGGTAAATCTTCTTTTCCTTTCCAGGAAACTTTCATATATGCCTTTTCAATCTGAAGGCAAACTTTTAAGCAATCAGAAAATTAGCATTTCATGATCAATCTTATTATTTGGAATGGTGTTTAAATGGCCTTCTTGAAACTGTCATGATATGCAAGAGAAAAAAAGAAAAAGAAAAAGCAATTGATATTTTATCTGATCTGGTATACGAAGAATGTATTTAACCGAGTTAGAAATTGGCCAAAGGGAAAATATGGAAGATTCCTTCCTTAAAATGTCAAACAGCCGAAGTAATTCATTTGAAAGCAGGGATTAGAAATCAATGTTATTATAGTTGGGATGAGATTGGAGGGTAGCGTCTCTTTACTTAATTAGTTTCCTGTCTCTAGGTGCTGTGGCCAACCTAAGAGGATGTGGAAGAGAAGCTGCAGCTGTCCTATTCTGGGTTCATATTTTTGCTATTTTCTCAATGGCTGGATGGATTGTCCTTTATCTCAACATACTCTTCTGAAACTGCCGATCAAGCCATTGCTGACATGGAGCTATCTCCAGTTGCAATTTATATTACCGCCTACTCAGGTCAATAGCCAAGTAGATGACCAAAAACTTGAAACAACTCTTCTTTTTGTGAGACTCAAGCCTGAGACCTCTTGAAGGGCGGTGGACATTGGCACCAATTGCGCTGCAAGCTCAGTGGAAGCAGCTATTGTTTGCATAGCCTATGTTTATAAGATCTGCAGGAAGGAGCTCCGGAATACTCATTTAAATTCAATTTAATTCTGTTTTTCATCCATCAGCTGCCATATCGTTCTTAATGTCTCGCATTGGTTAATTTTTTCTGTATTTCCGTTCCTGTAAGTATTCAGTTATGTAGAACCACATCGAAGTGTATGGCGATGAGACTGGTTTCGCAATCAAGTTATGCCAACTGAAGCTTGGATATCCTCCTTGAGATTTATAGGTTACAGTCATTTTACAAGCATCCATGAATTTCTACGTTAAAAGATGAGCATCTGTTCAAAGCTTATATTTGGACATGAGAATATTTTGTATATCATCACGCATCAAAACTACTAGAAGAGAAAACACAAATAATTTGGAACTAAATGTAATTTTAAAATGCACAGAGACAGTTTGTGTAAAAACAAACGGTATATAAAGTTTATGTAATAATAAAAAACAAAAATACACGGCGCATTTTCTCACTCAAGGTTGGACTCCTTGTACAAAAATAGGTAAAACTGAATCACTCCTAACTCGTGAAGCAGAAACTTATATCAGCATGCCTTGAACCACGAGAAAGAGTCTACTTTTGAGACACAGAACAAGACACGGGTTTTCTTGAAAAGAAAGGATGCTCAGCAGCTCAGGTTGATTTCTCCCCTTCTTCGTTGATGCCACGCCAAACGAAAATAAAAATTTTGATAAGCAAAAAAACATGAAAAATCTTGCCCGATGCTAACACTTGCGCCAACCCTAAACGAAATGAACACGAGGAAAGGAGATCCAATCACGAACAAGTGTAGCTGTGTGACGCCCTCGTTTTGGATTTTGGAGCAACAAATTCAAGCCATTATGTATGGAATGGCATCGCATGGTCCCAAGCATCAACTAAAAAGATCAAATCATCACCGGACTTTCGGAATCGCATGCACATCACTTTAGAATCAATCAATGCGGAAATGAATCTCACTCTTACTAAACACCTTCAATTAGGCATGGAAAGCCATCAGCATGACCTCGTTCAACCAAACCTCAGGAAAAAAACCACCATCTTCTCCTCTCATTAACCTTTTGGTTGGGTTGGGAAGGGCCAGAAACTTGAATCTGATACAAGCCTCGCTCAGGGAAGTTGCCATGACTATTTACCCGCCTTCCTTGAGGATTGTCCCACCACATCACAAGGACAATACCCAAAAGGCTAACAAGGGGAGCAGCAGCAAGCAGAAGCCATCTCCTTCTACTGCCCTCTCTGCCAGAAGTACTTAAGGGCAGGCCCACATCTAGGAGTTCCCTTCCGGTTTGACCATGTTCAAGAGGTTCATCTGAGACATCAGAGGAACTGTCCTCACTAGCTTCCTGTTGCTGAACATCATGGATCCCCATTCTGGTACTAGAGTTTTGCTTACCCTCCTCATAGTCTTTATCATCAGTTGGAAATTCGTACCTGCAGAGAGGACATGAATTTCGTGCACTAAGCCATGGCAATATACAGTAAGGGTGATATAGGTGAAGGCATGGAAGCTGGTTAACTTCTGTGCCGATTGGCAAAAGATCCTTGCAGATTGCACAAGCTACACCATCATGCCTCTCATGTTCCTCATTGATGATCACAAGTGGTAGATTATTCACAAAAGACAGAGCTGCAGGAGGTGCTCCTCTCCTTCCAATGTCAGAATGAGTAAGAACTTCAAGCAAATCCCCGAAGCCTGTCGCATAATCTGCCAACTCATAATTCCATATGTGCTGTGGTAATTCCAATTCTTCCAAGTTAGCAAAGAAGTCACGGTTATGTGCTTGTCTACTCTGCCTGGTTCTCCACCGATTCAGGTCCTCAAATTCTGGTGAATGGGACTGCCTGTGCCAACTAACAGGGCCATTAACTTCACTAGGACTTGAAACAAACAGATTTCGAAGTCGAGCTCCTGCTTCTACAGATTCAATTGTATCTTCCTCAATATCAGCCTCTTCCCATTCACCATCCTCTTCTTCTTCTTCCTCCTCTTCCAGGTCATCAGAGTTCCATTGGTAGAGACCAGCATGCATTGGATCGATGTCGGTATCACTGTCAAAATTGCTTCCCTCATCTGCTTGAATAAACATTTCTGGGTCCAGGACACTATGTCCGTCCACAGAAGCATCAGAGTCCCCCCCATACACACTAAAAGAAATGGCATCGCTCCCACTATGGAAAACCCGGTACCTACTGGATCTGAAATTAATTTCACTATCCCCATAAAGAGAATCCACATTACCAAAATCCTCACTTTCAGAATCTGAAGAAAGACGCTGCCATCTTCGAGAACTACTTGGAGTCGTGCGGGAGCTTGTATGCTGTAACAACCTAGCAGAACTATCAACATCTAAAGAGCGATCCTCATTCCCATGAACAGTGGACTGGTTTTGCCTAGCCAAATTAATCACATGAGAAAATTGTTGTGGGAAAATGTTTTCACTCGACTCAGCACTGCTGTACCTGGTTCTTCTTCCTCTGTGACGCCTCCTCCGATGAGAGTCTCGAGTGGGCCTCTCAAGATCTTCAAGCAACAAAAATCTACAGTCCCCACATATACTGATAATCTCAAGATCATCATTATCAGGTAATATAATTATTTGGCACAGAGCACATACTGCTGGGAGGGTAGAATGGCCAACTACGAAACCACCATTAACATGGAAATGAACAGTGGATGTGGGCACATCATGTAAAGTTCCTTGTGAATCCCTATCCATCTGAAACTATACCAAGGAGAAGAAAAAATATTGAAAAACATGGGAGAAGAAAAAATATTGAAAAACATGAGAGATAAGCAGGATCGATGTGCAAGTTAGTGAAAAAGCAATTGATTTTACTTTTTATGTTTTCCTTCAAATCCCTCTGCTTGTTCTACATCAGCTAGTCTTTGCACCACAACATAAGAATAGGTGAATCGATTACCAAATCAACCATCCACCTTAGCCCCTCCATGCTAATGTTGATCAAAAGCAAATATAACAAATTCACCTTGAACAAGAAACTAAAACCATGCACAACCATTTTCCTCGAGATAATGTCGTTAAATTTAAAAAAGAAAATTATTGTCGCCTTGTTGATAAAATAGTCATGTAAAAGAAATACCCAAAGGTGGCTGAGTGCTTGCATGCAGATGACTCCAATGAAAACCATCTATTCTTCAAAACCCTGACAACAACACCACCCCTAAGCACCCTTTATCTTAGGATAATAACAGTGAAAAAAAAATAAACTTCCTCAATTGACTTCCGCTAAGTAATCTCTACAATACAACCACCACCACCAGGATAATATGAAAAGGTTTAGCGAAGTAGTTGTTCACAGACTCGTATAAATCTGTTGAACATTCATAAAAAAAAAAAAAATCTGTTGAATTAAACTGAAACTCTATTAGAAGGAGCAAGTCCCTAGATGCAATGAGTTGAATCCTGAGAGCAGGGAGGGCATATGAATTAGAAATCTTAAAAGTAGTTACTCATTGAAAACATAGCCTCCAAACCCAGTAAGCAAAACCCAAATTCTCTCATCAGTTACAAAAGCAAGCATGCCAAGATTAAAAAAGAACAAGAAAAGAAAAGGGGTTTTGCATATGCACCACTCAAGATATTTTAGCTTGATTATTGTACCCTAAACACTATAGCTATAGCTAGGGCAAGGTGGGTTTTGATTGCATAAAGATTGAGCTTCTTGTATTTCAATCAAATGAATTACAACTGCTACCAGCTAAGGGACACAAACAGCGATTTCTTGTTTTTTTTTCTTTTTTCTTTTACAGTGATTCATTTCCAATTACCAGTACTGTAGTAAGTAATTCACAGGCAAACAAATAAAGGATGCGAACTGAAATTACGAGATTAATTGGAGAGAAAAAAACACTACACGACTGGGAAATGCTTAAAAAAAGAAGAAGAAAAACTGTAAGAAAATTACCACAGAAATCAAGAAAGTGGAAAGAAATCGAACTTGACAGCAGCGACCCCAACTGCAAGAGCTAAAGTAGAATAATTTCGTCTTCAAATAAGAAAGTGAAGAATCCAACAGCGCCACAGCACAGCAATTATGTATGTGGGTGGGTGGGGGCAAGTAGTGGCAAAAATGGATCTAAAAAGAAAGCTGCAAAAAGAGAAGAAGATATCCAGAAGACCCCGAACAGAAAGACAGGGACTCTTTTTTATAGAAGAAGCAAGCAAGATGGGAAATCCCGACAGGAAAGGACAAGACAACCACCGCAACAACTACAAGTAAAACTACCTATGAAGGTGTTGGGATTGTCTTTAAACAGAGAAGTGAAGACTAAAAATTGATGATGATAAGAGCAACCAAACTAGCCCTCACCTGACTACTGACAACTGTCTTTACGACACAACTAAGCCCTTTGCATTATCCAAGGTAGGAGTTGAACATGTGAACTCCCAGTATCACCAGCTCTCCACTGATTATCTAGCAACGCTAACGAAGTCTTTTACTAATTATAATTTCTACTTAGTACCCAAAAATTGATTATAAATCATAGAGGCAAAGCAAGGTACTTGATTGAAAAACATAAGACTTCAAATACTTAATTGAATATTAAAATGCACTCAGGATGTATTCTCCTTATCTATAAAACTCACGTGCCACTTCCAATCATTTTTATTTTTTTTTAATTCTTGGTCTCTCAAGAATTGATACGGAATTCCTGTTATAACACGTAAGATTGGGGTCACAGGTCATGCAACTCGGCTTAAAACGACATGGTTTCAATAATTTGTTTTTAACAAAAAATAAAATAGTTGTTTTGGGAAAAAAATTACACTGTGTTTTACTCGAGGTTTGACCGGTTATAAATTAACCAGGCTGATTAAATTTGATTTAGTCAATTGTTTTTAGTGGATGAACAGTTTAGTGCTTTAGCTATTTTTACATGTGGCAGTCTAATAGCATTCCACATTTTTATAGGAGATATACTATTACTAGATACGTTATCTACACCACCGCGTGCTGAAAATAAATATTGATGTCAGAAAAGTGCTAAGATAGAAAAATTCAAGTATCGAATCATTAATTCAAGGAATAATTTAAATAATATAAAAATAGTAATAACAATAAATAAATTAACATAAAAAGCAAAAAAAAAAAATCATATATGAGTTTATCTGAACAATCCAGTGTCAACATAATAGAAGGAAAACTATAAAAAAACATAAAAAAAGAGTAAAACTTCAAAAAAGAACATGAACTTAAAAAAATAGAGAAAAAACTAAAAAAACCGAGGTAAATTAATATAATCTTACAAACTTCCAATTCATTGAATCATGGAACTGAGTTCAATCAAGAAGTTAAATTGTCAACTAATTTAATTTTAAAAAATGATATTATTGAAAAATATTAATAAAAAAAACTTGCAAAAAAAAAAACAATAAAAAATAAAGAGAAAATTTAAGAGAAAAACAACTAAGAATGATGAAATTTGAAAAAAAAATAATACCAAACAAAATAAATAACAATTAAAAGTATAAATACCAAATTTAAAGGATTAAAAACAAATCACAGGAGATGAAATTGAAAATCAAAATATGCTAAAAAAAATAAGCAAAATCAGACGAATGTCCTAAACATGGTCTGATCTCTAAAACTTATAACTTGTGAGATCCTAGACCTTGATTCAATTGAGAAACTATACTCTCAACAAATTTACTTTTGAATGATAAAATCACATAAAAATATTAATAAAAAAAATTCTAAAATAAAAAACAGCAACAAAAAGAACAAGGATTAAATTTGACAAAGAAAAACCCAAAAAGGATGAAATTTGAAATAAAAATAAAAATGATCCCAAACAAAATAAATTGTAATTAAAAGAATGTGAACCATATTTGAAAGATTAAAAAATCACAAGGCATAAAATTAAAAAATATTTGTAATTTGATAGATTATTCATAGATTAAAAAAATGATAGGGTGAAATAGAAAGAATTGAGGGCTAACCCAATAGAATTAAAACACAAAACAAAACAAACGAGGATAAAAAATAAGATAAAATCATTCTAGAAAAAAGAAAAAAAAAACAAAGCAAATTTAGTGAACATGTTAACATGATGTAATCTCTAAAAGTCACAATTCGTGAAATCTTAATCTTGAATTCAATCAAAAAGTTTACTTTTCAACCAATTCAATAAAAAATAGTGAGGATAAAATTTAATAGAAAAAAAATAAAGAAGGATGAAATTTTAAAAAAACTAAAAATAGTACCAGATAAAATAAACAACAATTAAAAGAATAGATACCAAAACAAGTGAAATCTATTTTTAAAACACATTCAAAAACAAAAACTACCATATTTCCAATCAACACTAAAAATAGTTGATTTAAAAACTCGACTTTGATAAAGGTAAATATAATGGGAGAGATTTGAGCTTGACATTCTAGTAATAACACCCATTTTTAATGGACAAAAATAAAATTTAAAATGGTTAAAAATATGAGTATAAAATCAAACAAAAAAAATTAATGTCAAAATCAAACGCAATATGAATAGAAATTTGTTGAAAATAAAATGGATGAACAATCAAACGAGTGATGTATCAATATTTTTTTGTTTTTGTTTTAATTTGCCCTAAAATAAATGATCAAAGAAAGGATAATTATTTATTATTCCTAGGCTCAGCCAAGCATTGAGTTTAAATATATATAAGTTTAATAAGTTGTTATGCCCATTATCTCTGGGCTCAACCAAGCACTAAGCCCAGATATATGTGGGTTGGTGAGCTGTCAGACCTATTATTTATAACTTCAACCAAGCGCTAAGTCTATACTCTTTTAACACTAAAGATATTTTTTTTCTGATGAGTTAAAGATATTTTACTGATATTTTAACAATTTCTCTATAGCAAAATAGTTGAGGGTATAAAAGAAGAGGGAATATCCTTTAAAGGAGGTTCAATTTTTCATTTATTTTAAGATATTTTTTCTTTTAAATTATGATTGTTTTTTTTTTCTTTCAAATAATATTTTTAATTATCAAAGAGTTCTCAAATACATCAAAAAAAAAACTTTTACAGTTATACAAGTATCAAGCATGATCTATTAGCGAATTAAATTGTTGGAACTATAAAATTAATTAAATATCTCAAATATAAGGGGTTTGGAGGATTTCTTAAAAAAGAAAGAAACCAAACATTAAACTAGCTTTCACACAGTGAGTGTATCCTAAGAAGATGGAAAATAGTAAATGCAATTATTTTCATTAAATGTAAAAAATAATTATTTTGTTGTTTTAATGGTCAAAGCTTCCCCTCCCCAATCTACTGCTAGTCCTTCCAACCAAGAGATTTACACACACATAACTACAGCATTCGTAATAATTTTGCTGCAAATAATAATAATTAAAGTTTATTCTTATAATTTACTTGTAAAATCTTTCTCAATTAAAGAGAAAATTAACCAAAATGAAAAACAAGGGGGGATTTAAATTTTTCCGCAAAAAATAATAAAAAATTTTATTCGTATAATTTACTTGTAAAATCTTATATTTTCTACCAATTCGTTATTATTATTTTTTTAATGTGAAAAATAAGTTGAAAGTTTTTTATTTCATAAAAAGCATGGGCCTGAAAGGTCGAAGTGGTCAGGATGTGACAACAGACTCGGCCCATGGACTATCAAGCGTCGACGGCAAAAAAAAAAAGAATTAAAAAGAAACTATTATTTCAAGTAATAAAATAAATAAATAAAGGAAAACGATTTAAGGGAAGAGTCTCTTTTTAGCTGATTCGTTTCTTGTCTGGTTGCGGTCTGTGGAACCCCACACTCTCTGTCTCTCTCTCTTTCTGTTCATTACAGGGCAGAAGCTTTCAAAAAACCCTTCATTTCAATTATTATTTTTATTATTATATTTAAAAGATATTTAATTATTTATCCTGTGTGTCAGTCCTCTTTGATGGCAGGAGCATCCTGTAATCACCGGCCAAATACCACTCTTTTATTTTGTAAACAAAAGATTTCATTTTTAACAACCAGCAGCAAATAGTAACAGCAATCAAATCAATTAATGGGGTTTTTAAGCATTTTCCTTGCTTGAAAATTTTGCATATCTGTCACTAAAATGGAAAAAACTACACCCCATTTGCTTCCTCCTAGCTGTACTTCTTCAATGCACCACCCTCTTTACCATTCTCATTGCTCACTGTCTCATCACCACCCGCGTCTCTTTCTATAAAGCTCTGTGCTGGGGAAAAAAGAAACCTGGGTTGTTGTTCTTTTCGAACTTGAGGTGGGTTTTTGTGATTATTTGAGTGTAAAGTTTGTCTTCTTTGAAATGAGTAAACATAAAGTTACAAAATTGACAATGTGGGTTTGTTTCTCTTTTGGTTTTGTTGGCTAGGAAAGTACAAAAATGAAGAGGGGGAGAATGCTGAGAGAGGGAGACAGAAGGAGTCCTAGGATATCTGCTTTGGATTTGTGGAAGGCTCAGCCACCAAGGAGGACCACTGTTGCTAAAAAAACTAGGCTTACTAGGAGCATCGCTAGCACTAGTACCAGCACTGCTGCCGAGGTACAAGACAAGGAGTTAGACCAGCAAAATGAGAACCAAACTGAGGGTCCAGCCTGTACGACAAGGGCTAAGAAAAAGAGGAAGCTTAAACCTCCTCGAGATGTGGCTTCTACTCCCAATTCTCAACAGGTTTTTTATTCTTTGCCTCCCTTCTATTTTTGTTATCTATCTATCTATTTACTTACTCGGGGTTGTTGGAGGGGTGAGGTAACAACTATCATTTTCATCAAATTCTTTGTTTTATGGAGCTAATTATCTGCAATGATGAGTATTTTTGCTGGTTTCTTGCTCCCTATAATTGAGTTGGTCATGCCCAGTGTTCTTTTATTTGGGATCTAACTTCTAAGTTGCTGGGGCGTTTTAAAGAGGGCTCCTGTATGGGTGAAAGTTGATGACTACATAAATTCATGAGAAGAATCTGTGTTGTGCTATTGGAAGTAGCAGTTGATTGACCCCACCCAACATTTCAGCTCAAATACAGCATATGGGTTTTACTTGATCATTACTATCTTTGTTGCTTTTATTGTAATTCTTAAGGCAGTGGGGCTCCTTCAGAATTTTTTCTTCTCTTTCTACTGCATTCTTACCTTCAGCATATGAATTATGTTGTATTCAAATTTTAAAAAGCCTGCTACTTTACCATGATATGCAAAACCTATTTCTATAGAGTGCTAGTAACTAAACAGTATACTTTGTGATTGTCATGATGTGCTTGATTGTTGCCTCTTGGTCTCTCCTCATGGCTCTAGAGGTTGAATAGATTGATAGAAAGTATTCATTGTTCCCTGAGTTTGGTTTCAGGAGCCCAAGTCAAGTGATGCATCGGATGACAGAGAAATAAGTTACGAAGATCATCCGATCAGTAGTGGTAAGCCTTTTGGTTTCGTTAAAATGTTGTTGCAAAGTGCCTGCTGCTTTAAAGTTTCATTGACACTAACATCACATTCCCTTTTGGACCAGATGAACCCATTTTACAGAATAAAGATAGCCCAAAACAGAAAGGACAAGCTGATTCTCCAGGTGATCTTCATGTTTTTTAGTTAATTTTGTAAATTAGATCTTCAAGTTTCTCTGTTTGTGACTCTAGTTTTTCTCCTGCATCAGATCAACCATCTAGTTCGCCATGTACATCATGGGTGCCAGAAAAACGCATACTTGAGCATATCATTGACATATTACAGAGGTGGATATTTTATCAAATGTTTTTATATCATTTGAGATACTGAGGAATTCTTGTATGCATTAAGTATTTAAGATCATTATTAAATTCCCAATTATAACTTTGTTTTTTGCAACCGGGGAAATGACACAGCTGCTGAGGTTCTTACTGTGGAGTGTCTATCGCTGGTTGAAAATGGTTTTCTTTCTTGTTCTGACATTTGTTTCTTATTTTCTGTCTTAGGAGAGATACCCATGAAATATTTGCAGAACCAGTTGACCCAAATGAGGTTGGTATTTGGCCAGAAGTTTCTTTTCATACCATGAATTTGTCCTTTCTTGTCCATTTTATTTATGGAATTACTGCTGATAAGGTTGAGGAGTACTATGAAATCATTAAAGAGCCTATGGATTTCGGCACCATGAGGGCTAAACTACATGAGGGAATGTATAAAAGTCTTGAACAATTTGAGGTTTGCTCATTCATCAAGTATTAGCTCTCTATTTATGGTTTTAAATGTACATTTGTTTGAAGGCACATTTGTTTTACAAGGTTGATGTGTGAAACATATATCTTCTGAACAAGAAACTTCTGTTTTTTTTATCTTTTTTTTCTGATAACTAAATTTTACTGTTATGCAGCATGATGTGTTTCTAATATCTGGAAATGCAATGCACTTTAATTCCTCTTCCACCATTTATTTCAGACAGGTATGATATCGATTTCCTGTCAAAGAACTGAATCATATTCAAAGAATATTCTGCTTAGATGAATTATGAAATTTTCACTTCAATTGAATGTCGAAGGTTGGTTTTTACAGGCTCGTGCCATAGATGAATTAGCAAAGAAGGTTTTCCATGTTCTTAGAACTGATCCCGAGAATTTTGAACTGGAATTCTTGGGGACGAGAAGGAGAAATGGTAGAAGGCCCCAACATGAAGCCAAGGGTTCAAATTATAGCTCATCTCCTAAGGTTGCGACGAGTTCAAAATCGAGCAATACAGCTGTCCATGTATCTCCAAAACCCACCCCATGTTTAACAAGTTGTTCATCTAGTCTGAAAAGGGCAATCCGATTGAACTCTGGATGTTTGGGTATTACAACTCATTCTGATGCAACAGACGACAGATTATTTTTTGGTAAGACGTGAATTCTGTTCTGACCCTCTCAAATCAAATTCCTCAAGGACTCATTTTAGGGAAGGGCAGACCCAACATGCACAGAATTTGTCAAGTGTTGACCTAGAAATTTAAGGAACTTTGAAAACGAATCTAAGGAGCTCCATCTGTGATTTGTCGATGTTTGGAATCTGTATCTTTAAAGGATAGAAACTCTCTGTCCAGAAGGAGCTTTCCATGTGTGGTTTGTCGTACACTTGCATTTAAATCCAAAAGATTCGCTAGGTTATGATTTTATCCCCTTTGACATGAGGTCATAATCAGATCTGCTCCCCATGGAAAAAGGATAGAATGTTCCCACTACACAACTGGTTGTTACGCAATTCTAAGGTTTCAAACTCAAGAATATTCATACCCCTAGTCTGTGAGGTGCTTCAATGTAGATTGTACACAAATGCATGAAGCCATTTGTTCCAACAATAGGGAAACAGGGAAGCAGATTTTTTTTTTATTCTCACCATGAAGCATAATTTTACAAATTTCATAACATTTTTTAATTAGCTTTTCTTCAACAGGTTCTGGAGACAGTAAAAGATCTTCTGATGAAACAGATAGGCGTTCTACATATAAACCATGGATGTCCTTCCTCAATGAGAACTATCCAATTACTTCATCAATTTATAGTAATTCAAAGCCACTAGTGTATGTAAGTGACTAACCCAAGAGAGTTTTCTGTTTTCTATCTATGCTTCCTGATACCATGGATTACTAGCTTTCAGATGGTTGATGACATGGTGTTTCTCGCTTGATGTAGGTGAATCAGCAGGATACTTCCTACAGCAAAAGCTTACTGTTGTTTGTTAAGGACTTAGGGCCAACTGCCCAAATGGTTGCTAGACGCAAGTTAAATGGATGGTTGAACACTGCTGCCAATTTTTCAACTCCAGGTTTAAACTTTTGGCTCCAGGCTCCAAACTGTCAAAATTTTGCAGCATCAGCCTCTGCTCAGTATCCACCTACTTTTGATGTTCCACCCTCTGCTGCCTGCCAAAATATAAGCCAAGGTGAAAGAATAGACATGTTTGATGCCGATAAAGGAGGCAGAGCTTATGCTGGTAACAAATTGAGCTTGCATGGAACTTCAAGTGAAGTTGCGCCAAACCATAATTGTTACAGTATCTTTGGCGCCATTAAAAGTGAAGTTTCGTTTGCTAATGAAATGGATGTTGCCAATGTCTCAAAGAATGAAAAGCCTCACCAAAGCCAAAACAGAGGCCTTCAACAAGGTTCACATTCATATGTCACTGATGCTAGAGATCTGAATCTTTTAACTGCTGATTTAAGTATAAATGATGACGATTCAGCAATGTGGAAAGTGGGGAAAAGCATGGATAACAAACCACAATCATTGGATTTAGGTTTCAAGGACTCTGAGTCAAATGCTTTGGAAAGCAGGTTGAGTGAAAGTAACAGTTTTTCACCATCTTCATGGCCATTAAAAACCACAGGCATGTCAAGTTTTAATCGAAATATGGGCAATACACGTAGTGGCAGTACACGTATTCTAAGTACTCAATGTCGAGGTGGTGATCAAGCCTTTTCTACTCAAGGTCCAAGCCATGGACTTGGTGGTTCATCTGAGAGAATTCCTGCCTTGAAACCAAGCGAACAACCTACACCTGTTTCCGGTCATTTCATCTTTGATCTGCCATTTTTAAAGACACGGCTTGACCAGATAAATTCTCTGGGGCAGAATAGATTTTCACAGCATGGTTCGGGTATGCAGGGACCTTTTCCAAACAGAACAGGCGAGACTTACAATGATAGCCGACCACATTCCTCTTTGAATACTCAGCATGCTAACTTGGCTCTTCAGCTGTAACATAATGTAATTTAACATGAAGAACTCACTGGTAGGATACATGTTTTACAACATGTACATAAATTGCTAATGCATTGCATCAAAGAAAAAGCCTTTCGTTGTAAAAGCAGTCAATGATTGCAGCCTCCCAGGAATTGTTCTGTAATTAACTATGATTAAACAATTTTTTTTGAGAAAGATATTATGCCAATCCCATCATTTATCAAGCAAGCCTTCATTTCAATCTTGGTTCGAACTTGTATTAATCAATGACAAGGTAAAGATCTTGAGAAAATCTTCCTTATCGAAGACTCCATCAAATCATGGGGCTCTAGAGTCTAGACCACGTATCAATTAAAAGGGTTGCTAACTTACCATTCAATGAACTATCTGGACTAGAAACTTTTACAATAAAAAGGCTTTCTTTTTGCATAAACCAAGTGTAAAGAGAAGAAATGGGATTGGTGAGACTGATTCAATGATATGATAAAATAAAGGATCCAATAACTGGAAAGATGTCCTGATGGACAGTGACAGACATACAGTCGGACTTGTTTCTTCGAACATATGTGAGTTGTCTTGCATATGCAAAGGTAGAAGATGCATTTGTGAGTTGTAAGCCTCGCAGGTTGAGTTTTCAAAATATATAAAATTGAACCTTGGTCACACACAAATTCAACCACTCATTTGGCAATTTATCCCAGAAAAAAGAAGCAAGGCAGCCAGTAATAGTATATTTGGAAGGGGCACAACTCCCAGTCAATGCAGACCATTGGATCACAAAAACATGAAAAATCAAAGGGTGCAAGTATCTTAAAAGGCATGCAAGTGTTGTCACATTAGCATTCCTCATGGTAATAAATTATGTCTTGTTTTGTGGTACAAAACCAAAAAAATACAAAGTAAAAGTTCGTTAGACAAATCCAAAAACAGAGAGACGGTTATGGGCTGTGGTGATCTTCCTCTTCCGTGATCAGCACCTCCACTTTGTCATCGTGGCGGTTGCCGGTGGCTGTAACGGCCAAGAACAAGTTATTATTGATAAAAAGAAATGGCATATAGGAGAAGACAAGGAATCACGAGGGCATCAACGTTCAAAGAAGAGATTTATCGCCCACCAGAACATGACCACCACCATGATAACATCAACAAAAATAGTAATAATAACGATGACACATTGTTTACAACTTCTTCTTCATCCCCATCTCTGGCTGCTCAGGCTATTAGGGCATCTGCTGCTCATCGTGAATCTTCCCTTTCTTCTGCATATGCTGGTGGCTCTATCTCTCAGAGATCTAAGGTCTACTTTACGTCTTTTTTCTATTAGGAACCTTTTTACTTCTTCTCCTGTTTCTAATACATTTAGGATTTGTTTTCTCTGCCAAAAATGAAAATGGATCTCATCTTGTCTGCATCTTTAAATTGATCTTATTAATCCACTTTCATGTCATGACTACATAAAAAATTGGTTCTGATCACTGCTTCAGTTTTATTAATCTTTCATTTTGTGATGTATTCAATAACATTAGAAGCATAGATGATAAAAAAATATATATACTAGAAACATTGATAGTTTTATAGTATTGTTTCTGGTAGGATTCAATAAATTTTATATGCTTTTCCTCTCTTGGTTTGGCAAAAATTCATGAATCGATAATATATACTTGTTTTTAGTTAGATAATAGGGGACTCCAAATTAGATACTCATATCTCCAGAGCCTAAATCTTTGAGTCTCTTATGACTGGACTGATGCCCTTGCCCCTTGTTGGCATGATTGGTAATGGTTGCTGTAAAAAGATGACAGATTGGCTTGCATGTCATTGCATTACTAGATGTATTCCACGTTATTCTTACCCTGTAAATTTGATGAGGGTATGATGCCTGAAAATTAGGTGTTCGATGCATATGAAGACAAACTGGGAACAAATGGGTCGAAGGGTTTTTGGGGTGTTCTTGCTCAGAAAGCAAAAGCAATTATCGAGGAAGATAATTTGTCTCAGCAATTTGAAACACCGGCAAGATCCAGGTTCCAGATGCCAGATACCTCTGCAGGTGGTCAGGTGATTACGAACTTAACATTTGAGTCTCACTTATTTCAGTGAAGAAATCAGGAAATAAATGAGCAATGGTGATCAAATGATTGTTGTAATATTTTTGTTTCTTTTACAGTATTCATACCGTACACCTGAGGGCTTTAGGAAAATGGATAATCCTACACTAAGAAAGGGCTTGGATAAGATTACTTCTTCCCTTAATCAAATTGGTGATACCTTTGAAAAGGCTTTCGAGGTAAGATGTTTTGCTTCCTCTGCAACTCTAGGCAAATTATCCGTTGTACTTTTATTGTTTAACTACTTGTTATTCCTGATCCGACTTGATGAGCTCATGATTTCATATCTATCACCTGAGCAAGGCAAGGATTGCTAAATGTAGCCAGCTTGTTAACTTGTAAAGGTATACGCAACGCATCAAAAGGGTTTTTTCTTTCCCTACTTTCTACCACTTTTATCCTGAGGACAGTCCTCCAACTTGACTGCTGTTGTTTTAGTTCCATTTTCTATTGCTGAGAATTATGGCAGTGTATATAAAGCTCTATTAAATACAACAGTGAACAACTAAATTCAAAGTTGGTTATTAGAGATCAGGTTTTCTGTATGGAGGAGAATTTGAATTGATCTGGTATTTTTTTTTCCTACTTCTTTTACAAAACACTGAATCGATTAGGGAGGTTACAGAAGAATTGATGAAAATAAGTGACAATGATGCTAACAAAGTACATTTGCAGGGCTACATATTTGGAATAAAACAGTCATACATTTAAAATTCACCAAGTCTAGAAATTATATTTTCTTGCTTCGATATCTCTGGTTACTTTTCCAGGAAGGTCGCACTATTGTGGAAAACAAGACTGCAGATATCATCCAAGAAACTCGCAAACTGCAAATCAGGCGAAAAGGTTCTGAGGCACATAATCAAGGTCCTGGTGAAAATACTTCATGGATGCAACAGCCTACACAGCCACTGAACCATGAAAATCAATTGAAGGCATCTCGCGATGTAAGGTGGCAACTTTGTATTTGAGGGTCACTGGTTCATCTGGAAAAGTTTTAAATTCTTTAATTTGGAAATCAAATAAGATTTAAGTTCTCAATTAAATTAATTTAAACTACTAAGCAGCGTGTCACCAAATATGGAGGTCTCTAGATACAAGATAAATTATCGCGGCTGTGGGAAAAGTGTGAATTTCTTTCTTGTTTCATTTGGTGACTTAGATTTTAGCCTGTGCCTTGAACAAGATTAAAGCTTCCAGTAATAATGGCTTTGAACTGACTCACTTTGCAGCAACTTCAGAATAATTACATCAAATGTTAAAAATAGGATATGAATCTTATGGTCAGCATTGATTTGAAATTATTAGCTTCATCAAAAGACAAGGTTGTGAGCCTAGTTTCAATCTCGTAGCTGGTGAAATGCATGATTAGCCTTTGCTTTTGTTCACAGGTTGCAATGGCTACTGCTGCCAAAGCAAAACTTCTTCTGCGGGAACTGAAAACAGTTAAAGCAGACCTGGCTTTTGCTAAACAAAGATGTTCACAGCTTGAAGAAGAGAATAAGATCCTTCGGGAGAGCTGTGAAAAGGGCAGCACTGCTGACGATGATGATCTGGTAATGCTTTCTTCTACTAGTTTGCACTCTCCTCTGACGAGGTTCTCTATATAAGACTAATATGTGCTGTTCGTCCTAATTTCGTAATTCATGTTTCATCTGCAATGTTGATCTTCATATCGTCAAGCATAGCTTTCTATTTCTGTAGGGTACTTGTACGACTATGCTTCGAGACAATTGTAATAATCTAACTGAGATTTCTGATGTGGCAGATCCGCCTTCAATTGGAGACACTTTTGGCTGAGAAGGCCCGTCTAGCACATGACAATTCTGTTTATGCTCGTGAGAACCGCTTTCTGAGAGAAATTGTTGAATACCACCAACTTACAATGCAGGATGTTGTTTATTTGGACGAAGGCAGTGAAGAAGTCACAGAAGTTTATCCCTTTACGAGGATGCTTTCTGTTTCTCCACCCTCCTCCACCTCACCTTCTGAGACCACATTACGTTCACTATTTGAGAAGGAAATCCATCCTGTCCCTGACCTACCACCAGAAACACAGGAGGTTTCAGAAAGTGATGCCCCACCAAGTGCAGGTGCAGCTGCACTCGAGGAAGTAGAAGAAGATGCAGGAAGAGATGCCCCCCCAAGTGCAGGTATGCCTGTCCGTAAAGAAAAAGAAGAGGCAGAACATATCCCTGCAAACAAGCAAGCAGATGAGAAATGCACTCCAAAGTCTCCAATACACAAGGAGGAAAAGGAAAAAACATCCTCATCGATATCACCTGGCGTAAACAAGTAGTCCTATCCATCTCTGGCATCAATAGTTTTGTCCAAGGCTGGTTTTTTTCGTTTTTTCTTGGTTATGTGACTGGCTAAAGCCAAGGTTTTGGGGAGATTTTTTCTTTCTTGGGCATCATTCTTTATTGTTTTGTGCATGAAATTGTGTATGCAGTTGTGTATTTGATATCAAATAAAGTCTGATTTTCCTTTCTCATATAACATACTTGCAGTTGGCAACTTGTTTGATCTAATAACTAAATTGTTGTGCATCATTTGGCCCATCATCAACTCATCTGTATAGTTTGAAATCACAAAACATCATTGTTTTCTTCTGCAATCAAATGTCGATAAAACAACGCTTTTACACGCTATATTGGTAGCAAAATATCACTTTTTACAGTGTTGGAACAGCTTCATGGATTGCCTTGCATAAAGCCATTGGAATCGCCTTGCAAACACCCACCTAACATTATTTTCTTATCATCCTCGGAATTTTTTGTTGCGTTTTGCACCAACCAAAACTTGACTTCTAATACCAGTTCATGAAGAGCTGTTTGGCACCCCATCTCCAACTAGTTTACACTCAAGACTCCTTTCATAATTCATCCCCGAGGGGCATGCCAGCATGCACCAGTTACGGAGGGATTCAATCTTGCCAGACCAGCAGGCTGCAAGGCGGCTTATTCAGCCATGAAAGTGTAGAAGCGGATTCTCCATTAAAGGGGGTGGGGGGATTCTAAATTCACGTCCTGCATAGAGTCAGGACTCAGGACTGCTGATTGGCAGAGGACGGGTTAGAGATGGTGCCATGCCAACTTAAACCACTAACACAAAGCAGAAAGTTAAAAACTTCAACCAACCAGGTTGCTATGTTTAGAAATAAGCTCAAGCACTCCAAATTGCAAAGGCATTCATTCATTCCTTGAGAATAGAAGCATGTACAGTTTTATGACAAAAAAATGAAAGACAATTTCCATTCAAGGCAAATGAGGATGATACATATATTGTTAGTCATTTGAGGAACTGGGTCTTCAAGGCCATTTGATAAACTCATCCTTTCACGACACACAGTCGAATGGACAGCCAATTCATGTTCCACCTACTTTCTTTGGTTTGATTTTTCTTGGTTAACTAACTAATGAACAAGCCCGAGCCAAAAACAGCCACGTATACGTGTATAGGTGAGATGATGATCAGAAAAAGGCAGCTTTGGGTATGTGTGTGGAGCTCCCAAGCAGCAAAACTCCTGGTTTCTACAGTAGACGCTTTTAGAATATCTGGAATAATAAACTAGTTGAACCATCACCAAATGATCTGAGATCTGCAGGTTTGACCAAAGCCCTGCACAAGGGGCATGTCCTTTCCCTCTCAAACCTGAAAACAGACTCGGTTCAGATTAAACACGCATAAAAGTTCAGCTAAAAAACAAATGAATTAACAGCAGTTGGCTAGTCGGTTTCAGTAAAAGCAGATTATGTTCAACAGCTAACAGAATATAGATTGCTAGTAGTATTGGGTCATACAAACTAACCATTCTGATACACAATCCTCACAAAAGATGTGTTTGCATCGAAGTAGTATAGGAGCATGCATCTTTTCCTGGCATATGGCACACAGATCTCCTGCTGCATTGACCTGCATTACAGCATTGATGACTTAAAATGCATGGAAAAACTATCTCATCTACTTGTCAAGAACCACCAACAACATCTAGAGAAAAGAAAACATATAATATACAAGTGTGGGTGTGTGTGTGACATCCCATATAATATACAAGAAGGATTATAAAAGATTAAAAATTCGTGCACAACAAGTTAAAGAGCAATTAAATTGATAATGCCAAAAAATAATCACAAATCCATTGTGCCAAACTGAGGAAATGATGAATCACAAAGGATAGGATGATTCATCAGAAAGCTATCATTGGATCTTAAAAATAATATTATATCATGTGCATAAAAAGAAAACCTGCAATTCCAAAATAATTTTACGAAAGCATAATAGCAAATAATAATAATAGAATGTAGATCATAAACGAGCTATCCTTAGGTTTTTGATGAATGAGAATATTACATATTATATATTTCACATTTCATATTTTTAGCTTAAATTAAATAATTAGTAAATGGGAGTCAACTATATACAAAAAGATTCCAATATAATTACAACAGATCAAGGAAGAGGGAGAAGAGGGAGAGAGAGTGTCATTAAAATAAAGCAGGTGGTATAATGCTACGTGGTGTTTTCATTAATGGCAAATTGAAATTACAAGACTTTTAAGGATCTTAGTTAATTTTCCTTGGGCTCGATACATCAATTCACATTCTATTGACAGGCTCGCTGTGTTTTTTTTTAACCTTTTGCCAAAGTATAAGCATGAGTTCTTTATTTCATCATACCATAAATGAGCATGGACTATTTATGATATCTTTGGGCCCTATGAAAACCTGAAAAGAAAGTTTAAGCAAATAACTGCAAACTTGCACGTGGACATGTGCACAATGTTCTAAACATGGCCCTAATCTAAGAGAAAAGGGAAATCAACAGTACCTGCTCTGATGTTGCATGTGCCCCATAGTGCACCTCTTTACGTGATAGCGCCTTCAACGCAGAAAAGAAGGATTGCACCTGCAATACACCAACCAATATGAAAGCAGTCAAAGAAATGATAACACAAGCTCAATAATTGCATAACAACCTGATGTGTGCAAAAAAAAAGAGGCAAACAGATGCAGGAAACAAAAAGAATAAATCACAAAACAGTATACCTTCTCAACAAAAGAAGTGAGCTTGAAAGTTAGATACAACCCAGTCATTAGTGACGAAAAGAGGCTCCCATATTCTTTGTTTAAAAAGAAACGGTACCAGACTGGTGCAGGCAACAAGGCACGGTACAGCAGAATCAGATACTCAACCAAAGTAAGCATTTGACCCTAGAAAGAACTTACCATGGTCAGAAACTAAGGGAACATAATAAATGTACAAATATAGGCCTAAAACTTGAATAGAATGATGGAGAGAGTTGATTGAGATCTTCATCTGATCAGTGGACAGGAGCCAACCCCAACCAGCTTTGTTTTTCAGATCCTTTTTAGAACATATCAAAACGACAAAACCCAAATAGAACTACACATGCTTGCTACATAATATCTCACCTGCCTGCGGTAATTTCGGCCTCTACTGTTCTTGTAATAAATTAACAGAACACATTTGAATGCCATTGCGGCCTGTCGGACCAAAGTATCTGGAAAAGAACAACAATATGAACCCTCTTAAAACAGAAAAATAATAACAAGTGGTGGCTTAAAGGTTCAAAACATCCCATCCGCTTACAAGAACATAAAAGGAACTGTACTTAATTAAGGACAAATAACTTTTAAGGAAGTCATAAAAATAATTGATATTCCTAAAACCGAGAGAGTTCCTCTGCATGCATGTGTTTTTCTGCATATTCCATGCAAAACTTAACAATGCATGCAGTATGACTAAGTACCATCATTAAAGATTTTTTTTTAAAACAAAGTGCATCTTCAGTCGATCAGAAGTAGAGATATGTGTCAATAACTTGCAAACAGTAAACATACCATTCACCATGATGATGAAAATAGCATGCCAGAAAGGAGGAATAGACTTGGGAGGAAGCATGATTAATGGGTACAGAAGATCATCATTTTGATACCACCAATAAACAGCAACCACATGGACCATGAATGCGAGTGAGATGCCAACCAGCACAGAGATTTTCCTCTCTCCCTGCAAAGACCAACGGTCAGCTCAAAATCATAATCTAATCCGACTAAAAATGCTCAAATTCTCACTAAGCACAAGTCCATATAGAAAAAACTCAAATACCTTCAGAGCTGTTTGTTTTCGTAGAATATCATTAGACTTGAACATGACAACAGCAATTCCAATTGTAACAAAGAAACCTGCAATTCCTTGTATAAAGAGCAATGTCACAAAATTTAAAATTTTAAAATAAGAAATAAAAACTTTTAGGGAAAGAAGGCCAGAATTCAACATGCTCAAACTTCTGTAATTTTTTTTCCTTAAAAAAAGCCAGAAACAACAACTAGTGATGTAATTAAAGAACAACACCAAACTTCAATATACCAACATCACACTAAATCATACCTCTGCAGATAAGAGGTCTGATTTCAAGAAGGCATAGAAGTCAGGGACAGAAAAAAAAGGAAGGAGAAGAGATGGAAGAAAAAAAGAAAGCAGAAGATCTATCAATATTCTTTGTTTTTAATCTATTGTGCATGGAAAAGATGTTTTCCTTTTTTCTACCATTAGAAATCATGAAAAAACATCTTGCAAATTTAAACTTATTATTGAACCCAGCAATGAACAGATAACATTTTCAAGTGTCTTTTATAGTGTCTAGTAGTTAGGAATTAAGCTTATATACCCTCAATTAAAGAACGTTTATATCTCAAGAACACTCTGTCTATAAACCATAGTTTAAGTGTTTAAATCCCTTTCTCTAATTTTAAATCCCTGGATTTTGAGTCCTGTCCTCTTTCTTTCAATTTTCTGCTCCTCTTGTCTGACTTTCTATAACTCTTCATTTGGTTACTGCCTAATCTAATGATCTTAAAACAACTAAGCACTGGCTTAGCTATTAGTACAAGCACCGGTTAGAGAAAAAAATGGGCAGTGACAATTGAGATGAAAGGAATAGAATGAGGTTAAAAAATAAGACCAATATTAAAATACATGCATTTACACCCAGGATGGGGGTGGGGGTGGGAGTGCATGTGCATGTGCATGTGCAACTGTTGTTAAGGATATCAGGGGTGACAGGAATTGAAAAGATTGTTATTTTATACACGGACATTGGATTACCGTGAAGTGTAGCACCATAGACATTTCTTCTCTAGTTAAAAGATTCAGTCTCAATACATGAGAAGCATGAAACAAGAGACATCAAAGAGTTCAGTTGAAGAGGATTGAAATGTAATTAGATTAAAACAAAATGTGGTTTGCGACATCAATTGCAGCTTTTTGCTTCATAGGAACTATCCCTGTCCTTCTATTCTATGCTTTGAAAAGATGGTTGACAAGCCACTTCAAGGAGGCGACTGGAGCGCTTTCATCAAATGATGCATGTGGGCTGAGCCATTCCCATCCCGACATGGTGGCCCAATTCAGCCTGGCCTGGTCAGGAAGGGATTCAAATAGAGACAGACTACTGTTATCTGGGAATATCTTTCTGTGTTAGCTAGCGGGGGCGGGCTTTCCTATGGTAGTCCTGCAGCGGCCACTGACTGACCGTCCGTCTGTCTCATCTTGATTTGGCTATACTTGTATGTAGCCAGCCATGTTAGCTTCACACAAGAGCCTTTAGAAAAAGCTTAAAAGGCACTCATCAGTCGGCCCCTTTCCTATTCAGCCTTGCCACCTCTCCAGTTAAGAGAATAGGCTTTCTCAAAATAATGTTAATGAAAACCAGACAGTACCAACCCAAGAAGAATCCACCAAATAATCATAGAAATAGAATTCAATCCAGCTCCATTGAATGGAAAATTAAAAGCTCATGTTAAAAAGGTTGATTTTTAAGATCTCTTTCTTCCTGTCCGCCATATTTCAGCATTTGATTCTCTTCCTTTCACTCATAGTCCTTATATCAGCTGTTCTTCCCTTCTCCAATCCTCTTTCCTTCTGATCTCTTCTCTCCTCTCACAATGAACTCCTATGATTCTCCATTTGGTTAACACCAGATAATGGATAGGATCAACTAACTAATCCAATCATCACCGCAAAACAGCAAATGGTCTATTCCGCATACAAAGTACCAGGGCTAATAGGAAAAAGAAATTTGAGATGAAAAGAAAAAAATATACAAAATTTGGTAAGCCAAACGAATCCAATTGACCATACAGCAAGATTCATAAATATGCAAGTTTACATTTCAAAATCTGGTTAGAGTGTGTGAGAAACTGTTTTGTGTAGAGCAGTGATGACAAGGATGAAAAAAGAGGTTATTTTCTATATGGATAACAGATTAATCTGAGGAGTAAGTTACCAATAGGTCAGCACATTAGAAATTATCTCCTGTAGTTAAAAGACTCATTATTAATTATATAAGAAGCATGTGAGAACGAGACAACAAGGAATTCAGTGCAAATGGGTTGAGTCATGAATCAAATTGATGAAATGAAAAGTGTAGCTACTAAAACCCATCAAGTAATGTTAAGCAAAGCAAAATAAAAAAACCATCGGTGCTTTTCTTTTTTTGGCTTCATGAGAACTTGCTCAGACCATGCTAATTGACCAGGAAACAATTTGCAAGCTACTCGTCCACCAAAATAATCATTAACTCATCTGCATCCCATCTCTAATGAAAGTCTGTAGGTTCAAAAAACCTAATATCCATTCGCTCCCAGCTTTTGCCAAAAACTTAGTTGGTGGGAATTACCATTCCAAAATATGATTCCCCCACATGGTTCACGTTCAGTTTTCTTTTTCACAGTACTTAATTCTAATGTAGAAATCTAAAAGGCACAAACCACTGGATTTAAGATAGTAAAACAATAAACAAATAATACCTTGCAAATGCTGGCGAATGAAGACAACCAATAGAAGCAAAGAAAAAGGAAGCACTTGCTCAATCCACCTAGCAACTTGCTGAATATCATATCTCTGGTAAGTTGAATCCCTTCCATTACCCCCAGCCTCATCTGCAGCCTCCCCATCCCCACTCACACTTGAACTCTGCTGACCACCAGCGCCATCAGCTGCATCTCCTCCTCCACGATCACTCCTCAAATCACCCTGAAGAGCATCCGCACCCATCATTTGCTGCTGCCCCAACACCTCATTTTGTGCCCCACCTACTTGCCCAACAACCAATCCACCAGAACCGTCCCTCTCATGCTCTCCCGCCCCAATTATCCTAATGGAAACCTCTCCATTATTAGGCACCACTGAAGCCGACGAATCATCATGTCTACTAGAACCATGTCCCCCTCCACCAGGACCACCAGGAATCAAAGACTCATTTTCTTGATGATTCGAACGAGTCGTTCTTAAAAGACCAGAATACTCTAACAAAGAAGAAATGGGCGCTTGAATAATACTAGAAGCCGATAGCATTCCATACCACCTCGAAGAAGAAGTCAAGCTGCTGCTGCTATTACTATTTCCACCTCCACCTCTGTGCGGATCAGAGATACTCCCTGAACCTTCCATCACCGTATGAGCAGCAGATGATGCCCTAACCCTAACCATCACATATATTTCATATTATTATCACCCTATCAAATCATCAATCAAATAAAGAAAAAAACAATTAAAAAACAAAAACTGATCGAAAAAGCGTGAAGATTAAAGACAAAAAAGGATAAAGGGAGGAATAATAGTACCTGCGAAAGCGAAACTCCGTCGAGGAAGAGAGAAAGGGGGTTAGAAATATGGAATGGATGAAATTTGAGGTGGCATTCGACAAACCCTAAGAAAGGGTCGGAATTTGACTACCGAGTTATCGCCATTGAAGGAGGGAAGGAAGAATCGATCGAAGCTTTCTTCCTCTTCTTGATGATGTTCCGATCAAGAAATTCTGACAATTGGAGCAAAGAAATTAAAAAGGTGGGTATTTTATTTCTGTGCTTCTTGTTTCTCTCTCTACATCTATATCTAGTGATGATGCATATACAGACAGGAGTGGGAGAGATAATGGAGAGGGGCAAATGCGACAAAGACATGTTTTTTCTTTTGGAATTGCGAAGGCCAAATTTAAAAAAAAAATGTTTAAAATTAATTTTTTAATTTTTTTAAAATTGTTTTTATACATTAATATTAAAATTAATTTTTAAAAAATAAAAAATTATATATTTTAATATATTTTAAAATTTTTTAAAAATTTTTTTAAATAATCACTACTATACACATAATAGTTTATTAATGAATATTTTAGGTAATGGTATTATTATTAATGAATATTTTTAAATTGAATTTAATAATATTTATATTACATCTGTATTATCTATACCAGTAAAGATGATATTAATTGAATTCAAATTAAATTATTATCCATATTTACGATGTTAAGAAAGGAAGTATACAGTCTGGTTCCATGAAGTAACCCTTTTGAGATTACTTTACAATATATATTAAAAAAATAATAATTTCATGTAAAACAAAAGAGGTTTGTTGGAATATCATTAAAAAAATAATGCAATTACATATGAACCTTACCTAATTAAAAAATTAATAATTTCATGTAAATCCAATTGCATAGCGCGTATGCTTTTCCCTGTACAGCATTTCTCCTGCAGAAAGACCTTCACCACACCACCCACTCTTTTGCACACTTTTCTACACTTTTTCTTATTTCCTCGTTGACTCGCTTTTTTTTCTTACTATAATTCATTTGTTTCATTCAAAATATCTTTTATAAAAAAAAAAATTATATTTATTTTCCATGAGATATTTTACATAAAAACTATTTACATATCTAATATCCCTTGTTTGCAAATCAAGCTCTGCCAATGCATTTCAAGCACATAAACATTTTCCTCTATTGTTAATTCGGATTATTTATTTTTATATTTTTAAAGTATTTTAAAAAAATATAAAAAGATTTATTTTTTTTATTTCAAATTAATTTTTTTTAAGTATTTTCAAATCGTTTTAATGTGCTGATGTTAAAAATAATTTTTAAAAAATAAAAAAATATTATTTTAATATATTTTCAAATAAAAAACATTTTGAAAAGTAAAAGCAACAACAATTATAATCACATTTTCAAACACGCTTGTGGTGCAAGTGTTTGATATTTGTTTTTTTTACTGTTTGGAGGAATTAATAAATACATGAAAAATATGTGCAAATTTAATGGAATAATTAACTTGACGTTAATGGTTAGGAGATGGAGTGGTGAATATATTTTCAAATACTAAAAAAACCTCTAAATCTTGGATTTTAAGTAGCAAATAAAAGTATAAAATCAAGTAGAGTATTCAGCCTCACAATTAAAAAAAAAATTAATATAGATTTATTGCATGTTTAGGTTTCCTTATCACCTGTCATTGATTTGATTTTTTTATATTTGACTAATTAATTAATCATCCAAGGGAATTATTTATTCTCACTTGAATTTTAAGCAAGACCCAGAGACGACAATCTAATTTCTGATTTGGGCTTGAGGCCCAACCATGCTTCTGGACAGCCCAGGATAGCGAAGCCCTGTAAAGGAATAAACAGAGAGACAATGGTCAAATAGCAAATTGATAAACATTCGAATATTTCAGCCCGAATCTGAGCCGCCTCAATTTGAAACTGCTTTTTTTTCTTCTTCTTCTTCTTTTTTTTTGGACCAACTTACCCGTTAATTAAAATTCAATATTTTTTTAATAGAATTTTAATGATGCGCTTTTTATATTGATCTCATGTATTAAAATAATTGTTGTAGTTAGTGTTTCTACACGAATTTATTTTTAAAGATATTTTTTAATTACAAATATATTAACATTTAAAAAAATTTTAATTTAATTATTTTTTTGAATGGAAAGCAATTTAAAAAACTAAAACACCTGTATTTTAAGATCACCACTCTAATTACTTGCCTTTTAAGGTAATGTTTGACATTGTATTTTAAAATATTTTTTAGTTAAAAATACATTAAAATAATATTTATTTATTTATTTTTGAAAATTTATTTTTAATACAAGATAAAAAAAAACAATAATTAGAAATCATGTTTTTTAGAAAAAAAAACACAGACACGCACGCGGCCAGGAAACCAAACCAAGCCGTCATGGGTAAATCACAAGCCAAGGGGAAAGAAACAAGAGTACACAAGCTGATATAATTGCACCGACCTTTGCATTCAAGGGGCAGGAGAAATCGTGCTAGTTGAATTCAAATTTCGTCTCCTGTGTTGCAAGATTTTTTCAAGCACAAGAACAACAAATTCCACAGTTTCACATGATGAATGCATTGAAGCTAGCCAGGTGGATGAAAATCCCATGATTTTTCTTTCATAAACACCGTGCATTCGAAGAGGCATGAACAGCTGGACCAGCACTAGCTACAAAGAAAATAGAATTCGCCAGCAATGGGGGGCGTGGGCCACAAGGCGGCAAGGACAGCAAAGAGTTCTTAGCAGGTGGCAGCCAGCAAGACGACGGGGCTGCCTCACGAGCATTCACTCTGGTTGGTGTTCCTTCTCTTTTACTGTTCTCCTTCTTTTTATTATTTTTTACAACTCGAGGTGAGCAATTTTATAACCAGAGTTGTTCCTGGGTCAATTTATTCTTTAATTAATTATAAAGTTTATTTTTCAAACGATTCCAAGGAAATCCATCTACGAGGGCGGGACTAGAAGATCCAGAGGGGATGTCATCATAAAAACTATTTTTATTTTTAGAGGAGCTGGGTGCAGGACTATTATGAAATAACTAAAACTTCAGGGGCTAGAATTAAAGTTTTTAAAACATTGGGGGTGCCGTGTGTATTGCATTTTAAAGAATAAACCTTGATAAATATTGTTTTCAAATCCAGATTGAAATAAAAGATAAGGAAAGAGCGTCAAATGGGAATGCACATTGGAATAATCGAGGGGAGAAGTTGCCAGAAATAGCAAACCATAGAGAGAGAGTGATCAAGGGGAGAAGTTGCCAGAAATAGCCCGCTAGGAAGGCCTTGAAGTTTTGGACACGCGTGGCAGATTTTGGACATCCATGTGCAGCTTGCTTTTGGCAACTAGGATGTGTGTTTGTGTGGTTCGCGTGATCCAATGAGCTGGCATGACAGCATTCTTAATCAATTAATTACTCTAATCCCAAAAGCAGAAAATTTTGTGTTTGTTTGCTGAGAAAGATGTGGGATTTTTATGTATAGGCCTTTGGGAGTTATTAGCAATGTGAATTGTACCGATGATCTAGGTTGGGTCTGAGATGTATGATTTTATCGAGAATATATATTATTTTTTTGTTGATTTTATTTTTTTTCTATTACATATTAATAAGTGTTTTTAATATTTTTATTCAAGAGGAATAGTTTTTAATCTTTATTTTTCTATCTAGTATTAATATGGTTTTCTAGTTTTTCACTGTAATGGTATTTTAGACATGTCAAACTTTGGTAGATAAAAATTGAATATTATAAGTATATTTCTTGTAGTTACCACGTTCTTGGTATTTAAAAGGTTTTTCACTTGTAACAAACCTTGTTATCAATTGTAAGTTGGTATCTAAACCTAACGATTCTTTGTGGTTTTATTTGGAGTTTGTAGGAGATAAAAATGTTCTCCTCGAGAAAAAGACGCCTCAAAACTTGCTTATATTTTTATATCTAATACTATTAGGCTTTTCTAGTTTTATATTTGAAGAAAATAAATTTTTTATTTCTATTTCTTATACAGTATCAATAAGTTTTTCTATATTAAACGTTGTAATAGCATTTTTAAAAGTAAAATTAAGGTGAATAAAAAATGGATATTTTAGGTGTCTACTCCATAGTTATGGTTTTATTGATCTTTAAGGAAGGGTGACTTGTAACACACCCTCTTATCCCTTTTTAATAGGTATTAGAACCCAATAATTTTTGATGGTTTTGATTGGGGGTTATAGGGGGCAAGGAGGATCCCAAAAAAAAAATTCTTAAAACTAGCATGTTATTTCTTTTCACGATCAGATAGTGTTATTAAAAATTCTGATGATGAGATTCTTGATGAGATGACCCGTCCAAAGGTGGAACATGGATCACTCAAATATTACAGGGGCTCACAATAAGATGGCTACATATGAAATAATATATGTGATGAATGATATTTTTTTTTATCGAGGTTTGAACTCAAATACAAGTTTTTTTTAGTTTAAAAAATTGATGTAGGAGTTTTTTTAAAAAAATAATATTTTTTAGTTAACTTTATTTTTTTATTTTTTTCTATTTGATATTATTATGCTTTTATATTTTTTTTATTTGAAGAGAATAACTTTTTTATTTTTATTTTATTATACAATATTGTAAGGTTTTATGGTTTTTATATATAAAGGGATACAATATGTGTCTATTAACACGGCAAACCATGTGGTTGGCTTTGTTAATAAATAAAACCTTAGTAAGTGTACAATGATGTTTTTTATTTAAAAATTTATTAAAATTTTTTCTTTAGAGTTTTTTATTTTTAATATTAACATATCAAAACAATAAAAAAACATAAAAGTTTATTAATTTAATATTTTATCAAATTAAACACACGCTTAAAATACATCCAAATAAAATTTGCAAACACGAAAACAAATTATGTCAGAGTAATATATAGATGGCTTGTGCTTTTGTTTAGTTAATGATAGTATGATAAATGAGGTCATGACTGCAATGAGCAGCGAGTCCATTCCATATTAAAACAATTGAAGAAGAATATGCTAGTTGAGTTTTATTTTTAAAGTGTTTTATATTTAAATAATATTTTTTGTATATTAAAAATTATTTTTAATATGAGTATATTAAAATAATCTAAAAAGATGAATACTAAAATAAATAAATTTAATTTTTCAAAAAAACATTATTCGACCACAATATATATATATACAACTTGGTGACATCAGCATGACAAGACGACAGAGGAAGTCAACTTTTCAACATCTTGTTTTCACACAAGTTAGTTTCTGCTTTGCACCAAAATGAAAAGCGTCATTATCTCTCCAAAAGCAACGAGAACTTTCTCCGTGATCAGAAACTTCTCCCTCAACCCCCCCCCAGAAAAAAAAGAAAAAAGAAAAAAGAAAAAAGAAAAATTTATGGTTTAATTGCATTAACTCTACGATGTTCCAATTACCCTCTGATTTATTTCTATTAATTTTTGGAGAATGAAGGGGTATTTATTGCTTAGTCAGATTGTATGTTAATTGATATTAAATACTCTAGATTAGGTAATGCTCTCGGGATTTGAATATAGATAGTCAAGAAAATAAATACATCTCCTTAATCATCGCACGTCTCTTTGAAAAATAAAATATTAGCATGGAAAAACAAAAGGAATTAATTAAATTGCACTATATATTTTATATCATAAAAATACTATATTAAAAAGTATTCATGGTATTCCAATGACTATCTTTATTTATTATATATATATATATATATGTGTGTGTGTGTGTGTGTTATTATTCGCTTCTGCTTGTGTTTTAGAATAAAAAAATAAATGTAAAATAAACAAAAATATATTTAATTTAAAAGGATATAAATTGAGATATAAAATAAATATGTTTTTAAAATAATTTTTGAATGAGTTTTTATCATTTCAAAACAAAATGAGTGTGAAGATATGTTTTTTCTGTCTCTAATATTTCTTTTAAAAAATAGTAATTAAACACTACGTCTTTATATAATTTGAATTATTTAAATCACATTTATTAATGTTCATGTACTGGTTTATATGTTAAATGACTCATTAACTAACTCAAATGACCCTCCATTTTTTTTTTAATTCTCGCAATAGAAATGACCCATCAATTTACTCGTTGACTTGTTTATCCAATCCGTTGACCACGACCATTTACAATTACCCTTTTGTTTTCTAGTGTTTTTCTTTGAAAGGCAGTAACTATTAGTAAATAGCAAGAGCATGAATTCAGAGTCTATGTTATGTGAAAGAGGTTTAGGATTCGTTAACACGCAAGCAAATGGGCATTTAGGCCTGTTTGTTTCTGTGTTTTAAAAGTGTTTTTGATAAAATTTAAAATTTTTTTATTTTTTTATTAACTTTAAATTAATATGTTTTTAGTGTTTTTAAATCATTTTGATGTGCTGATGTCAAAAATAATTTTTAAAAAATAAAAAAACATCATTGACATGCATTTTGGCACGAAAAGCTATTTGAAAAGCAACCGCAACCACACTGCCAAACAAAGTAGTGTCTGTTAGCACGGCAAACCACACGGTTGGCTTTTTTAACAAACAAATGCAAATAATTTTTTATTTAAAAATATATTAAATTTTATTTTTTGATATCAGTGTATTAAAATCATAAAAAATAATTAATTTAATGTTTTATCAAACAAAACACACTTTTAAAACACATCTAAATAAAATTACAAACAAGAAAATAGTTTTTTTTTTGCTAATAATGACACAGTAAACGAGGTCATAGTTGTAATTTAAGAGTACAGTTAAAATTAATTTTTAAAGTATTTTTATTTATATATATATATATATATATAAACAAATAATTTTATTAAAAATGATGTGAACAAATCAGGTTAAAATTAAAAACTTTTTTTGATCTTAATATGGTCAAAATTAGGTGAAAAACTTTCTCCACAAATGGATATCCACTGGATATCCAATTCAATTCCATCTAATTATTTTTATAAAATAAAATATAAATTTAAAAAGTAAATTATATTTTCATTCATGAAATATAAAAGCATAATTAAATTATAATCTAGCATGCTAAATTACATATAAAAACAAGGATTGGTAAAACCACTATTATTAAATTTAAATTTAAATAATCAAATCATGCTTGATATTCCCACCAAACAATAGTAGTGGGATTATCTAAAAATGTGCTAATCATAGCTGAACACTATTATTTAAAATAGATCACTTTATTGAGACAGAAAATGAAGCAAATAGCCTGGCATAATTGCGTGGAGGTAGGTGAGTTTCTAAAACCATCCAATCAGGCTGTTATTCGACTAATCCAGTATGAATTGAAAGAAAAAAAAAACCCAGTTTATCGAGTTAAAAATCAAAATTAATTTAATGATTAAATTAACTTAAACTTGATTTGACCGACTTGTAACGTGAGTTTTGCACCGTGATAATCTTGATTTGTGTTCTATGAAAACTATAATAATCCCGAGTTTATTGGGAATTGTGGAATAAAACTCTCTCCAGAAATATCTTATGATCTTAACATAAAATACCCTTTTCTTTGGCAGGATGTGGATGACTGGAAGGGCTCCCCTGTCGTGTTCCAGAGGAGTCCTTCTCATTGAATGAACCTCCTGTGTTTGTTCCTGGCATTCACATTTCTAGGTCCCTCATTTGCCCTCACTTCTTGGTTTCCCCTTTTTCTTCTTTTTCCAAAAAAAAATATATATATAAATCTTCACACTTCTTTTTACTAAAATAATATCCAATAGAGAATACTTTCTTTATTGTAAAAAGAAATTACAAGTTGAGATTTGGGAGACTTCCAAAAAGAAAAGGAAAAGGAAAAAGAAAATACTAAAAAAAAGAAAATGGTCCAAGGGACATGTATGTCTATAGATGACGATTGATGGGTAAAGCAGTAACAAAAAGGAAGAACAATCATGTGGGTGGGGGGAGGGGCTTAGCAAGTGTTTTACACATCTGTAAATCAAATTAATTATTATTTTTTTCTATTTTTTGATGGTATTTTGATTGTTCACCAACAACAGGGATCACTCTTTTACTGTTTTAGAGTAGCAGCAGCAGCAGCCACAGCAAAGCGGCAGCACTAATCTCTCTCTCTCTCTCTACACTGGGTCATCTTCATCATCATCTACAGAGCGTATCTCCTTCCTGCCCTTTAGATTTCCTTCTTATAAACTTTTTTCACTCTCCCCCCCCCTCCTTTTTCCATATATGAACTAAAAGAGAGGAGTGTAGGGGTCCTTTTCAAAAGCAAAATTGATTATTTTGTTACTGTCTTGATTCAACCATAATGCAGATGGGTTTTTGTTAAAAAGGTCCCTCCTTTTACAGTTGCTGCCTACTCTTAATCATGATTTATTATCTCAAGATTCTTGCTTGGATAATGTGAATCTTCAACTGCATGGTTTTGAGGAAGAAAAGCCAATTACAAGCCTCTAATTTTTGTCAACTGAAACTCCCATTTGGAATTCTGAATTCAGGTAATAAAAATTCTCTATCTTTTTGGCTGAATCTACGTTAGTTTTGGATTATATGGTTTTTATTTGGAATGTGTATTAATTTGCAGTCATTTCATCAGCGGACAGGATTTGATTAATTTCAGCGCCTTTAATTAGTTGCTGTAATTGTGAAGATTGGTCCTTTAATCCTGAGTCTAATTGAGAAAATGCTGCAGAGATTCGCGAAGTCTTGTGCTTGATTTGAGTCTATAACCATAAGAGAGCGTCTTGCACAAGCAATTCCAAAAGAGAGAGAAAATATATAAAGGGTTTTCACCGTTGAACCTTTCAAAGCTGCTTTATTTTCTCGACTTGGCGAATCTGGGGTTCTTTTATACAGTATCCGTTGTTTACATTTTTTTTAGAGATATAGACAGGCCTGTCCCCCCACCAACCATCGATTTGCAATTCTGAGGGTTTATTGCTGTTGAAGTTTCCTCGGAAAAACTTGGCTGCAATAGCTCTTCAAGTTTGAGTTTTTTAGTTTCTTGTTTGGATTTGGGGTTATTGCTAAGGATAGAGATTGTGGGGGCTGGCTTTTTGGGTGGTTTTACTTTTGGGTTTTGAAAGGTTTTTTGAGTGGCATTCTGCTGAATTCCAACATTCCAAAGCATCGATGGGGCTTCTTCGAAGTCTCGCGATGCTTTCTCTTCTTACATTGATCGTCTGGTTGCCGGGGATTAGTGCTCAGTCAATAAATAGTGCGCGTCCCCTTGATGCTCTTCTCCAAGACTATGCTTATAGAGCATTTGTTCGTCCTAGGACTGGCATTGCATATGATGGGACTGTTCCTTCGAACTTGACTGGGATCAAGATTGCTGCCATGAGGCTCAGGAGTGGGAGCTTGAGAAGAAAAGGTGTTAAGATGTACAAAGAGTTTGGGATTCCCGAAGGAGTGGTGGTGCTGCAATATGTGGAGAGGCTTGTTTTGGTCTACCAAAATCTGGGCAATTGGTCTTCGGCATACTACCCGCTGCATGGTTATGCTTACCTTGCTCCAGTTTTGGGACTTATGGCTTACAATGCTTCAAACTTATCTGCTACGAATTTGCCTGAGTTGCACATCAGGGTATCTGGCGATCCCCTAAATATCACATTCCCGGATGTGCAATCTGCTCCAGTTGGGTCTATTGCAAAGTGTGTGGGGTTTGATTTACAGGGTCTTCCAACTTTTAGCAACGTGTCTTCTGGAAATGTATGCTTAACAACCCAACAAGGGCATTTTTCAATAGTTGCTGAGTCGCTTGCCCCTTCTCCAACACCAGTATCTCCTACTCCATCTCCTCCGAATGTGGGTCCTGTACCAAGTGGACGGGGAAAGAAGAACTCTAAAAAAGTTGGGATAATTGTTGGGTCTGTCCTGGGTGGATTATTGCTGTTGGTGTTTTTGTCATTCTTCGTATTGTGGGCACAGAAGTTGAAACAGAGGAAGAAAATGCAACAGATGGAGAGGGCTGCAGAGGTGGGGGAATCCCTACAGATGACATCGGTTGGGGAAACGAAAGCACCGGCAGCGATGGTTACCCGAACACAACCGACCCTTGAGAATGAATATGTGCCATAACTCCTCCCACCTGTACAAGTCCTCCCTCTTTTCCACACTCATTCTTAATTCAAGCTCCATTCCCGTATTCAAATATTCTTCCATTCACACCTTTTTTTGGTGGAGTCTTCTTCCTCGTCTTGTTTGGTTCTGGTAGGCTTTTCATTGTAGCGTGAGTAATATAGGATGTTTGTGTAAATCTGTTATCACTCACAAACCCTCCATAGTTTTATGATTCATTGTGGTGTGCATTTTAGCAAAAGTAATTTCATATGTGATGAGTTTAGTTTTCCCATTGACAAGGAATAAAAATTTCTGTGGTGCCTTCCATTACAGATTGTTTTCTGTGTTTTTCTCTGATAACACTGCCTTTAGATTACCAGTAATCTCAGTTTTAGGAGCATGATAACTTGAGGATAAGCTTGGTTTGGTTTTAACAAGCTACGGCTTCAACCATTCCAGTTGAGTCCCTTTCCTTTTTATCTAATATCAGGCTTGAGTCTATTCGTTGAGCTTTATTTCAGCTTGTTAATTTCTAACCTCACAGCGACCAGGAAAACATACTCTGCACTGATTGCATTTGCGTGTTCTTGTGACAGCAGTGAAAGATATTTTTCTCTCATTATCAGCATGAAACTGGGTTTTGCTCTTTTTAAGAAATGAAGTGTCTGGCTTCTTAATGGGGTTGCTATTATAGAATTCCCCTCTCTACATTCTTACTCTTAGACTTCCTATCCCTTCCCCATTGCATCTGTGTGTCCGGCCAACAACAAAGCAGAGAAAAATATAGACTGAAAGAGGCAATGCAATGGCAGAGTCTTATTCATGACTTGAAGCCATCAGCAGGCCAAGTTGTCATATTCATATATTACTGGAAATCAGAAAAATTATAGTTGGAGGCTTGGAGCCCTACACTGACTGCTTCTGGTGTAGGTATCTACCCATGAAAGAGACAGATGAGAGACTCTTGCTCTCTTACATTTATAACTACATGGGATGTGTGTGTGCATGCTATATTTTATACTGTAAAAATTTGACCTCTGCATGCATACACATGACCATACCAGAGACACTCAGAGTGTGTGTGGTATTGTGGTAACTGTTCTAGTTGTGATTTGAAAAAAGTTATTTTATAAAAAGTACTTTTAGTTGAAATTGGTTTAAAAAAATATATGTTTGGTTAAAACTGTGGTTGAAATTGAGGTTAAACAAAAAGTAGTTTAATGTGTTTGGTTAAAAAAATGCTTTTCAAATTGAGGTTATAAAATAATATATATGTATTGATGGTTTTTAATTTAAATATTGTAGATTTAACTACTACTATTACATCATTAAATAAATCATATTTTATATCAAATATTTTTAATTGTTCTATTAACTTATCTATAATTTCATTACGTATGAAATTCATCCGATAAGAACTATAATTTTCATGGTTTTTTGAGCGTGTAACAAAATCAGGTAAAATATCATCAAAAACAAAATTGGAATTGCGATCAAATTCCACAAATGTTAAATCATCATGCAACCTCCTTTCAATTTATATAGTGTTATTAAATAATATTAAACATTAATTTTTCGAGTAAAATACAATTTAAAAAAAATTAATTTTTTTTGGGTCGGAGCGGTTCAATGAACACGGTTCACATAAATAGAACAGTAACCCATGAATTAATTCACCCGGTTCAATGCATTTAGGTTTGGGACGGACCCGAGTCAATGAATTTAGGTTTGGATCGGACCCGGTCCGACCCATATGGAATGGGCTATATTTAACTGGCCCGGCCCGGTCACTGGCCCAAGCCAGTGACCCGGCTGGGCAAAGCAACACGCGTGTACTAAATTCACGCGTGTTGCTACACTGTTCAAGTGAATTAAAATTCACTTGAACAGTGTAATGTTGATAAAAGCAAAGCAGGAGGGAATGAAGATGAAAGTTGAGCACTTTTCTAGCTATTCCTCTGTTCTGCTCCTTCTCCTCTCAAGCTATTCCTCTGTTCTGTTCCTCCGTATCTGCATGTTGGAGTTGGGTGACAAAGCTAGCTACTATTTCCCTGTTTTTCCCAGCCCCTCATTCTCCTTCTTCTTCTTCTTCTACACTTTCATTTCTCCACTGTTCACGTGAACAATGGAGACATGGAAGTGGAGAAGAAGAAGAAGTTGCGCGCCTCTAGTTACTGGAAGAAGAAAGTTGTGCGTCTCTGGTTACTGTGCTGTAAAAAGCAGCTTGGAGCTGCTTCTTCTCCCCCTGCGTTGCAGACGCAGTAATCAATAGGGCCCATGAACAGTAAATTCTGTTTTTTACTTTATCAAACGGCTTAAATCTGCGGTTTACTTAAAACACAGCCGCAACCGCTTAAACAGTCAATTTAAAACCAAAGCACTTTCAGATTTACGGTCAGCCCTTTTCTACACTGTTATGGTTTTGGAGTTTTTCAGATATTAATTAATCTAGTAATCCTCTTGCAGACAGCAAATGGCAAAGGGATCCTTTCTTCCCATGACCATCAGCAGCTGTTTAGCCACTGGCCGTCCAAATTGATCGGATCTTTGTTTTGATAGTGGAAGTGCTGTGCTTGTCTTTAGTCAAATGTCCACCAGATGCTAAAGAATTCTATGTTATGTGCCCCAAGTTCCAAAAGCAAGTTTTGTCGATGTCATCACTATTTTTTAAGTGGATTTATTCCATGCAACAAAAAAATGATTTGGTTGTTAAAATAGCATAAAAGAACAAGGAGAGCATTAAGAAAACAATAATGGTGCTCACCAGCAATATTTAAGTAGGGAAAATCAATGAGAGCAGTGATAAAACAATAATGCTCACCAGCTTTACTTGTACCATATTATTTGTTAACATAACGTGTTTGGTGCCTTTTTTTCTGTCTTCAAAATCATCAGAAAAGAAAATAGCAGAAAGGAAGAAATCTTTCGAGGGCTGGTCATTTGAGCCCAAACAAACAGTAGTAGACCTAACCTAAAGGACCTATGGAAAGGCCATTCTGTTGACAAAAGACAGTAAAGAAGATCCAATCACAAGCACACATGAAAACTCATATATATGCATGTGTCTGTCTGCATCGTTTTCTTTTCTTTGTTTGCTTGATTATGTTTTCCTCCTCGAATACACTTGTCTTCGATTCCTGGTTTCCATAAGTGTTGAAAACCACACGCACGCACACAATTATTTACGAGAAATATATGTCAACAGCTTGGCTAGCAAGCTTTACACACCATGTCCATGGTGGTGGTGTTGCTAGCTCACGAGTCAGGGAGTCCATCCCTTCTTACAACTAACATGCAAAACAGTACCCATAAATATTTCCATTTGTGCAGTTCTTTCTTCCTTGTTACCATTAAAAGCCTTTTCCGTTGGTCATCATATGGAGCAGTTGTTTCCTCTGATCCTGCTAGCCGTTTTCTTTTTTCACTCTTTGTTTCTTCTTCTTGTTGTGGAAGCTAATCCTGAAATATATTAATGTATCATCTGTTTTCAGAAATATATATTTTTTTGTTTCTGTTTGAATATTACAATATAAGTACTATACTGTATAGTTTAGTTTATAAGTATTTCAGAGTATTTTTAATTTTTAGTACAGAGTTAGCATAGTTTTCAATCAATATTATGCTCACTAATATGCTATGTGCCTTCCTTCAGAGGTACTCTCCATCATGGCAAACATGCTTCTTTTCTCCTACCAAAGAACATGTTAGTGTTCTAGGACAAAAAAGACAAATATAGAAGGGACATAAATGTATATGGTTGAAGGGACGAAGAGAAAAGCATAAATAAATATGTTTTTGAAATAGTTTTAGAGTGAATTTCTGTAATTTCAAATCATTTATCCTAATTGTCTCTCAGACTTATAGGCCGGATATTGTTCACCAGGCCAGTAACTTTCTAGTGACACTTGTTCAACAATGCTACTGTTTTCCCCTTCTCTACAGCCTTGTCTATGTGGCTTAACTCATTAACTCTCTTACCTTCTCTTTGTTGTCAGCACATTCATTTTATCTCTGTGTACTGGCTTTCTATGCATGTGGTGAAAGGAAAAAGTTATGGATGAGGGTTGTAGCTTATAAGAATGGGGAAGAGAGGGTTGTTTTATTTCCTCTGAAGGGTGTATATGGTTCTCGTTTTGGAATTACGAATAGTATACCTGGGATTTAAGGATTTACGTGGAATATTAAATCTTCTGGTTGGTAATGGTATGATTGTGTTCCAATGTGATTATGTTTGGTGTAAGGAACTGAAGTTCCTAGAGTTGTTATCCCTACCTTGGATAGGATTGCTGCTGTTGGTTATATGGATCAGTAATTCATTGAATCTCGGGGTTCATTTGACCTGTGATTGCTAGAGAACTAAATCTGCAATCAAACACACTCAATGTGCAGTTAAAATCCAACTTTGAGGGTGTTTGTTTGCTGCCTCTCCATTTCCAAGGAGCCTAGCACTTGTCTTGTCGTGGTGATCAGTTCTCTGAGAGATGGCTGTGTGGACATATATTTATGTATAAACAGAGAGATATAGATGGAAGTAGTAGGGTTTGTGCTTTTCTCATTATCAAGATATCTAGATAGAGAGTCCTTTATTTATTCGTAAATTCAGAGTTTTATTTGGATTTGATTATGCTCATGGTCTTCCTATGCCGTCTTATAGATTTGATTCCGAATGAGTTAGTGCCGGTGGCAAAAAAATCCAATTATTTGTGTTGAGTTAATTCATCCTTGCCTTTTCTAAGAATTTTTTATATAAAAAAAAAAAACATGATTATTTTTCTTCATGCAAAATATTTTTTTTCTTTTTTAAGATTGTAAAACTCCCCTAATAATTAATTATTTTCAGAAATACATTGGATTTCATTGTCCCTGTCACATCTTATCATGAAATATTGTTGAAAAATAAAATTTTATTATTTAAAAAAAAACAAGAATTAAAATGGCTGTTGAAGAAATTAAAGAAAATGATATATGAATCAATAATGTTTGAAATCATGACAATCTATGGATGACTATTACTTTAAAATTAGAAATTACTTATTCGCACTTAATAATATCATAAATAAATTGTTACATATTACTACTTCACTCATTTCAATAAGAGAAAACATCATGAATCACGTGCAGAGCATGAGGATATAATTACTAGTTAGTATAAAAAAATTAATATTATTTGAAAATCATGTTAGTGTTAAGCATTTCTTAAAATATTATTTCAATCGTTTGGTTCCAAGAGAAATTAACCAAACAAATTCCAAAAATAAATGACACGTAGAAATAAAGAAAAGAAAAGAAGGTCACCGATTCTAAAAATTATTGACCTTTCAACAATGTTTATAAAGCAATCTACTTTTCTAACCAGCTTTTAGGTACGATTTGTGTCATAATCTATCTCGGTATCTTCACCAACTTGGCTTGATACGCTTGCTTGCTTGACCTAGCAACACTGGGGGAAAAAAGGACTAGGGTAGAAACCAACTCCAAACTGATGGTCTTTATTATGAGCACGTGTTACTAGGATCGCCAAGCCCAGCAAAGCTGTAGCAAACCAGCAGAAGCTTCTGTTTTTTTCACTAAATAAGGAAGCTGCAATCTGCTAATTCTTAATTGTCCTTGACCTCTAAAATTTAATGATGCACTTGAAACATTAGACCTGGAATTCCTATGAAAACTTCTCAACTCTAAGAATGCATCTCACAGACACAAGCCATTCATGAACAATGAACATTGAGTAGATCCTCAACTATTGCAGTCAAGAAGCAAACATAAGCAAAACAATGTAACATGGATTATCATAGCAACAAATCTGTAAAAAGCCAATTTCATTCCCATAGTTAAAAACAGAGGATAAGGAGTCTGCAAATTTGTCTTATGAGATCAACTGCTTGACAGAAATTCATGTGCAAAACAAAAGGAAGATCAAGCTGATACTGCCCATAGGACTTCCTTAGATAACTGGGATGTCAGATGCGCACTTTATTTCTCTTCTGGAGTCTGTAGGAAAGGCTTCCTGCATTAGATATCATAAGAAGTTGACAACAATAAATTCTGAGCAAATGAACAATCATGATCACAAAGAGAGAATAACTGGAGGGGAGATATACAGAAGCTTTTCGCGCCCACAACATTCTCCTTAAAGCTACACGATGTGGTAGACAACACATAATTTAATTTCTCAATGACATAAGCTGAAGCATAAAATCAACAAATAGAAATCTCCAACCCCTCAAATATTTAACTTTATGATCTTAAACATCAACTCATATACAACTCTTACCATGATTTGAAAACCATGTTTCTAATAACATAAATGGAAACTAAATATCAATCAAATAAAATGGACAAACCCAGAAACACCACAAGATAGATCGATGGCTACCTTTCGTATTTCGCTGTCAAATTTTCCAAATCAATTCAGCTTGCACTCAGCTGAGCTGAAGTGTAGGATAAACAAATATTTGTTACTGATTTGTAGCATTCATAATTTCACCTCTTTTACGTTTTTCTAAGCAAGCATCGTCTAAAAAACGTAACCCTTTTCGAATATTTAGGTGATGGAGTGAGTAGGAGGAGGCATTATTTCTGATAAGAAATGGGAAGCTAATGGAAACCCTAATCAATTCAATTGAGATTGAAAAAACCCTAATTCTCCAATTCAACTGAAAACCTTGATTAACGAGCAAAATAATTTAAAGGGGAGAGAGAAAAGGGGGGGGGGTTACCAGACTAGGAGGAGGAGGAGGAGGAGGAGGAGAGGAGGAGGTTTTTGTCCCTTCTCTCCATAGCGACGTCCCACATATCGTTGCCGATGTGCTTAGGACGGCCATGAGCTTTCGTGTGGATGACATACTGAACGTTACCAGCTATGCAAAGCATTCCTGCTATGATTCCTAATGGCAATACTGCTTCTACCCATCTCCATCCCATTTTTTCTTGATCCACTCTTCTCTTCTCTGCTCCGCTCTTCTCTTCTCTCTTTTTGTTTTTTTTTAATCTTGTCCAGCCCGGTTGGTTGGGTGCCTCTATTATAGGACTACCTCCTGAGAAAAAACCAATCGCTCCAATTCGTTTTCTTGTTACCCCGGTCGGGTTTTCTAGTGCCTTCATTATTGGTAGTAGTATATTCGTTCGTGATTCGCCGTGAGGTTAATATTAATTTTTTAAAAAAATATATAAAAAGATATTAAGAGTATGAAGAACTTCATTTTTTAATAGTATTAAATTTAATCAAGTAATTTAATTTTAAAATTTCCTAACTTAACTCTCTGTCTAACTTAAAATTTTAATTAAATTATATGAAAGCTAATTTGATTAAAATCAATCGATTTCATAAGTTTAAATATAACATTGATGATCGATAAAAACATAATTTAGCTTTTAAAAAAACTTCATGATAATAATTTTTTAAAAAAATATTAAGATAATAACAGATTGGATCGACCTCCCCTCGCGACCCGAGTCATGAACTTTATTGGATTTAATAAAGTTTTATATTTAATTACATGATAAAAATAGATGCTCACAAAATTGAACATCAACCTAAAAATAAACACTTATTTGAGATGATTATCCCTGGAAAGCAAACAAAAATCAATAATGCAAACTATTTCTCAATTAATTCAATATTAAATGATGAAATCAAAAGGAAATAAATTAAAAACAGTTAAAATATATATAAAAAGCATATCATACTTATTGGTCAACTTATCAAACCTGTTAATCGAGTTAGTACGCTAAACCTGCGAACTGATTTATGGACTTCACTAGGATAATAATTTTTTTAATCTATTTTTTATTTAATTATATAATAACAAAAATAGATGATTGTGAAATCAAATACCGATCCAATACCGAGGATTTTTTTTGGATTACGATAGCCACATAAAAGGCAAAACAAAACCAATTATGAAATGAAATTCCTAATTAATCCAATATCTAAGGATGACAAAAAAATAGTTTAAAACATTTAAACTTGTCAGGCCCACGAACTAAGTCAATCAGTCAAACTTGTAAATAGGTCCATAAACTTTATAAAGTTTAATAACATAACATTTTTTTAAACTATGTTTTTAACTATATTAGAAAAAAATAGACGATAAAAAAGTCGAGTTCAATTAAAAAAAACACCCCGCCAAACTCGTAAACCAAGGCAACCCGGGTTACCTTGGCAAACCCGCAAACCATACTAACCTTATATAAAGGAAAAATAAAAAGAAACAAATTATGAAACTGGATTCTTAACCATTCTAATATTAAAAGATGAAATTGATAAAAAAAAAATTGAAAACAAATCATGACAAAAATCCAAAAACATAAAGAAAAAAGAAAGAAAGCAAAACACCATAGGTTACTATTGTCATTTATAGTGCAACGTGTGTGGGTGAACAACGTTTTCCTCACACCTTTTAATTTATGTTACTTTATAAAATTTAATTACATGATTTTTCTAAAAAACCATCTTTTAACTATATAAAAAAGAAAATAGACTATAAAATAAAGTTAAGTTCAATGAAAAAAAAAGACAACCCACCAAACTCATAAACTAGGACAACCCGAGTTACCTTGGTAAATCTGTAAACCACGTTAATCTCGTATAAAAGAAAAATAAAAAGAAGCAAATTACGAAGCTAAATTCTTAACAATCTCAACAAAAATAGATTTAAAAAAAAAATCACAACAAAAATTCAAAAACAAAAGAAAAGGGAAAGCAAAGCACTGTGGATTATTTATTGTGCAACTATTTTTTTGCAATTCTTTTTATTATTTATTGATGTGAAACATTAATTAAAAAATAATATATTAGACCTGGCTGACTTCTTAACGCGGATCAATGATTTGGCGGGTTATTATACCACATTCGAGGTTTTTTTTAATGCATTTTCCCTTTAAAATTTTTTTAAAATAAAATTTAATCCTTTGTTAACATTGATTTTTTTATTTAACTTAAAATTAAAAAAATACAATTTCGTCATATTTTTTTCTACCTCCCTTCAAACAATTATGCCTATTTGGGATTATGTTTAGTCCTGAGTACTAAATTTCGTTAATTAAAGTTGATTGAAATCAATTAGGCATGATATATTTTTTTAATATAAATTCTTTACTTATAGAGTTATTTGATTTGTGATCAATTAAGACCTAATAAAAGTCCAGCCGAGAAGAGAACTAGGAAAGAAAAAAAAACAAATTATACAGTTGGATCAAATCATCATAGTCATGTCAATGATCCAAGTTGTAAAGTTTGCGTATTAACCCGGGTTGATATATTTTATCATCCTCTTTTAATTTTAGTCTCTACGGGTTGATATATTTTATCATCCTCTTTTAATTTTAGTCTCTATTTGTTTTTCTTCGATTTAATCCTTTGGCAATTCTTTGCTTTAACATTTAAGTTATGGTTAAACAAGACTAAAATGAAAAAGATATTTATTTATAATCAAATCATCATTTAAACAAGGCAAACATTTTATTGTTTGCTCGTTTTGTCGAACAAGCCATACCAACTTTTTTTTTCTTCCATTTATCAATTTTTATAGTGGTTGATTAATTTATTTTGATACATTGATTGAGTTTTTAATCATCATTTCAAATATTTCATTATTTATAGGTAAATATAATAATATTTATATTTTTAATGTAATTATTTGATTTTTATGTGACCTGTAATGAAGCGCGCGGGCCAAAATCTAGTATAACCTATGTGTTTATGGAGTGCAAAATTTCGAATTAATCTTGGAAGTGAAAAAAAGAAGTGTGTATGTAGGAAAAAAAAAGGAGCAGAGCCTATTTTGTATAATCGTTATAAATTTTGTTTATGGATCATGAACTTCTTATAATTTATTCTTATATCAGTTTTCTTATGAAAATAACTTATTATTTTATCAAATATTCTTTTAATAACATGTAAAAATTATCACATGAATTAGATGACACTACTTCATGTTTTGAGATCATTTGTGTTTGAGAATAAGATGCGGTGAGATAAGATTAAGTGATTAAGTGTTTTTTAGGTACAATTCTTTTAAAATATAAAATCACACTTTATTAAGGTAGTATTTGGTGTCGTGATAGCGATTATTTTTTAAAATATTTTTTGTTTAAAAATATATTAAAATAATATATATTTTTTATTTTTTAAAATTTAAATTTAACATCAACATATCAAAACAATTAAAAAACATCAAAAAAATATTTTAAAGATTTTTTTTATTTTTTTGAAAAGTGCAGCGTGGCCGCGTAAACAACTATGATCTAAAAGCTAAAAATACATGTTTTTTGTTATTTTTTTTGGATTTCCAAAAAAATCTAACCACACCTCAATCACAAACACATTTATGTGTTTGATATTATGGTGCATAATATTTTTTAAAAATATTTTTCTCTTAAAAATACATTATAATAATTTTTTTTGTTATTTTTTATATTATCATATCAAAACCATAAATAAATAGAAAACATTCCATTACTTTAATATTTTTTTAAATAAAATACACTTTTATAATTATAAAAAAACAAAAATCAACACACTCCCAAACACTGACAACTGTAGTGACTTTTAAAAGCATCAAATAAAATTAATGTCTATATTTTTATTTTCTTAATAATTCTAACATTAAGAAATTAGAATAAAAAAATCGCTCTCAACTACATTTCATTAGAATATATGGAAGAACGCAATCAAGACTTAATCAAACGACGCAGTTTATATAATAAAGTGAAGAGCGAGTCCAGTCCAGCTCAGACTGGGTTGGCAATATCATTATCAAATGGCATTGGCCGCTCTACTTGTTGTGGGACCCTTTCAATACAAAATGCAGACATTGATTGATTTCCTGCATGGTTTACACATGTCCACCACAAGATCCTTCCTCTCTCTCTACAGTACACCCAAGGAGCTAAAAAAAGTTACCATATAAACAGCCAGGTAAGACACGCCTGAGTCTTTTACTGTCTCTGTACTTCGCTTTCCTGTCCACGGTGAAAATTTCTCACCTCTTTCTGTGCACAACAACTACCTTATTTTTCACAAACAAAATATCATTTTTTTAATAAAATTAAATAATTTTTAATATTTTATTTTATTTATATAACTTGATAATTGAATTTGAATGGGGAGAGAGGGAGTTAAAATTAAAAGCCTTAGACAACCTGACAATTATTTTGTTCCTGTTAAGTTATATTTATAAATTTTTGAATTTTTTAGCTTAAATTATTTTTTTAAAAATGTTTTTAATGACAAAAATAAATCTTAAAAAATAAAAATATTACTATTTTAATATATTTTAAATAAAAAATACTTTAAAAATAATATCTACAGTATAAGCCATGCTAGCAACTAGCCACTAGCAAGAAATGTGCAAGGAAAGAGAAAATAACGTGGTAAATAAAAATTAATAGCACTTTTGTCTTTACATCCTGCAAGATTTCACAAGATTGTTCTGTTGTCCAGAGAGAGAGAGAGAGAGAGAGCAGCTAGTGAGTTGCAAACCCTTTTATTTTTTTATTAATATTAAGTATTAATAAATAATTGTTTTTGTTTTTGTTGGGGGAGATTATTATTACAAAACTCACTCCTCCTTTATTGATGGTATTGTGTTTCTCCCTTTTCTTCTGCAACAAAACCCTTACCTTTCTTTTCTTGCCTTTTCTTTTTCCAGTCTTAATATTCTTTTGTTTGTTCAAAAAAGAAACAAAAAACAAAAAACAAAAAAATCTCACAAAAGCAAACCAAAAAATCCATGTCAGGCTTGTATAATCCCAGCTTTTCACCTGCAAGAGCTGCTTCTCCTCAGATTAGAAGCACCCCAGATGTTGACAGGCAAGCAAGCTTAGCTACTTCTCTCTGTAAACCCCATCATTTCTTTCTCACAAAAGAAGGGAAAAGACTCAGTCTTTTTACTTATTTTTGTTCAATTTTGTATTTTCTGTGTAGAGACTTGTGTTGTTTTGATCTGTTTTGATTGTTACTCTCCTTTTGCAGTCAGTACTTGTCAGAGTTATTAGCAGAACATCAAAAGCTTGGACCTTTCATGCAAATTCTTCCAATATGTAGCCGACTGTTAAATCAAGGTTCGCTTCTTAGTCTTTCATTTTTGGATCTAGTTTTTTTCTGGATTTTTTGTTGGTTTATTTTCTCCTTTTAAACTAACATGTTCTTTGATTTCATCACTCTGGTTTTTCAATATGCTTCTTTGTGTGTTTAGATGTGTTTCACTGTTCTTACCATCTGATTTTCACTGTTATCTACTTTGGTTAGTGTATCGAATGTGTATTTTTTTATCATCTCACTCTGATTGTGAGATTGTGTTAGTAATCTTGTTGGCTGGATGGCTAGGAAGTAGTTGTTTTCAGTTCATTTGGTATTAGCAATTTAACATCTCCATTCTGGTTCAGGCAGCATTGCAGCATGAACCTGGACACCATCTAAAAGCCTTATAGCTAGCGAAGGGGCTGGATTAACCTTGAGTGCATGAAAATAGGCATATACTTGTATAAAAGAGTTAGTCTTAACTAATTATAGGTTGTTTCTCTGAATCACTAAACATGTACGGTTATGAGAAGGAAGAAAAACAATAAAGACCGTTGTTGTTCAGTATTTCATGTCTGCAGTTTCTGTCAGCATAAAATGTTTATACTGGTTTGTGTCAGACATTAAATTGCGTGCACGATCTGTGTTTGGCAAATTTGAGAGCTTTTAATTTCTTGCGCAGGAATTCGTAACTGGTTTGCAGTGATTCTGTAGAGGAAATTGTTACAGGCACATGAAATGTGTGAATAGCTGTCTTCTGTTGCCCCCCGTTCTGATTTGAAGTATAATTTTTTTTAACTTTTCGACCAAAAGTTTTCATGGTATTATCATTGTATCGGAGATACAACTTATGTGGTGCATTCATTTTGCTCTTCTTCTTCTTCTTCTTCTTCTTCTTCTTCACTTTTGCTTTGTGTTCCAGCTATTTTTTTGGTTACCTTCTTTCCTTTTTCTTATGGCCTCAATTCTTCATTTAGTGATGTTTCATTTTAAGATCACTCTGGATCTCTCTCTTAAATAAATACTCTTTTTATGTGTAGAAATTTTCCGGGTATCAGGAATGATGTCCAACCAAGGATTTGGAGACTTTGACAGACTACGGCATAGAAGTCCCAGCCCAATGGCTTCTTCGAACCTTATCTCCAATGTTGGTGGGACGGGTTTAGGTGGCTGGAATGGTCTTCCTCAGGAGGTAATTGCTTCTTTTGTTTTCAAATTTGCATCCCATTTTTCTACCCTTATTTTCCTTTAACATTTTAGTTATCTATTTGGATCCCACTTTAACTTGGTATTCGAGTGTCATTCCTGCCTGTATTTCGGGTAGATGAGGTGACTAGTGAAAAGGTTTGAATTTTCATTTTCCAATGGATGTTACTAAAACTCCTTGTGAAAAATGTTTTCTGGATTTTAATAGCATTGCAAGATGCTAGAATGTCACCAAGAAGTAGTTTTTTGGTGTAGGATTAATGATTTAACTTCATTTTCTGCTATTTTCCTCTTCATAAATTTCATGTGTTTGGTAATGCGGCGCATAATGCTTTTCAATTAAAAATGCATCAAAATGATGTTTTTTCAATTATTTTTTCATTTTTGATATCATCTCATCAAAACCATTGAAAAGCACCTAAAAAAGCATTAATTTAATGCCTTTTTAGGTAAAAAGCAGTTTAAAAAGCAATTCCAATCACAAAAACAAACACTTCCGAAGAATAAGAAGCATTCTTGCTGGATTTTTAGTTTTCCCTTTTCCATGCGTATTTTTCTATAGCTTTTTGTTGCTATTGTTTTGAACATTTGATATGCTACCAAGAAGAGGATATTTTAGTGCATTAGTGACTAATTTGATGAATTTTTTTTCTTGAGAAATCAGTAGTAAAGAGACATGGACTTACTGGCTGTTTCAATGCCTTAATTTATTATTATTATTATTATTATGTTTTTCCCATAAGCTAAAGAAACTTTTTCCCTAAACTGTATGGCACAAGTGTTCTTGTGTCATCTTTAGCAAAACTCTTAGTTCAATAATCTTATCGGGAGAACCTAAATTACTTTTGTGTACCTTATCTAGTTTTAAGTTCCTCAATCTGAACCATTTCTTCAGGTGTTGTACCAACTGCATCTTGAGTATTTTGCCATGCATTTAAAATTGGAGTGCAAACCATTTACTTCCATGGCATGAGGTTGAAATTGGACTCAAGCTTTTCACATATGAAAAGGGACCCAGCTGATAGTTTGCACCATGTCATGCCAAAAAGCCCATAAGAGCTCATCTTACATAGACTTTGACATTGTATGTTCCAGGTTTATGCATACTTCAAATGCTGAGAAGCTTAGAGACAGCATGATAGGCATGATTCTTCTTAATGAATAGACCCGGGCCAATAACTTTTCATGTTGCACCAAGTTTACTAGCACCTGTGAAATCCACATTTAAAGTTGATGACCCAAATGTCAGAATTGTGTGTCCCAACTATTTCACTTTTAATGTTGGTAGAAATATGTGAAAGTGGTTACGGTAGATTGCTGTTCAATTTGAGATAACTGAAAACTGATCTTAGCTTTCATACTATCAAAGTCAAATTCCACTGTGAAAGCAGTCGCCTGAAAATAAGTTCAAATTAAGACAAATTAAGACAGAAAGCATCTCCCAGCTGCTATGCTACTGTAATCAAAAGATCGTGCTGCCTATGAAAATTGTGGTTGTTTGAGGAAGGAAAATCCAACATGCTTAAAATGTCAAATATTCTGTTGAATAACTGTTTTATTGTGATCACTTGTATGCTAAACACTCCTTTTCACATCTGTTTTCACAAATTAGCTTTCATCTTAATATTCTTGATCCAAACGAGGATTCATTCTCTAAATCCAAACTTTCATAAGTTTGTAGTATAATTATAAAAAGTGAGGATAGCAAATAAGTCTATCATAATTTTGGCAAGGGGTCATCTTACTATTTGGTTATATAACCTAAGGTCTGTAATAGGTTGATAACAAGTGTCATTAGTTTAACATGCTGTGGTTAATAACAGAGCTGCTGTCTTTTCTTTCCCACTTTAATTTTTTTTTATCAGTGGTATGATAGCTAGTGTTATGGGTTCACTACTAATTTGATGACTTGGAGAAGCTTTAGATTGAAGAGGATATTTTGTCTAGTTCAATTTATTATTTCTGTTTACAATTTTGATAACAATCCTGTGTGCTTCCTTTTCTGTGGCGTGCTGATATTGTTAAATTCTTCATGCAGAGATTAAGTGGACCTCCTGGAATGACTATGGACTGGCAAGGTGCACCTGCAAGCCCTAGTTCATTTACCGTGAAGAGAATTTTGCGTTTGGAAATTCCAGTAGATACTTATCCAAATGTATGTATTGCAAGTTGCACCAAGTTCTGGTGCTGTCTTGTTAAATTTTACTGGTTGAGCATATCTTAACAATTTCCTTTAATAAAATAGAATTGTTAAGTGGTAACATTTGCTGGCTTCTTCTTTATTTTAGTTCAATTTTGTTGGGCGACTTCTGGGCCCTAGAGGCAATTCACTGAAACGGGTGGAAGCTACCACAGGTTGCCGGGTGTACATTAGAGGGAAAGGATCAATCAAGGATCCAGACAAGGTAGTGCTAACCTACACACACTCCTTCTCACTTTAGCGCTACTGAAATCTGTTTTTTTTTTTCCCTGTAATGAATGATGATACAGCCAAAACTGATTGATCTTACCAGTAGAATCTTATCCTTTTTAATGCCTTTTGAGTTTGCTCCTAATTATTTTCATCCGGTTCCATCCTGAAGGAAGAGAAGCTAAAGGGTAGACCGGGCTATGAGCACTTGAATGATCCACTTCACATCTTAATCGAGGCCGACTTACCTGCCAACATTGTTGACATAAGACTCAGACAGGCACAAGAAATTATAGAAGAACTGCTCAAACCCGTGGTATCTGCCTCTTTTCTTCATGCTTTTGTTTAAAAGTTTCATGATATTCTAATTTTTTTTATCACTATGGTGTGCTGGCGATCCTTTGTATGCTTTGTGCTACAATTTAGTGTTTAGCTGCAAATCTAATAATTGGAGCCTGCTCATCCTCTTTGGTAAATAGTAGTCCTTCCAAGGCTCTAGTCTGTCTGGGAACAAATATGATGGCAAACAATTAGAGAGATCTGTGTTTCACGCCAATGTAGGTTTTCAGTTCATATTCAAGGTTTGTGGTCCGAATTAATATTAGTGCTCTCAAATCTGGAGGAACTAGGTTCTTGCATTTGCTGTTAAGAAGTGAAGAGGGGCTTTCTTGAAGGTTGAGATATGAAGCTTTTAGTTGAAGATATCACCCTCTTCTGCTTTAGAAACTGAATTCTTATTGCAAATGTATTGTGTTTTTTCAGCAACCATAAGAATTTATCCTTTCTAGAAGTTGTTTCCCTTGATGCCTTTGAAGATATCAGGTTGGAAATAAGTGAAACATGAGTGTCCACCAACGGTGTTCTGGCTCATGACATCTTTTAGCTCCTGTGACACAAGTAGTAGTGATAGGCTGTCTCCCTTTTTCGTGTTCTTCTTATGCATTTCATCCCCCCTGCCCCTTTTAGTGGGACTTGAACCTGAAGAGCATTTCCTTTCCCCTTGGTTCTGTAAAATAATTATTTTTCTCTGCAGGATGAGTCACAAGATTTTATTAAGAGGCAGCAGTTGCGCGAGCTAGCGATGCTAAATTCAAATTTCAGAGAAGAGAGTCCAGGGCCAAGTGGCAGTGTCTCTCCTTTCAATACAAGTGGAATGAAACGTGCGAAAACAGGACGCTGATGAGAGCTCATGTGCGCTCCTACACCTGTCTGAACTGGTTTATATCAGAAACTCATGCCCAGAGTATGCCATCCAACACATCTCAATTCAGCACAGTTTTACAAAGATATTAGGCTAACAGTCTTGCTGGTGCTCGTTCTGGTGGGGGGGTTTCTCTTATTTTTTGTTTCTTCTTCTTCTTCTTTTCCCCTTAGACAAAAGGGACCAAAATGGATAACATTAAATGAAAAAAGGAAAAAAAAAAAACAAGAATTATATAGTTGTTTCTTGAGTTAGGTTTGCTAAGGTCATCTTTTTTGTGTAAAACTTAATATATTCATTGCATTTATTCTTGTGGTTGTAACCTTGAGGAGTGTGGAATATATATATATCAATGTTGTAAGTGTTAGATGGATCTGAGTTCTGTAGGTTTCATTTTTTATTAGTGTGATAAATTATTGACTTTTGAGTATATTTATGGTCTTTGTCTTTTCTTTGTCTAGAGTATTCCAATCTTTTGCCAGAGGCTCCACTATATTTGGAATGATGTGGAGCAAAACTAGCAAAGCTAATGCCATGGTCCAACCATTTGACTATATATATATATATATATATATATAAAGCTCAGGGTAGATATGCATGATGTCATTTAAAGAGATGTTGAGCTTGACGACCATTGCAAAGATTAATTTATATGATGACTGCTGATACAACTCGTTCTACCTGTACTTGCTCTTCCTTGTGCCGCCTCGCCTGTCTTTAAATAAGATGGCTTTGCGTCAAATATCCTTGCTCGCCTGTCTTCGTAGTAGGATTCTGGTTAACCTGGTCAATAAAGTTTTTCAATCACGAGCTCATGGTCACAACGGTTTAATTCTGGTTAATTTGTATTTATTTTTTCATTTTTTTTTTAAAAAAAATATTAAGTTGTTTGTTAATTAAATTTTATAGTTTTATTCAATTTGTTTTTAACAGGGTTATTTTGATTATAAATTTAACTTGCTAATCTGAATGTACTTGAGTAAAGTTTTGTTTCTTTAAAAAACTTTATAAGTTTTTTTTTTTATCAATTTAGCTTTTTATTTGTTTTTTAAAATTAATCATGTTTATTAAATTAAATCAAGTCAATGAGTCTTATTTTTCTTTTGTATTTTTAAATACTTGTATCGTGTTGATATATTTTTTAAAATTAGGAAAAAGTTAGATTTGTCCAATTTTGTTTAGTTAAATAATATGATACTAGCTATTTAACCCGTGCTTTGTTGAGAGTTATAATTTTTTTTTCAAAAAAAGACCAAGTATATAGATTGCTTCAAAGTGTTTTTTTTATATGAAAAATTCAAAGTGTAAATTGAAAAGCTTATTCAATCATATAATTAAATAAAATCGATAATTATTTATGTAAATAAAAAAATTCACTAGCAATAATAACAAGCTGCAAAAATAAGATATTTACCCGACTGTATCTATATTTATTTAAATAAATAAAAGATAAATTCATCCTAAAAAAATCATTACATAAATAATAAATACTAATGAAACTGACTGAATAAACTCAAACCATAAAAAATATTACATAAGGCCAAAGACATCAACAAAATATAAGAATTGAACACCTTCCGATATGATGAAAAGATATAAAAAAGTCTCGAGTGTACTCGACAGCCAACCTAGGTCAACAAATCAAATACATGAAATTGAGATGACCTCATTAATAGGATACCAGAAAAAATACCAGCAAAAAATATTTGAAAAAAATGCTTTTAAAAAAAATTAAAGTTGACTTGGGCTAATTTTTCAAATTTATGACTCAGATCATGAGACTGAGATGACCTTATTAAAGATAAACCTGAAAAAACCAAGAAGCAAGATTTTTAATCAAACAAATATTGAAGGATAAAATTGAAAAAAAAATTCAATAAAAAACAATGCAAAACAAAATAAATAGAAATTAAAAGAATTGAGACTAAATTAAACATAAAAATTAAATAAAATTAAATGTTTAGAGATGAAATTAAAAAAAAAACCAATTAAAAAAATAGCAATTGAAAGAATTAGGACCATATTTGACATAAAAATTAAAAGAAAATAAATACTTAAGGATGAAATTGAAAAAAAAATCAATTCAAAATAAAAAAAATAACAATTAAAAGAATGAGGATCAAATTTGATAAAAAATTAACAAAATCAAACCACCAGAGATGAAATCAAAAATAAAATCCAATTAGATATAATCAATGTAAATAAAAAAATTATAATTAAGAGAAGAATAACTGAATCAAAATAAAAAAGAAACTGAAGAGTTGATACAATATTTTGCATGGCTAGCATGGAATCTAATGAAGAAATAGAATGAAAAGAAAGAAAAAAAGATAAGAAAATTAGCGTTAAACTAGAACCAATCACCATACACGTGCCACTCAAGAAGGATAAGAATGCCGAAAGAAATTTAATAATGCGATGGAATCACAATTCAAACCATCAAAGTTAGTTGCACGCGTCGCTCGAAGACGATAGAGCGGTTGACACGTGCGGGGCACGCATCAATATTTTTTTTTGTTTATTATTTGTACAAAAATGAAAAAGCCTCTAGTATTAAACAATAATAACAAAAAAATCGCTATGAAATTACAACCAAATCTCTAAAACCAATAATAAAAAATTTGAATGGTAAGGATAATGGAGTGATCACACTATTTATTAATTTGTAAAAAACAAAAATGTTTCTAGGACTAAACAACAACAATAAAAAACCATTATAAAATTACAATTAAGTCTCTAAAGCCAAGACTAATAAATTTTAATAATAAAAGTAATGAAGTAATTAACTATTCATTAAAAAATTAAAATTACTAGAAGACCCTTGAATCAAAGGTTTCTATTGTTAATTTTTTAAAAGTAATATAATAATTATATTATTATAAAATTTTAACAAATATTATTAACTTCAAGTAAATAAAGAATGATAAATTAATGATATATAAAGATCATTTTACTCAAGTAAAATCTTATAAATATAACAGATAAAATGATAATTTCACTATAATCCATCCAAGACACATTTTATTATGAATAAAGCTATATAGTAACATCTACACGATTTTTTTTTAATAAATAAATAAATAAAATCCTAACTACCTCATTTCACCTGCTCTCCTTCCCTCCCTCCTCCCTTCCAATAGGCAGCGGCGGTAGCAGCAGCAGCGGCAGCCCCTCTTCTCCACGCCATCTCTCTCTCCTTATTTTTTCTTGTAAATAAATTAAACCCCCGCTGATTTTATCAGCTAATCTCCTTCCCTGTGTCAGGTACAATTTTTAATTTATTTTTTATTAAAATATTCAAGATCAGTCACTCTAGATCTGTAAATTATCATTTTCATCCTCCTTTAATCTGTCGACCTTTCCTTTTTTTTTTTTGTTTTAAGCTTAGCTCTGATTGAAAATCATAAAACAATGGAAACGGCACCAGCCCAGCTCCGAATCTCTGCATTTTCAAGGCAATACATTACTAATTACACCACCCCTAGATTCCCAAACCCTAATTCTCCTTCTCTCTCTTTCCCCTTTGCCACCCCTCTTAACCCCTCTCTCCGCCTCCTCCCTTCCAAACCACCCACCCCCTCCAATGCCGGAGGCGGTGGAACCGGAGGAACCTTAGGTGGAAACGGTGGAGATGGTGGAAACTGGAGTGGTGGTGGTGATTCGAGCTCTGACAATTCATCGTCGTCGTCGGCGGGGTTTGGGGTTCTGGGTCTTTTTTTAAATGGGTGGAGATCACGGGTGGCGGCGGATCCGCAGTTCCCTTTTAAGGTGTTGATGGAGGAGGTTGTTGGAGTGTCTTCTTGTATTCTTGGGGATATGGCTTCGCGGCCGAATTTTGGTCTTAATGAGTTGGATTTTGTTTTTTCGACTTTGGTTGTTGGTGCTATACTCAATTTTACTTTGATGTATTTGCTTGCGCCGACCGCGGCGGCTACTAGTCAGACATTGCCTGCGATCTTCGCAAATTGTCCAACCAGTCATATGTTTGAGCCAGGTGCTTATAGTTTGATGAGTAGACTTGGTACACTTGTTTATAAAGGAATTATTTTTGCTGCTGTTGGTTTTGCTGCTGGTTTGGTAGGGACTGAGCTTTCAAATGGGTTGATTAAGATGAGGAAAAAGATGGATCCGAGCTTTGAGACGCCGAATAAACCACCTCCGACTGTTTTGAATGCCTTGACGTGGGCGATTCATATGGGGGTTAGTAGCAATCTCAGGTACCAGTCACTGAATGGGGTGGAGTTTTTGTTGGCCAAAGGACTTCCTCCGTTTGCGTTTAAGTCATCGGTTGTGGTTCTTAGGTGCTTGAATAATGTTCTTGGTGGGATGACCTTTGTCATATTGGCAAGGATGACGGGGTCTCAGAGTGTTGAAGAATCGAAACCTGTTGCTGATGGTGTTAGATCGGCTGCTCCGGAGAAGGAGAAACTTCTTGATGGAGGTGAGGAGTTGCAGAGCAAACAGTCGACTTTCAAGTGATCAACTCTTTCAGTTTTCACGATTACTTTTGCTTAGGAATGCTTACTTTTGTTGTCTTTGATCCACATTGTTCACGTGAATAAGTTTTCCGATAGAGTCTATCTAGGGTTAGTGGAAATCTTAGATGTTAGGTGCATTTGGGGGATTTTATGATCTTTTGATGCTGGCCAAACTGAATGTGAACCTGATGCTTGTAATCCCCTTGAAATATGTTGTTTTGCAGGAGTTTTAGGTCTAAATATCTAAGTATCACTTCAATTAAAGAGCTTGAGAGTGATTGAATCATATATGTTGTTGAATTCTTTTATTTTTTATTTTGTTTAAACAAGAGGTTCATCTTTTTCATATTTGCGTGTATGATCTGTGTTTCCACCATCAGGGAAAGGAAGTTGCTTCAAGCCTTGAACAAAGCAAGGAGAGCATGTTTGACGGAGAGGGGAACTAAGAACATGTTCGATAGAGAAGGGAACTGACCTAGGTATTCGTTTTCTGCTAATCTTCCCTGAGCATTGATCGTATTCTTTGGCAATTGCTAAGTTGGTGGGTTGGGGGGGCAAGCAAGAAGTCATGAACCTTTGATGGTGGTGTTGGTGAGAGAAAAGAGACTAAATGCCCTCTGTGCGTCCATGATGGAAAAGAGTCTTTCTTTCCTTTTTGTATCTCTTTAACAACACTGTTTTTCGATCTGCATTGAATACATAGATTTCTCACTCTCTTCAACACAAGAGTGAAGTGATGGGTCAAGGCAAAAGAATTACAGCATCTATATATTCATTCTAGGTGCAGTGAAACTTCATCATCAAGTCATAAATGTGCCCATCTACAAGCAGAAGTACAGAACACGCCTGATACATGCATGCATCCAACCATAGATTCTTTCTCAGAGGACCTCTTGTCTCTAATAAATAGTCTCTCAAACAGTGAATCAGACCACTGTAATCAGCTACTCCACAATTTTTTTTCTTCTCCGAGGAAAATTTGAATAGAATTTTTTTTTAAAAAATTGATGAAAAAAATTATTGTACAACGTGAGAGGACACATCCTCCACCATATCTTTCCTTTATATCTCCTCTTATCCACATACTCTACTCTACAAGTTATCTATGCATGCTTGTGTCAATCATTTGTGTCGAAATGCTAGCTGCAGCACATGCATGCTACTTCTGCCATTAAATATCACAGGAGATCATCTCATCTGACAGCTTCAGGAGCAGAATTGCAGTAAGGAGTGTGCAAGCAAACCAGCTTAGTGCACATTAAACATAAACTAGCAAATCCCACTCCAACTGCCAGCCCAAAACCCCCTCTCCGCGTATCCAACCTTACTCCTCTTCTAATTATGCTTCCAAAGCTAGGGAGCAATCCACCACAAGCGAAGACCATCAAATGATCCAGACCACTGTAGTCAATTCTTGCAAGTATTGCTCCTATAGCAGATATTGGACCCACAAACCCAATTAAAGTTGCCGCTGCTAGGGCACCATGCCAGCTATCAGTAGCACCGAAGATGCAGCTAGCAACAGCTGCACCGCGAGGGAGTCCATGTAGGGAGACAGGAAGGACCATGTACCGACCAAGTCCATAAGCTTTTGGTGCAGCCACTCCTAATGCAAGCCCCTCAGCCAATGCATGAAAGGCAACCGCTCCACAGGACAAGAAAGACTGAAGGGTGTGAACACTCACCGGAAAGCCCGTTACTGTTGGTAAATTGTTCACTGATGCCTTTTTGCGACCTGCAATTTTCAAAATGCTGGAGCTTGAAACATGGACAAATGCTGCTCCCAGTGCAAGCAAAGATATGAGGGGGAAAAACCCCATCTTTGAAGACACGAGTAGCACGCAGTAAGGACAAAGGCAATGCCAGATGCAGAACCCATGAGAAGGGCATGCTGAAGATGGAATGCAAGAGCAAATACAACAAGAATGAAGCCACCAAGCAATGGCCCAAGACCAAAAAGCAATGAAACAAAGAATGGTGAAGTTGCATTTGGGATCGACACATCTCATAATCTGACAAACTTCTTGGCAAGAGTATTTCTTTGATGGCATGGAGGGAATATACATTCTACTTATGGGACGGGGCATTTTTTATTAAAAACCCCCCTCCAATCATGCAGATCAAGGCTGTGTTACAAGAAATCAAATGCAAAACTGCATCTCATAACTAAAGGCATTGACTACCCTAAGCTTATAAAGCAATTATATGTACAACGAAATTTTTAAAGCATGCTTGCAAAAGGTTTCAGATGGCCAAAATGTTCCATGCAATCAAGATGACCTGGTTGGGTTAGATTACTATACGTGGCCAAAAACAGTTATTTGGATCATTATGGATTTGTTTACATGAAATTCTCAGGGGAGAGATGATTTTCCTTATTAAAAATGAGGTGCTGAATGTCGTTAACATGTCCTGAACTGCAGTATAATATAAATTGCACCAAAGAAGGCATCACAACCTGGTAAGCGAAAGATATAAAGGGCTTCAAAATGGGATAGCAATTATGCCATACAATGACTGCAGTCCAATATCAGTAAAGTGCACATGTCAACGTGACACAACAAGGAAACTTGAAACATAATGCAATTTTGCTACTTCTGGCCACACCCGAAGTAAAGTGCCTAGCAACTCACCTGTAGTCATGGCTGAAATTCTTGAAAGCTGTGCTGAGAGCTTCCATAAATGCTACAGAAATTGTAGCTGCTGACGCCACTTGAGGATGAGAGGCTTCCTGTAAAACAAAAATCCAGAAAAATTTAACATACTCTGTGATAAAACAAAAGTAATCAACTTAAAATGGTGAACAAAATTCAGTTTAAACTTATTTGAAGCCTTTTGACATTTAGGATTCAAGGTTCCCTATCTCATCGAGGGGAATGGGTGGGGTCATTTTTTAAATGGAATGGATAAAGAGCAATCTTATTTTTGTTCATAAATTGTCCAAAAGTTCCACTTAAGTCTAAGAGGCAGGCCTAGACATGGTAGACATGTTTCAAAGAAAAGATTATTGGAAGCTATCTAATTAATCAATGAACAATGGTAATATTATGTGAAAGACCAGGAAAAAACCAAAGAGAACGAACTAGTAAAACATAAATATTCTTGCTATCTTTCAACACGGTTCTTGCTCTTTCTAGACGTGCACGTGCGTTTATCATGTATCAACTCCCATGCATGTACCACGTCTTTGGTAAGAATAGCAGGGATGCAGATTTGTGATGGGTTAGTCAATGTATATGCATAGAGGCTTAAGTCAAGGATTTTGAATGCTCAATGCAAAGACCTAATCTAATCCAAAATGTATTGAGCCAAGTATTCATATATCCAGAGATACAACAAATTACCTTGAAAGCATCAGGAAGCACTTCTGCAACAACCATCCAGATCATACATCCAGCAGCAAAGCCCGTGCAGAAAGGAAGGAACTTGCTAAATGCATCAGCTCACATGAATGCAGGAACAGCTACGATGGGCTGTAATAAAGTAAACGACCAATAATCAAGAATGCTGACAACATTCATATTAAAATACTGTTAACCCCATAACCAATCATTATTTGCATATCTTTTGTTACTTCAAAGAGACTTTTTTCCAGATGGACCAAATTCTTGTTGTATATTTTCCCATTTTCATGATCTGAATATAAGCTTGCCGGGTATCAAGATCTCAAGTCTTACACGACTGAGATTTAAATAAATAAACCTCAAAAAGGGCTCTCAATTCTCTTTCCCTAAATGCAAAAGATCAATTTTGCATCACAAAGGGGTATTCTGGAAGGAAAATAAATGGCCTTGTAAAAATGTAGAGTCTTGCTCCCCTTGCACACACAAAGTTGTTGGATAAAAGGTTCCAATTACTTGTTAGTGTGAATTCCTCACCCTCAACTAGGAACCTTCAAAGATTTGCCATATCTCTTTCTTGACATTGTCCTTAGGTTGGGCTGGTGTTCTTGTCCAACCCATATCTTGATCCTCATTTTCCAAAGGTGAAGGAAGGACCAAATTAGAACAAATCAATCAATGAGGTTGGATGTGAACAAACCAATTTGTACACTACTGAACCACAAGCAGTTAATACAATCAAGATTCGTCCAACAAAGGTAACACTACAGCCAACAACAAACCTCAAATACAAAACTGATTTTGATTATGGTGGGTCCTCCAAGCCCTTACCAATCTAGCAGAAGCATTGTTAGGAAGCATACAAATCTAAAAGAGACGAGGAAGTTCTCTGAGGCTTATCCTAATGATAAATGCATGTTACTTTTTAAAAATGTTGCTTCTATGATTTGCTTTTTTCTTGTTTTCATAGTAATGATTCATAAGGCTCATAAAGTGATCTCAGCATAGATTAGCTCTCTTGAGGTGAGTTATACATGTGTACTATATCAAGTCTGATGCACTACCTGAGGCAAGGATGTGATTACACTCCACAACATTGCATTTTGCGGAGAAAAACCCTTCGATGCAAGCATCATTCTCACAGCTAACCCCTCCGGTATGTTGTGCACAGCTATGGCCAAAGTTACCAAAAGTCCTTGAGAAAAGCCTTTTGAGCCAGCAAAAGAGACACCAACACCAGAACCCTCCCCAAATGAATGAAGAGTCATGATTCGGATAACAAGAACAACTTTAGTTGCATCAGCACCTGTAATGTCTAACATGCTTACTTCCCCGTATTGTTCAAGAAACTGAAACAAGAAATCATGTACATCATAATGAGATATCAACAACAAAGAACATGCGAGAACGTAAACATGTTAATTATATATGCAAATATGACAATCCAAACAAACATTTAAACTGAAGCCACAGCATAGAATCAATAAACATACACGAACAAAATTGTTTGCTAATTTTTCAAAAAATGTATGTATAAACTTCTCTGAGGGATCCCTAGCTGGACTCTGTGTCAATGTCCCAAATAAAGTGTCATATATGAGAAAGGAATAGGAACCTTATCAACACCTACTGAATGTATGTTCTCATCACTAGACAAACAGGAATAAGAACCAAAGTTGTATGCCTTCTATGAAACATTGGAAAAGGGAACGGATCTATGATGTATCCCAACCCATACTAAAGAAAGAGCTAAAAGTCCAGAAACAGAAAATCAGTTTTAGATGGAAGAAGAAAACTTCATATTTAAATGTGAAAGAGCAGATTCATTACCTTCTTGCACAGCAAAATGAAAATTCCACCAGATAAAATCCCAATCACAACCCAACTGCCAGCACCATGGCTTTGCCCTTCCCGTATGAGGTCAAAGCTAGCAGCCAGCATAACACCAGCAGCCGTCCCACCGCACAATCCTTCCCAATGAGGATCTAGCTCCACAAAAAAGAACGGGACAGCACCTAAACCAGCGGCAGCAGCCATGGCCAACGTAAATAATGCAACTGTAGATATCGAGACTCTGTTATAACCACCCTTTCTCTCCTCCAACCTACCACTTGTACCCTCAAAACCAACTGCATTTTCTGTACCACTGCCATCTATAACACTACTTCTCACATTTTTATGAGGAGCCGACCTTAACCTTTCAGAATTATCACTACCAGATTCTGCCAAAATTCATGCAAAGAGAACTACAGAGAGAAGAAAAAACAGGGGATCTTGTTTTAATATGAACCTCATGGTACTTTGCATGCAACCCTAAGAAAACTCACCTCCTTACCCTGTACACCTAACTCCTATACCAACTTGGCAATTACACTCTTAAGAGTTTCATTCCAGAGATTTCTGAATACAATCAATTAAGTTCCCAGATTGGCTTAACAATACACAAAAACACTGTCCGAGCTGTGCCAGGAACTGTGCTTGTTGCTGCCGAAAGTTAAAGAAACTTGTATAAGCCAACGCCATAATGTGAATCACAGATATTTACTGAAACAAATTACACTAGAAATTCCGATTAAAAAGAAAAGAAATGAAAAGAAAAGAAAAAGCAATTGAGGTGGCCTTCTAAACCCTTTCAACAGAAAATCCAAAAAAAAGCATCAAAAGCAAAGAACTTTGCTAGGCACATGATCACAATCAAGGCCCTGAAGAATTCAAACTTGGTAAAACAATTGAAATTATATAAATCTAAATGTGCTCTCTTGATCCTCTCTAGTCAACAATTTGATCTCTCAAGTCAACAATAAATCCAAGGGACAAGATGATGACAGTATCAAAGTAAAGCAAAGAACTTTTCAAAAACACCAGAACCCATTTGGTTCCTGTGCTGTCAAACGCCAAAAAGATGAAAAATTTCGAATTATATACAATATTCCCAATTAGGATTTTGATTGTGAATTGCAAAGTTTTCAACTTCTAAGAAAAAACCCCCAAAAACTGATGAATCAAATAAAGACCCCTCGATTCATAATCATATGTAAGAAAAGAAACTCACCCCAAAAGATGGAAAGCGGGCTTATATCAAAGAAATGGAATCAAGCGAGTGGTATTGAATTCTTGAAACAGAGACAAAGGCAGAAGAGGACACGCTTAGATTCCTAAAGAAGAGGGATTTATAATTTAAGAATAAATCAAATGAGAGAGCACGTCGTTTTCTTATCACAACCAGCAAACCCAAATCCTAAACATAAGAAAAGTTCGCATTACAGACATGCATTCATGTGTTTATAACATCACCTCCTACTCCTTGTCTTTACACATACTGCAGTTGGGTAAAAGCGTTTGTTACTGTTTTGGAACTGTGTTTTTTATATTTTTTGGGTTGTTTTGATGTATTAATATTAATAATAATTTTTAAAAAATAAAAAAATATTATTAACATGTATTTCAGTACAAAAAATTATTTAAAAAATACCCGCAGCCAAATGCCAAACACACTCATCCTTGTATTTGAGTTTTTGGTCATATTTTCCTTTATAGTTTCAGTTTGATCGTTGTTGTTCCTGGACTTCCAGTTTTTGTTCATATAAGTACATAAATTTTCATTTGATGCTAACATCTTTCATTGTGAAATATTCGAGTTTACTTTGAAGCTTTTGATGAAAACACTAAACAAAAACACGTGATAAAAAATTAAACTATCCCTGCTAGTTGTAGTTTTGAAATCCGACCCGATCATTAATCTGGTTAAGTGATTGGGTCTGAGTTAGATGGGTTAACCCGGATTAATTCAGATCAACAAAAAAAAAAAACTAAGGGCTGAGGTGACTGTGCTAGAGAAACTTGAAATCGGGCTATTGATGCTCTTTGGATTCTCTTCTTCTTCTTCTTCTTCTTCTTCTTCGGTAACGTTTGGGAACGCGGTTCAACTTGCGTTCCCAAAAAATTTAAAAATTTATTTTTTTGCTAAAATTTAATATGGTTTGTACGTTTTGGATCGTTTTGATGTGCTGATGTCAAAATGATTTTTAAAAAATAAAAAAACATTATTGACATACATTTTGGCACGAAAAGTTATTTGAAAAGCACCCGCAACTACACTGCCAAACAAGCTCTTCTTCTTCTGGTCAATGTTATCGCTTTCCTTCTCCACTTTATCATGGTCCGATTCATGTGACTGCTCATGCAAGCTTTGCCCTTCCTCAATCGCATCCATTAAATGAAGTCCTCTTCCTGCACATTGAGAAGGATTTTAACGAAGTTAGCAAAACATTTAAGAAAGATGATTGGACTTTTAATAATGCTTTTGAATGCAAACAACACAATTCTATTTGAAATCGGGCTATAAAAACAGAGGTGATCGGCAGAAGAAAAGACAGAAATTGATGCAGAAATCGGGTTAGAGAAACATACCTAAGGGCTGAGGTGACCGGGCTAGAGAAATTGATGCAGAAATCGGGCTAGAGAAATCGATTGCAGCGAGTGAAAGAAGGATTATCGCAGAAATTGAGGTGCTGGGCTGAAATTGAAATTGATGCCAGAAATGAGAAAACGACCAAGAATAAAGAAAACAGAGAGTGAAAGAAGGAGATTCAAACCCTTTTCGCAGAGATCAATAGTCAGACGTTCGTTGCTCCTCTACTCCTCAGCTGAGTTTCAAAGACAAAGAGTAACATTAATTAGGTTTATTGCTTTGTTCTTCTTCAGTCTTCAGCGTTTTGACATTTTAGATGGCAAAAAACGATGTCGTTTAATGACAATGAAAATATAAAAAAATTTGACCAGGTCTCACCCTGGTTGGCCGGGTGGACCGGGTCGACTGCCGGGTCAACCGGGTTTCCTTGGGCCAATTCCCAAGTAGATTTTTGCCTCAACCCGGACCAGTCCCAGGCCCGGGTCGGCCGGGTCTCGGGTCGACCCACCGGGCCTGTCCATGTTTTAAAACTCTGGTCTCAAACGAGAATGGGGAGAGAGGATTAAGTTTAATGATTCTGGGTTCATTTTATGATTTTAGTCCTCTATGTTCTTTTAACTACAGAAAAACCCCTTATGTTTCATGATTTTAGATTCAGAAAAGTCATTATTGCCTTTCATGGTGGGTTTATGCATTCCAAAATTAGAAGCAGAGGGGCTGATTTGATCAAAGTTATTATAAAAGGGCCAGCTAAACAACATCACATACTAAGGGGGCACCGTTTCCTCAAAGTACAAAATGAACCAAAAAGCTACTTATATCTATAATTTTGAAACTCGACCTGATTATTGACCCAGTCAAATGATCGGATCACGGGTCATATGGGTTTACTCGGATGAATCCAAAAAAAAAAATCATCTACATGCTGACCTTTCATATTCTCACTCGGAGCACCTGCTTCCATTATTTTTTTTCTAACTAAAAGATCAGCGAACGCTACTGAATATGGCCAGCCAGATCGCTGGCCCCAAGATCGTCTTCGTCTTCCAACTCAATTCGAAGACCTGATAACGGCATCATCTACATGCTGACCTTTCATATTCTCACTACTTGGTTGGAAGATTAGCCAACTTCGGAGAAGAATGGCAAAGGGAACTCAAAACCACAGAATGAAGGAAGTAGTAAGGAAACACTGGTCCATCTCCTAATTATTGCCTCTCCCCACTCTTGTTTTCTTAATTTCTTGTTTATCTTATGTTCTTCTCTCTCTCTCTCTACACCACCATTATATTCTCTGCAAAACCCTAAACCACCCCAAATGACCATTTGTTTGTGGAGAGCAGCAATAAAGATTGGAGAAAAAAGGTGCTGTCTTGACTTGATAGTTGTTTTGCCTTGCATGGAATCTTCCTGCAAGACCAGGGGAAAAAAAGGGGGTTTCAGGTTTTGTGGCTAGGTTTTGTGGGTAGCAGATTAAGTAAAACCCGTTTAATGACAGTGAAAATAAAAAAAATGATCGGGTCTCACCCGGGTTTGGCCGGGTGGACCGAGTCCCGGGTCGATTTTCCAGGTCGACTGGGTTTTTCTGGGCCAATTTCCAAGCAGGTTTTTGCCTCAACCCTGACCGTTCCCAGGCCTGGGTCGGCCGGGCTTTAGGTCGACCCGCCGGGCCAATCCGGGTTTTAAAACTCTGCTACTAGTGAGCCCGTCGAGGATGATATTGTCTAATATTCATTATATCAGAGGTAGATTTGATAACATCAAAACGATTAGGACTCAAATAGATAATTATGCGTTACATTAGGGCTTCCCAAAACAAGCTAGAAGTTTTACAGGGCTACGGTTGATTTTATATAGGAGATGAGTTTCGGTTGTCTGGCGGTGGACTGCACTTCACATTGCCAGATGTAGTCCTTGCCTCTGTAACAATTTCAATGCCATTATCTTAGGTTCCATTTGAGTATTCATAAAAAAAGGTTCAATCTTGACCTGTCTATCACAAATGAATTTGGATTTTGTGATAATTTGAACCACCTTTGGTTGTTTTTCTCAGATGCATTACAATTTTTTCATAAAATTCCTTGAGCCCCTCCCTTAGTGCTCCGAGACGAATCCCATCTTCGACTAGGATGCTTGTTACTCCCATGTTTGAAACCTGCCATTCAAATAAATGAGATTTCCCTGAAGGGGTTACATGAACTGCTAAGAGAAACAAAAAGAGAAGCAGCTATTGAAAGCTTGTTTTTACTAATTCAATGTTCCTCTCCTCGTCGTCGGAAAAAAGCATCGTGCTGAAGGGTAGCCCGGTGCTCGTATGAACTTTCTGGAAGTGCTCTGTCTTGTAAAACCAACTGGAAAAGATTTCCTGGATAATCAAAATAAGAATCACTCATTGCGTAAGCATGCAAAGGGATAATTCCTAATTCATCACTTCTCATCAAAGGTAAGCACCAGCCACCCATCTAAGCTACAAGAATCATGAAAATGAATATGTAGCATGACAACAACACAACATAATAAAGAGTTTCTTAAGGTTGTCGTTTTGACGAAATTCAGAGGCTTGTTACTTCAGGTGCTAAGTTCATCCTCGATCAACATAGGCTATTCTGAAAATAAAATTAACAAGAAAAACCTCACAAACTCAAAGTTAGATGCTACATCTCTCTCTTTCCCGTTTAGGATTGTTCCACAATCCTATGATCCTGCTAGTCACTTCTTTGACTAAAAAAACACAATAAAGATTTTGATGATTGCCGACTCACCTGCGCAACAGCCTTGACTTGGGGTTCAATTTTTCAAGAAATGTATTTGCTGTTGGTGATCCAGAAGCAATGGCAAGAACTAAATCAAAATTAGATTTTCTAGAAAAGAACTAAGTAAATAAATGCATATAAATAGACACAAACAACAGATGAAGAAATCTCCTGCACTAAAGAGGCACAGACTCTTGTAAATTGTAGCAGAGACTGATGTAGCATAAAAAATAACACGAAGAGCAAGTATCAGAATGTGTATCTAATAAGCGTTAGAACAAACTAGACACTGATGATTCCAAATGGCTAAGACATAACAAGATGAGTACAAAAGATGACAACCTAGTGCCTGGAGATACAGACTATGAGAAACCAGCAACCCAGCACTTTGAGAGTATACACTGAATTGAAAAATCAGCTGAAAGACGTATTGCCAAGATGAACCTTAAATAACACAAATCACTCTCAGGGGGGACATGATTAAGTAGTGGCATTGCATGATCATATTCATAGACCAACACCAGAATATCCTAAAAACATAGACAGATGAGTTAGAGACAACAACAATAATAATAGGTAAAACCTAGCATAACCAAGAAGCACCAACCAGAGGCACTTAGAAATCACACCTCAAGCAAGATAGCATAAACCAAAGGCACCTTGAGGTGAATGTGCCAATCAGGAACATGAAGGCGAGGAGAGAAAAATAAGAGTGGGGGTGTTAGGACAGGGACTTAAATTCAAGAGTTTCAAACAACATAAACTAACAAAAAAGTAAAAATAAAAAACCTAGGTAATCTAAACATTGCAAATCTATTTTTCATATCACCTGAGTCATTCCAACTCTTCATTCAAATTTCACATTAAAAATCCTATCTTAACACCAACAAACATGAAACAAAACTATAATATCGTACAAATATAACACAAAAACAAAGCAAAACATGAAAAACCCACATAGAAATAACCAAAACAAACAATCAAACATGACAAGAATACACTATTTAACATTCAAAACATTATGTTAATATGCATGTGAAAAGAAGAAAAACAAAAGAAGGGTACCAAAAGAAAGGTCAAAGTGTTAGGATCCTGGCATGCAAAACAACAATACACAACTCAAAAGAAGGTAAAATAAAAAATAAAGCACACAAAAATTTACGCAGTTCACCCAAATTTAGTTTCGTTCATAAGCAAGTATAGAAGGATTGTACTAAGTATGTGAAAATTACAACTACTCTCTGTTAGTAGGAGAACAATTGGAAATCTATGTACTAATAGGAAAAAACACCTCACATACTCTTACAAATGCCTCATAGTTTTATGGGATTCCTCTCCTTCACTCTTCTTCTCTTTACCTTTATGTTTCTCTTTTGTATGATGCACCAAAGATATGATATGCAACCTATTTATAAGCTGGGCATCCCATCATCTCTTCACAAAAAAAAAAAAAAACAAATAGTACCCCAACAATTAATTAATGGTGCATCGAAAGTTGTCAATTATTAGGCAAATTTTAGTGCCAAGCATTTAATAAACACTGCCTCTATATTCTCTCATTTGAAGACTTTAATTTTTAATCATGTCTTCGTATTTGATCATTTGTGATGCTTCTATCATTTTTATACTTTTTATTTTCATGTTGCCCATGAATCTACTAGGTCATAGGAGGATCTACACCATATGTACTTACCACTGTTGACTAGCTTAGTTAGAGCATTTGCTAGGTTTTCCTAGATGTAAATCTTTTGAAAACACACACTTCTATCTTCCACTACTTCACGAACAAAACAATACTGAACATTTATGTGTTTTGTTCTTGAATGAAACACTAGGTTCCTTATAATATGCAAGACATTCTGATTGTCACAATACACAATAATCTTCTCTTGTTTGTGCCCGAGATCCTCCATCAGTCTTTTTTAGCCATATGCTTCCTTACAAGATTGGATAGTTGCCACATGCTCAGTTTCTGTTATGGATAAAATTACACGAACTTGTAGTTTAGAGACTCATCTCATAGCTCTTCCTGCAATTATGAATAATAGCCTGAAGTGAATTTTCTTTTCTTAAGGCCGTCTGTAAAATTTGAATCAACATAATCTTTGATAGTAAATTTTGATCCTCTATAATATAATACAACATCTGTGATACCCTTGATGTATCTCAAGATCCTTTTAATAGAATTCTAATGCCTTCCATAAGAATTTGACATCTATTAACTAACTACTCCTATTGTTTGTGCAATGTTTGGTCTTGTACATATCATGATAAATATTAAACTTTTCACTGCCAATGTATATGGTACTCGAGACACATCCATACTCTCTACTTCATTGCTAAGAGAATACTTGAGGATACTTTGAAGTTATTAGGAATTGAGGTTGAAATTAGTTTACAATCTTGCATGTTAAAACGTCACAAGATTTTCTTCAAATAATTTTTTTATGAAATCTAAATCTTCCTCTTCCTTTTATCTTGGTGAATTTGCATCCCTAGAATCTTGTTTGCTGGTCCCAGTTCTAAGTTTTTCATATCAAACTTCTTATCCAATCGTGCCTTTAATTCATGGACTTGATCTTTGTTAGGGTCTATTACCAACATGTCATCCATATACAACAATAAAATAATAAAATCTTCATCTTTTTCAAACCTTTTATAATACGTACGATGGTCTAAATTGAGTTTGTTGTACCCAAGGCTAATTATAATAGATATCAACACCTAGGCGACTGTTGGAGGTTGTATAGATATTTTTTCAACCTGCAAACAAAGTCCTCCCAGCCTAATTCAACAAAGCCTTCTGGTTAAAACATATAAATTTATTCTCCAAGCTTTTCATGAACAAATACAATTTTCACATCTAATTGCTCTAAATGAAGATCAAATATAACGCAATCGCCAAGACTACTTTGATTCTTTTTAGTTGTACAACCATAAAAAATATTTCATTAAAATATATCCCTTCTTTTCAAGCATATTCTTTCACCATAAATCTTACATGATAATGCTCCACTTGATCATTTCCATCATATTTTATCTTGTAAACCCATATATTGCTAATGACCTTACTTTCTTGCGGTAGAGGAACAAGATCCCAAATTTTATTCTTGTGTAGAGTTTTTATCTCTTCTTGCATTGCTATCATTCACATAGATACATCTATACTTTTTATAACTTCATAGAAAGTTGATGACTCTCTATAATATGTTTTAAGATAATATGCAATGTTGCTCTTAATAACATATTTTGAGTGCTAAGCCAGTGGTCTCCTCTCACGGGTTGACCATTGAACTTTAAGAGTTTCAGACTTTATTTATTCCTCTTCTTCATACTCTGATGCAGTTTTGGAAGAAGTATGGTCTTGAGTATTTTATATCTGAACTATTGCAGTAATCTTCTTTAAAATGCTTTCATTTGATTCTATTTGCATTTTATCTTCTACAAATATAACATCTTTGCTGATGATTACCTTATAGGCAGTGGGATCCTATATGTAATATTGCTTTACTCCCACAATATATCCCATGAATATTGTGCCTTGTTGCTTTTGAATCCATTAACCAAACCTCAATGAGTTTTATTCTATTTCTAGAGATTGTCACTGCTTCCCTATATAAAACTTCTTCATCATTTGAAGTGTTTGGAACACACTCATAAGGTTTTGATGACTTAGAGTTGTTCTACATACCCTTTTTATTCTAACAATCCCTTTTAAAGTGCCATTTTTTTTTGCCATAGTTGTAATATTTCATAGTCTTCGTACTTCTTAATTTGGAACTTCTTAGCCTTCAAATCCTATTAGAGCTACACTCCATTGATCTTCCTCTTGACATCAATAATGTCTTTGCTTGAAGTGAACTGTTAATTTTGTCTTATTTGTTCTTAGCCTATTTACTTCTTTCATGAAAGTGGTTACAATATCATCAAAAACTATATAGTTTGTTAAGATGTTATTAGTCATGTTAATAATGAGTTGATCATATGAATAAAAAATACTTTGAAGTATAAGCTTTGCACATTTATTTTCCACTATTTGCTAACATAATATAATGAGTTATGAAAATAGAGTTCTTATTATGTTGATATGGTCAGTCACCGACATAGTTTCTACCATTCGTAGGGTATAAAGTCTCATTTTTTAAAATGGTCTTATTATGAAAAAACTTGGACTTGCATAGCTTTGTCAAAATATCATAAATCTCATTTGCAATTTTTTTCACTACCATACTTGATAATACTTCGTCAGCATAAGACTTGAGTTTTTATGAATCAATGACTAGTAAATTGAATTATATGCGATTATGTATACAACTAAAAATATAACCAATATAACCCAAAAAACATGGGACATGAGTTTTTTTATTTTTCATGTCTTGGTTCAACATTTTTTGGTTACCTCAACATGAAAATTGCTTGAATGATTCATTTGCTATCTTACGAAAAGATGTTTAAACATTATTATTTTTTAAACATCGAATTAAATCTAAAATCAAAAGACAAATTTAGTTTTTTCAAGATTATTTTGATCAATGTGTTTTTTTTACAAAAATTGATTTGGTTACAAAGTTTTGAACTGTGCCATAAAATCGATTACGAGGATCAATGAGTTTTTAGAGTTTTACATGACACACCTTGAGATTTGATGATTGAATCCGACTTAAATTCTAACTTGGATTTATCCACCAACATCTTTTTAGTTATCAAGATTTTAAATATAAAATTTAATTTAATTTTTTAGTCAGACATATAATCCATATTAAAACTAAAAAATTAATATATTTTTTTTCATCTCTTATAATCCAATCCCTAGACATAACCTAACCCTTAATGATTACAAATAAAGCAAACTTAGTTGACCATAAAACCAGCCCATCCAAATTGATGTTACTTTGCATTTCAATATTGGAATATCAATTTTTTTTATCTTCGAGTTTTTCCACTTGTTTTCAACATATTTTAGCTTAATAGCATAGTTATAAATCCAACTCTAGCGAGCCTCGAGTTGAGAAGTTAATTTAAATTTATCTTTTCATAAAAATTCACAATGATATTGTTTTTTTTTTAAATTACTTTTGTAAAATTATTAATGACTTGAAGACCCTGTTTTATCTTGAATCAACTAAATCCTATTGAATCATTTTTATTTTTTCTTCAATTTAACTAGGCTCTAGGTCAGCCAGAAATGACTAGGCCAGGCTAGCTCAGGTTTTGTAATAGTTTAATTGATTTAAATGGTAAAATAAATAAATAGTATTTTTCAATGAAAGTAGACGTGATGGAAGATTCATTTTTCAGTAACAAAAAGCATGAACTAGTTTTTCGCAATCAACTCTATCGACTGCGAAATGGGTCAACTCTCATGCAATAACCGCTAGTACTTCTCCACTTTATACAGGAATGTCTCTGTGTTGCATAAGATAGGGCATCAAACCCACTTTACACCTAACTAAACTCCAGATTGTCGATTTGTTTGATGTCAGCGAGGGTTGATGGTGGGAACAACACCACTGCTAAGATCACTTCCCAGAAGACAGGAACTTTCGTATAGATATTGGCTCGAGTAAAATGAAGATGATGATGCAGACTTGCTGGAATATGTGGGAGTGGATTTGCCAGAATATGTGGAAGTGGATTCTGCATAGATGGCATCAGCTTCTGGCATCATTTTGAGTATGGTTTCCAGTTCCCTGACCACATCCTGCATTGACGGCCGCTTTTCTTGCTTGTCATGGCAACAGCTGAGTGCCAACGCCACAAATCTCTCCACACATTCAGATGGATAAGCACCCATTCTGTTGTCTATGATAGAGAACATAATGCCAGACTGATGAGCCATGTTAACCTGAAACCGGAGTACATATTATCGGTATTAGCTTCGATGTTTCTCAATTCCCAGGTTCTTAGCATTTCTTGCTGTTGCATCATAAATGAGAAGTTATTCTATCAAAATAAGCTATAGTTGAAAAGTTCAAGTAAAGCTGGACATGGTTGTGACTGATATGCATATAAGAAGAGAACTCAAGGCCTCTGAATTAAGAGCTCATTGAAGTACCTCGCGAACAATGTTTTTGCCATGTGATATTGGGTGCATGCCAGTCAGGAGCTCCAGAAACACAATCCCAAGGCTATACACATCACTCTTGTCTGTCAACTTGTGGGTCAAAAAGTATTCTGGATCGAGGTATCCCTGCACGCACGGTGACAATCAAGAGAGTTATTCACACGAGGTCAATGATGCTCCATAGCATCTAGTGATGGTAAACAAGTTACATCCAAGGATTTGGAGGGGATTCCAACATCTGCGCGACTCAGTTTTATCCAATCCACAGGACTTAAACAAGTTACGAAGCTTAAGATTTCTGAGGCCATCTGGACATGGCAAAAACTTTGCCAACCAGCTGGTTAAAGATTTGGACCGGAAATTACATTCCTTACTAGAAGTTATCAATCCACAATTAATCATGCTAACATGAATTTTCAGTAAAGATATCTTCAGGGCATACCAGAAAGGTTTTTGATATCTTCTAGTTATTCCTTCGTTAATTTCTTCACCTTCTTTAAAAGTACTTCTCTTGGCATATAGATTAGAGAATAAGACAAAATTTTGCAAGTGAAACATCAGGATTAGAGACCTCGCAGAATTCACATTTTTCTCATCCATAACACCTTGCATCCTCTTCCCGTGTTCAATAAATTAAAAAGAGAAAGTGGGCATATAATGGAGTCAAACTTACTGGAGTTCCCCTCACTACTGTTGATACATGATTAGGCAGATTCCCTTCATCATCCAAGACAGGAGCGAGACGTGAGAGTCCAAAGTCAGCGACTTTAGCAGTAAGCTTAGAGTCTAATAGTATGTTAGTGGCCTTGATATCCCGGTGGAATACCGGAGGCTGTGCTTCAGTATGGAGGTAAAGGATACCCTTAGCTGAACCCAGCGCGATGCTTAACCTTGTACCAAAGTTCAATGTTCCCTTGGCCTTATCTGCATTAACACAGTGACCATCAACTTTGAGCGTTCAAGATATCATGTCTTAAACCAAAGAGTAACAGACAGTGTATTGATAACATCCTAAAACATGGAGCTGGAAAAGAATGATACTGGAAACTATTTCATGTGCTACACAGGATTTTTTAAGTTTACACTCCATTGGTGAAATATGACAGCGCATCGTTAGTCCTTCAAAACAGGCAGACAACACAATTAGCTCAACTACAAACCTATGACTCAAAATCAGCGATTAGAGATAGATCATATGTATGATCTAAAAGTTTGTAAGACTATTGCACACATTCTGTACAGAATAATATGGAGACATTGAATAGATTAAAGAGCCATCAAATCAGAAATTTTCCATACCGGAAAGCCAGTCCCGCAAGGTACCATTTGGCATGAACTCGTACACCAGCATCTGTGCAAGAACCAAGAACAACCAGGTGGATTTTTACACATAATCAAGTCAAGTTTCCCAATTTTGATGCTAAAAGAAAATCAAATCACTTCACATTCTTGGACAAGGATTAGCATAATCGAATTCTAGAAGATGGTGGGGTCAAAACTCAGTTCATATGCTACAGCAAGGCATGGCTAAGAAAAGGAAGCACATCCAATTGCTAGACTAGGATCATAACCCATCTAACTTATAGCATCTCTATCCTGATGTTTTGTCTGACCAATGTGGACTCTTCGCAGATGGTAATGCTGTTGGTCTGTGCAAAATAAACAAGGGACAGAAAAGGAGATCTTGCCTATTTTTAAATTTCTCATTGAAATATGCTAAAAATAAAAATGTCATCTTGAAAGTATTACTCGGGAAGAATGAAATGGCCAGAGCCAATAGGTCCCTTCCAAGAATCTCTGCTACTTTCTTCTTTTAAGGATTTATCAGAAAACACTTGCAAAGTTGCAAACCAGGATGATCTAAAATAAGATTTAATTTCAGCACCGTAATATTTACCTGCTCCTCTTTTTCTTCACAATATCCAACCAGTGAAACTAGATTTCTGTGATGCAACCTTGACAACAATTTAATCTCAGTCAAAAATTCTTTTTGGCCTTGTAATGATCCTTCTTCAGTACGCTTTATGGCCACGATTGTGTTGCCAGAAAGAACACCTCTATAAACCTTTCCATAGCCTCCTCTACCAACTTGAGTTGAGCAGTTAAAGTTATCAGTAGCCAGGGCCATTTCTTTAAATGTGAAGCCTTTCACACCATCGATTTTTATCGATGCCTTCGATGCTGTAAACCACAAAAATAATCCCATGATACCTTTTCCAGGGATAGCCACATATACTATTATTAATTGAAAACAATTCTAGCAATACATTAAGAAACTTACATGAATGTCTTCTCGACAAATTTCTATGCTTTCTAGCATATCTTCTAGCAATAAGAAGTGTGACAACTGCAGATACTGCAACGGTACAGGCAATAGCACCTAATATAACGGCTACCCAAATTCCTATGCTAATATTCTTCCCTTTTGTGTCGAAATGTACTGTTGGCAAAAGAAAAGCATATTATTATATAGCCACCCATTAGAAACAAATATATTGATATGAAGCAAACTAATGCTATTAATCCAGCACATAAATTCCAAAGCGAAAAGACACACAGACCATATTGCAAGGCATAGCCTTGCCTGCAGTCCAGATCAAAGAGTTCACATATATGGATATTGTATATGAGAGAAGACTATGCATCTACCAATGGATGGGAACCATAGTTGGGCATATAGCTGCAGTGGAACTTCACTTCAGAAACTTTGAATTGCAAAAGTGTCAAATTTGGATAGGTTGGCCCTTAAATCATTGAGCTTTCATGCACAAGTTTCAAGCAACAATATAAAAGTCATCAAAATAATTTGAACAAAATGGAATTATCAACGGGGAAACAACTCTACTTCGCAAAAGATGTGAAAGATTCTGAGATGCTGTGACATGCAACTTCAAATATAACTAAAAAGTTTCAGGCTGAAGACATTCTAATTCACTTGTGAAAAAAGACATGCTTATTTTGCAAAGAAAGTAATATGAAAAGAAGCCAATTATGTTTCTGGTACTTGTAGTTATTTGAGGAAAGCAATAAATCAAGCTCTCTAACTTGTTTCTGTGATCTCAAATACCAATTCTTGGAGCACAAACAATGCAAATACCGATGTTTGGCAGACATACAGTGCACATAATCTGATTCGGCATCATCTTCTGAAGAATTAACAAAGTTAACTTCAGTCTAAAAAGAAGTAGGAATTTGGAACACATACTCGCTGCATAAGGTCCCACTAGAGTGAAGTTGAGAAGTTCATATGGTCCGAATAAGTCATCACCAGGAAAGTGCCATGATGTAAATGCACCTCTTATTCGTCCAACCTCGGATACATTAAATGTGCTTGAGTGCATATTATTAGCTGGAGGAAATATCTTCAGATGCATTCTTAAACGAGGGCCTTCTTCCCAGAAATAGGAATCGATTGACAATTGATATGGATTCAGTTTAAGAGCACTAGTCACATGTAACTCGAATATAAAAGCATATGGATCAAAATAAGAGAAACTAGGGCTCTTAAGTCTGTATCCAATCCTAAGAGGGGAGGCACAAAAGCATGGTAGAGGTGAAGCTGGGACATATTCAAAGAAATTATCTACTGGGCATGCTTGAACAGGACATGTCATCGTAGAATTCATTGACCTCTCAGTAGTCCTATCTCCTCCAGCTTCAAATCCACAGAACTGGATTATGTTGGCCATGTTTGCATTTTCACAAATAGGATTGCCTCCAAGCCTAAACAAAAACTGCTAAAATGATCAGAATCTGACTGTGAGATATAAAATTAAAAGAACAAAAAAAATGGAGTATTTCTCAATGCCATCATGTTGGTATTTTGAGTAATTTATATTCTCTGATCTATCTCCTAATCCTCATAGCTAGCAACATTGGTAAATCAATCTGCAGGCCTATACTGGACCCTTGATTTTCTATATGAAGCTTTCTATCCAAAACCTGTGTGCATGGAGAGGGATGCTTCATCCTTGATTTCACAGATCTTAAACACAAGCTGGAATCATCAAATAGCAAGGTGGAGATTGAAGATGCATATCCATCTAATAGACAAATTTAATTAAATCCATGTATTTGAAAAATTCCTCCAATTCTCTTACTATTTCTTCCAATGGACGATAAGGCTACAACATATTTCTACTTCGCACATCTAATTGTCTACCAGAGATCGGGTGCAAGTGTTTACGAAGCAGATCATAAAAAGGTGGGTGCGCACTACTTTATAAAAATATTACCTTAAGGTGACATTGTCCGGCGGATTCAACGCCCCCGAAATGCTTGAGAGTGAATTGTTCCTGAGATCACTGCATTTGCGGGGTGCACAGAACAATTAGTTAGTATTATTCTGATACTCTACGGTTTGCAGAGAGTCTTGTATACTAATTTTAATGCTGAAAATTAATGGTTTTAATTGCATTTATTTTTGAATTCTTACATTGTAAAACTAGCACTTTTAGTGGAGGTCATGTTCTGCCAAATGTTAGCTGGCACAGACCCATTCAACTGATTATTTTCAAGTGACCTGCAGCATACAATCATTTAGAACATCATATTTAGCGTGCATAGCCTGCAAATAAGAGCATCTAATTTGAGACATTCAGAGCAACATGTAGAACATCATTAAGATGCTTTTAAGATCTTTTCAAGAGCTAAGGAATAAGTAGATAGAAGCTCACAGTCTTTGAAGAAAAGAAAGATCTGAGAAACTTCCTGGTATAGATCCACTAAGATGGTTCTCTGACAAATCGCTGCAGTTGACAAGAATAAATTTCAAACACAGAAAGACCTTCATCACAAACTTGTTAATTCATCCAGTGGTTGTAAAGTAGATTAAATTCCACTTGTAACATGGTTTTACAACACTGAATATCACAACTGCAAACCTATACAGCCTATAATTTGCCAGTTCTATTTCTCCTTTTCATCATGGTTTTACTTACATAGTTCTCATAGTACCAGAAAGTTTGGGTGGTAGAGATCCTCTAAGGTTGTTCTTGCTCAGATCCCTGCAAGCCAAATTAGATATGCAGGTACCATAAGTGCATGTAATGGAAAAATAGATATGAAATTCAAGTTCAGTGGCATTGATGGAATGATAATACTAACAAATGCAGAAAGAACTTACAAATAGTATAGGTTTGGTATGCTGCTAAGATCAGGTATAGAACCTTGCAAGCTACAATTTCTGAGACTTCTACCTTGTCAAAGAGGATTAAAAACAAAGAGAAAAGGTCATCATCGACACTTCTTTTTGTGTATATTTATGCAGAACAAGTTTGTCATTTGATTCGTGTTTATATAAACACAAAAGAAAAGCCCTTGAGCATGTCCTATAAGTGAAACACAAGTTGATGAATATGAAAATAAATAAATTTTTTAAACCAGCTATCCAGGAGCAAATCTACACAATCAGAATTCATGTCAAAGACTCCATACAGTCCAAACAGTGTGAAGATTCCTCCTCTGAATGCAAAATAGCTTTGAACCCCGACATGTTTTATTTAGACTTACAATTTTACTAATCTGGAAAGGTTGCCATAAGTAGCTGGAATTCCAGATCCGTTAAAGTTGTTGTTGTCAAGTTGACTGCAAGGAGGACAATAAACGAACTGTCAACAAAATTTACTTTAAGTAACATATGAACAGACACAGACAAACACACAAGCACACGAACATGCATCGTGCCTCATCTCATTTAAGCACCCTGCAGCTTTACTGAATTCTTACTACAATCAATACCGCTACTAATAAGCAAATCTAATAGAATGCATGTACATAAAAGAAAAGATCACACAATAAGAGAAATGATTGAATGTGATAATGATTCAAGTAACATTCTAGACAATGTGATAGAAGCACGTACATTATCCGCATCTCTGGGAACTTTGATAATTCTGGTGGAAGATACCCAGATAAGTTATTATTATCCAAAAGCCTGCAGAGATTGTTTCACATGTTCTCAATCAAGGGAAATTTTTCACATGGATCATAAAAATAAGTAGACATTAGAACAAAAAGGAAACCATTGTAGTAAAACTCACAAGTGAACAAGAGTTGATAGTTTGGAAAGCTCGGGTGGAATTTGACCACTGATTGAGTTATTGTTCAAGTGGCTGCAAGTATCACATGCAAGTCAACGATACATGCGGACAAAAGCTAATCTCTTCACAACTCAAAGAAGGATTTAGCTTGAAGATACACTTACAAATGTCTAATACTGCTCATGTTAGCAAATGATTTTGGTATTCGTCCTGAAATATTGTTCTGATCCACTTGGAGTCTAATTAATTTCGATAAATAGCCAAGCTCATCAGGTAAAGATCCTGATAATTTGTTTCCATTCAACAGCCTGCATAGATAATAAAACATTACAGGAGGTTAAACTAATTCCAAGCATATACCGGTGTAGATTCATTTTTAAGATATCCATTTCTATAACCATGACAGAAGAAGGACAACAACCCTCCGAAAAAATGAAATAACATGAAACCAACTTACAGGAGTTTCAAAGATGAAAGATTTCCTATCTCTCTTGGTATGCTGCCAGTCAATTCATTCCACATGAAATCCCTTGTAATCACAACAGAAAGGGGACTTAGAATCACCAGAAGCGGATTAGCAAGACATGTTCAGATACTCAAAAGTAAATTCTCCAGAAATATGGTTACTAGATATTGCAACTCACAATATTGCCAGTTGAGAAAGTTGGCCTAGCTCAGGTGCTAAATTTCCAGAAAGATTCAAATTAAGAAGCTGACTGCATCAACATTGACAAATAGTAAGTGTTTCATAGCCAGAGTTATGAATGTATCACTCATTACATTCTGTACATAAAGAAATCCTCTGACTTTATTCATCAAAACACAAGGGTAAAAAAGAACAACAATAAGAAAATGCATAGAACATACAGTTCTCGGACATGCAAGAATCCATCAGTCCCAGTTGCATCATAACAAAAAACACCAGTCCAAATGGAGGTACATGGATCTCCCTTATTCCAATTACTGAGATGCTTCATAGGATCAATCAAATTGTTCTTGACTGCTAGCAATGCATTGACTGCAAAAATGCACAATATTGATAACATTAGAGCAGAGCAGTAGGCAACCAACACTGCCTAGCTTTACCAAGAATTTTGGGCATCACAATAGCATATTAAAAGAGGAGGTGCAATCTTTTTCTTGAAAACAACTTGCCTAATTTTCCTTGTCTAGTTTTGTTTTCTTATTCTCCAAATAGACAACTTAATTATATAGTTTAAGCACACATATTTCTACCCATTTGAAGCCTCAAAGAACACGTATCGCAGGATCATTTTGTCAACGCAATCATGATAACATTCATGTAAAAGTCAAGTTGAGAATTTGCGGGGGAAAAAAAGATAAAATTCACCTTCTGAGGGATTTGTAACTTGAGCAACTGTAAGGAGCAGCAAGTAACAATATGACAGGAGAAAAACACACCCCCAAGTTCTGAGCTGCAACATCTTCATGCCCTAAGTAAGAACCAAACAAAATAACTAAACATTTTGCATATTCATTTCCAGCAATCCCTTCAAACTCAAAAGAAAATAAGCAACAAGATACAATCTTTTCACCCAAAAAAAGCATATCAGGGAAAGGGGAAAAAAGTCCAAACCAAGCTTGCAGATTTAATGTCCCCAAAATATCCAGCTTACCAAACAAGGAAGATAGTCAAACCCCATAATTCCGGTAACTAACAATGAAACAGGCGCCCAGCAGTAAAAGTCTAAAAAATCCACAATTTTCAACGAAAACAAAAGGAAAGGAAGATAAAAGAAGATGCTTACTGGAAACGAGTCAAATCTGACCAAACTATAGAGGGATTGCTTTTAACATCCAAACTATACGATAAGCTATGAATCCTTGAGACCACAGAATCGAAAGTTGTAGACTTCTGCAACAGAAGCAAGTAAAGCTTGGTGGGCAGGAATAAAAATATAGCGGAAGTCTTGTTGATGGGGGCACGAATGATAATAAATGGAATCTAGTTTGAGCAATAGAAAACGATATATAAGTGAGATGGCATTGTCGTCATGGTTGCTCCATCCATTCTAGCAGCCAGCCAAGAATACAAGAGAGAAAGTCTAAAGATATTCATTTTTTTTTTACTAATTACTCTGTTTCTCTCAATTATTACCAAGAACTATATTTGGATAAAATGCAAAACAGTGACAACGTGCAACTTCAACACAGTTTGCACTTCACGCTACCATGTTCTTTAATGATAATCAGTGGACTGTTTGTTGTCTTGTTATCAACAATTTCAAGAAAAATTACTCTTGTTGAAGAAACAAATCACATGCAATAAATTTGAAGTGCAAAAATAAAAATAAAAATTTAGTTTAACATCTTATCTTATGGGTAACTTGATTAATTTCATGAATTCTAAAATTAATAATTATATATAAATCTCTTGTGATCATCATATAAATAATTATAAAACTCAAACTTCTGATTACAAAAAAAATAAATCTCTTAATTTTAAATTTTTACTACTGAGCTACCCACCTTCTCCTTCTATATATATAAAAAATTGTTGTTATTATTATTTGCAATTTGTTATGCATACCTTCTCAAACTTTAGTGGAAGTAGATATGAATAAAACATGGTTGGGGGCATTGCCAGCGACAGCCGTGGACTTTTCTAGGCATTCCTACCTACCTTTAAGATCTTGGAAAAAGAGAAAGGCCTAAAAGTAGAGGGTTAGTTGTGTATTTGGTATTTGTATTCTTTTTACTCTCACAATTTGGTCACTGCATGCCTTTTTCTCTCTCAATATTATCCTTGCAAGTCATCTAAAAAGAGATCGAGAAAGAAAATATTCTCAAGAGTTTATTTAATAAATTATTAACTGAAAATAGAAATTTTTTTTAATAATCAATGACTAACAAAGCTTGAAGTATAAACCTACAAGGACTAATTTAAGAAAAAAAATTCATACAGAGGTCATTAAATGATGAGGTGGAAGAATCGTAATAAGAAAAAAAACAAATACAGGGACCACATTAGAAGAAAATGAAAAATACAGGGACCAAACATGGCATTAAATCTCCCCCGACACGCTTTTCGAACATGGTAACGTGGTGGCACTTCTACCTTCAGACGCCACAGGAAAAACCGAAAGAGTAATAGTTGTTCTTTGCACGTGCCGCGATAGTCAAACTTTCAATTTCCGTTTTTTTGAAGAAAATACAAAAAGTCAACTTTCTTCAATGTCAAATAATAGTGAAGGTGATAATATTCCAACCACAATTATTGCTTGCTTCTGAAATTGATTGATTAATCGATCAAGGTTATATATATTACAGGTGGAGTTTGGTAGTATAGGTTGTACCATACTTTTAATTATTTTTTTTTAAGTTTTAAATTAATATTTTTTTTATTGATTTTTACCTAAACCTACATTTTGATGTTTTTAAGGCAAGCCCAAACGATATCAGAGGCCTACAAGAAACAGAAGCTCTTTCTACACGCATAGGTCCAATCCAGTGAGTGTTGCCAAGAAAGAAACGGAGGCTAAGGTTAGACTGATACTGAGTTGTATCGAGCTCTTTTCTGTCAGTACACTTCGCAGATCAGTGGAGCTATGATTTTGCTGGCAATGTACAGAAAGAGGGAGTGGCACACAACCCTCCTATTGTCTGCTTGCATCCAATTTGGAGCTAATGAAGCACCTTGCAAATTCATCAAGAGAACCTTGCAAATTCATCAAGAGAACATAGATTATACACGCTAACAAATGAAACAAGCAATGATGGGCTGCTGCTGCTGCAGACTATAAAAAAACACAGATAGTGGTGTAGCTATGATCTCTTAAGCATTGTTGATGGCTCCACCCCCCGTCCTCCTCAGTTTATTGTTGATGATACTGGGAAGACTACATCTGATCTCAGCCATGCCTATCTGTTATGGCAGAAAAAAGGATCAATTTATCCTCAGTATGGACAAATGCCACATTATCTGAGAAAGTTTTGTCCACTATTTATGGACTAACTTCTTCTCGCCAATTATGGACCACCTTGGCTAATCGCTTTGCACCTCCCTCTCCCTCCCGCATCTCCCATCTCAAAAGACTCTTCTACAGACTTCGACAGCCCTGCCAAATTTATGGCAAAACAAATCACCAAGCACTCGACTGCTATAACAGGATGCATTTTTCTTACCAAGGGCGTCATCCTCCATCTCAACTTGCAGCATTAACAGCCCAATCAAATGTCCACATCACAGATGATCTTGACCACTTATCTCTGTAACAACAGCCATATCAAGGTGCAGACACAGTTACTGTGGGTAATGGATGAGGTTTGCGCATCACCCACATTGGTTCTTCTTTATTTTCCTCCCCCACCTCTAAATTTTTCCTCACAAATATTCTTAGATGTCCTAATGCCTCATTTAACTTGCTGTCAATCCAAAAGTTTTGTGCTGATAACAATTGCTGAAGTATTCTTACCGCTGCTTGTTTTATTGTTAAGGATCTGCAAACACAGGAGACACTCCTCCAAGGTTCGAGTGAAGCAGGCTTGTATCCCATCCATCTGCAACATCTTCGGTCCACTAAGGCATCCCCGACGCCGAATCAACATCTTCCTCCCCTTTTCACCGTACTACTAGGAGTCAAGGCACCAATCCAAGTTTGGCACTCAAGATTAGGCCATCCCTTTGAGTCTGTCCTTCAACAACTTGTTCTTCAGTCTGTCTTGCTTGTGTTTGGTTCGTCTAGACTTCATAAACTCTGTGAATCTTGTCAAATGGCCAAGAGTCACAAACTTCCTTTTACAGAGACCAATAACAGGCCTCCCTATCCTTTAGAATTAATTCATTTAGATGTTTGGACCTTAACAATTCATTTTGTAAGTGGCTGCAAATTTTATGTTATTTTCATTGATGATTATCTCGTTTCTCATGGCTGTTTCCCTTACATCACAAATTAAATATTACTAAGTGCTTCATTAAATTCAAATGCTTGATTGAAAATCTATTTTCATGTAAAAAAAAATAGAGATTGACAATGGGGGTGAATATACCTCAAACTCATTCAAAAGATTTATTGAAACACATGGGATTCTTCATCACCTAACCTATCCATATACGTCAGAACAAAATGATATTTCTGAGCAAAAGCATCACCATATTACTGAGACTGGTTTGTTTCTTTTTGTTCAGTGTCATCTTCCATCCAAGTATTGGGTTGATGCTTTCTTAACAGCTACATATATTATAAATACTCTCCCTACACCTGTTCTTGGAAACGAATCTCCTTATCTTAGGCTATTTAAACAACATCTAGATTACTCCATTCTCAAGACCTTTGGCTGTATTTGTTACCCCCTGCTTCGTCCATACCACACCTATAAGTTGCAATATCGTAGCAAACAATGTATTATAATGCTAAACAAAAGGGTTACTGTTGCTTGGATCCTCACACCAAATGTGTATACATCTCACGTCATGTGGTGTTTGATGAACTGAATTTTGATGATTCCTCCCTGCTTGCTCTGTAATGTTTTGAATTAAAGGGATAGGAAAAGGCTAGAAAGCCCTTGAATGCTTAGATGTAGGAATAGATTAAATGAGGGGTAGTGTGGTAATTAAACAATAGTTGATAAATATAAATAGAGAGAAGGAAAAAAAAACAAAAGAAGAGATCTGAAATTTAAAGAACAAACCGTGAGAGAGAAGGGAGGAAGAAGAAGAAGAAGAGAAAAGAGGGGAAAATAAGGGAAAAAGAAAAGGAGTTGGAGGAAATAAGCTTAAAGGTAAGATTTAGGTTGTTAAATGTATAAATTTGTATCATTGAGCTTTTAATTTTGGTTTTGATAAATGTTAGGGTTTTGAAAATTTGTGTTTTGGGTTTAATTGATGAATTAAATTGAATGTTATAAGGTTGATTGTTGTGGGTAATTGATTAATGAGTTGATTATGGAAGATTGTGATGATTTTGAGTTATGAATTGTGTAAATGGTGAATGTTGAGTTAGAAATTTGGCAAGAACAGTAGGTTACCTGTGAGAATTCTGAGTTGGAAGTTGAAGATGATGAAAATTCAATTTGGTCCCTCAATTTTGGAAAATTACAGTTTAGTCCCCAAACTTTGGAAAATTTGCAGAATGGTCCCTGGAGCCTATTCCGAGATTCTGAACAGAATAACATATGAATTATGGACAGAATTACTGTATAGATAAGAGAATTTAACACTTTCAATTTGGTCCTCCAATTTGACAAAAATTACAATTTGACCCTTAAAATTTGGTAAAATTCCAGAATGGTCCCTGGAGTATAATGAGATGATCTGGACAGAAATGAGGCTGAATTATGGACATAATTTCAGTATATTCATGGATTTATGATAAATTTTAGTTTGGTCCTTCAATTTGACAAAAGTTGCAATTTAACCCTTAAGAATATGATAAATTACAGATTAGTCCCTAGCTGTAACATTACCTTTTTCAGATTGGTTTGATGAATAATTGAGGGTTATTTAGTGAATTATTATCAATTTTATTATTTGTTTTATTATGGATTAGATTTTGGGAAAACCGTTAAATGTTGGGTTTTTAGGAAAGATAACTAGTTAGTTCAAAAACATATAGGGTTACGGAATACACCATTAGTTAAGTTTATTAAATAGGTTAAATGTTCTTTTGAGTCATTCTTGAATATGTCTCCTTTATATTCAGATAATCCTGATATTCTACCGGCGGGACGTCAGTAGGATTTTCTTCGATATCAGCTTTGAGTTTTGTTGCTTTCAAGTCAGGTGAGTGGATAATTTTCCATATGCATGAGAAATAGTATAAATATTTGATTTGTTAATATGAATTGAATCATGCTTCTTGATAATATATATGTTGATTATTATCCTTGTTATGATAAAGCATGATCAATTATTGAATCTGAATTCTTGATATGAACCAACATATATTTTGAATTGACTTCTGAATTGATAGCTCCTCATTTGATTGATGTCATGAGTTGAGCTTTGAGATATGAATATGTTTGTTACATTATGATTATGAACCTATGGTATGTCAGTCAGAATACCCATGCTAACAAGGTAGTGTTAGTCTTTGTGCACATCGTATCTGAACCCTAGTTGGTCGGGGGAGTCACCAACCTGTGTGGACTGATCATCCCACAGTACGGAGCCTCATGCTCATTGCATTTTGATTTTCTGACGAACTTTACCATTTGATCTTCTTGTTATGGCCTATTTGAGAAACCTTCCTATAAGAACCTAAAGCCATACTTGTATATATATTTCTCATTGTTTTATTACCTCGTGTGTATATATTGAACGTTATCTACTCACTGAGTTGTTGAACTCACCATCTCATTATTTATCCTTTTCAGGCTTATAGCTTGATAGCAGGTCATTTTGTTGGACCTTCAGAACCTGCTTTTTGGTTATACTTTGTACCTTTCCTTTATGTCTAGTTAGTGCTCCAAAACTCTGAACTTTTATAAACTTTTGTATTAAGACAATTCAATTATATTATGAAATTGATTTTGTTATTAATGCTGCGTTGAACTCTGATTGAGTTAGGATAAGTTTGTGTGTAAGTTTGGGTTCGCATAGGCATGGAACCTTGAAGGGGAACCCTGCCTATGTGCCGGTCATGGATCCGGGATTCGGGTCATGACAAACGTGGTATCAGAGCTTTAGGTTAAAGAAACAATAATATAATTAAATTCGTAATAAGTGGAGCATTAGGATCCGTGTTGTCTTGTTTGTTGTCTTTGAAATTTTCAATTCTCATCAAGCATGTCTTCTTCCTTGTGATAGATATGCTTTCCTATAATTTTATGATAATTATCATGCTATTGTTCTAGCATGACTTGAGTGCTCTCATTTTTATTTTAGGTAATGCCGAGAAATAGACGAATAGCTGATACTGTTAGAGTAGAGGATGATCAGGATGATGTCCCTATTGTACGGTTGAGAACTGCAAGGCAAAGAAGGAGGCGCGGTGCACCCGTGCCTCAACATGTTGAGGAGGTACCTCCACCAGTGAAGGAAGAGCCTTAGGAGATAGAAGAGGAAGATATGGTTGATGAAACAGATGTGGGGGTAGCTGACCCTGAACCTGTTACAGAGTTTCAGCAACTTAGCCAGGTTGTGCGGACCTGGATAAAGTTTTCTATAGAGAGAGATAGAAGGAGGGATAGAGATGTACCCTCGACATCCCACACTGTTCAGGGAGTTAATGTGCCATTGAATGACTTCATGAAGTTGGCACCTCCTATTTTTACTGGGATGGATAGTTCAGAGGATCCTCAAAGGTTCCTAGATGATATTTGGCGACGGTGTGAAGCTTTGGGATGTACAGACCACCGAGCTGTGAGTTTGACATCGTTCAGGTTGGAAGGAGATATGGCAATCTCTTGGTTTGAGTCTAGAAAAAGAGCAAGACCAGTAGAGGCTCAGTGGACATGGAAGGAGTTTAGCTCCTATTCTTAGACAGGTTTCTCCCTCAGAGCGTTAGGGATGCTCGACTTTATGAGTTTGAGAGGCTATCTCAGGGTAGCATGACAGTGGATGAGTATGAACTGAAGTTTACTCAGCTGTCTAGGTATGCAGAGCATCTTCTACCCACTGAGGAGTGGAGGGTGAAGAGGTTTATTAGAGGACTCAAATCCTCTATGTATATGGTGATGGTGTCACAGGTGTTTCCATCATAATCCTCAGCTGTTGACAGCGCCAGATTGATAGAGGCGCGAGAATTAGAGGACATGACTGCATGCCAGTCTAAGAGGCCTAGAGAAGAGGGTCAGTCTTTTAGGCAACAGGGATTAA